>NC_090730.1:119370020-119422520 GCF_036898095.1 Palaemon carinicauda | reverse complement strand
ATGTCCTGTCCACGACTACTTTTTTTTTACGTGTGTTAGAATATCTTGTACTTTAGACAATCGATGACGATCCTAACGTTTTTTTTTTTTATTTCTTCATAATAAACCATTCTTTATCTATCCTTCATGGAATTTTTTGAGCTCAACAGTACAAAATAGTGAATCATTTAGTTACGAAGAAATAAAAATGGCGAATAGCTTTATCCATTTAAGAGTTAACTAAAACGGAACAATGAGGTAGAAAAACAGTGCGTTAGCTACCTTTATTGCAGCTTTTAACTATCGACTGTTCCCATGTGTGTAAATACCGTCTCTTCCTTTGCGTATATATACACCAAGAACTCGGAATACGAAACGTACAATAACCTTTTTCAAGACTGGTAATGCGAGAATAACATTTGTAATTTAAGATGGCGTTTCAACAATAACACTTAACTCTTAAGCATATGGTTCAAAATATGCCCGTGGCATGTGGGAATTGCAACCTAAAGGTTGAAAAGAAATCAGAACTGGAGACCCAGTAATTGGCCTGTAAGAAATACATATAACAATGGTCCATTTTTTATGAAAAATGAAAACCTTTGCAAAAACTATTTCGTTAACAATGCAAAAAGATGATTTTCTTTTTCTATTTTTTTTTTTTTTGTGTGAAATGTCAGATTACCGAAGAACAGTTAACTTTTCCATATAAAACCAAAGATAAATATACAATTTAGTATACGTCTCAGAAAACCTTCATCACATGTTTCTTTATAGTTTGCAGGGTTTTTATCTTGATGACCCATATTTGTTTTACAGTATAGGTATCCTATTGTGTTATATAATGATATGCTTATGATGGATTTTGTCTAAATACGAGTTCTACATCGCAACAAGTATTATTTATTAAATAAACTTTCCTTAAGACGTTTGTTTTCAGTATCTTTGTAGTCTCTGTCATGATAGGTCATTGTAACTGATAAACAATTGGAAACAGGTAACAAAGGTGGTAACCTGCGCTGTTGGAAAGGTTCGATCGGGTATCCTTAGCTAACGTGGAAGTCTTCTCTGGTTATTTTAGTTTGGTAGAAATTTTGCGGAAGAAAATGGCTGTCTATGTTCCATAATAAAGTTTTCTCCTTGCAAATAGAATATATTACCAAAAGAAATTTTCTCCAGCTCACATTTAGATTTAAAACGGGCGAGAAATGGTAGAAGTAAGAAAAAGGAGTGGCTGTAGTCAACACCATGACTACCCCTCATCTCACAAAGTGTGAGAAAGTAAGTGCGTCTACTGTAATCTTTCCATTTGCTTATAATGAGATCATTCAGAATGCCTCTTTTTTTTAATTCCCGTTTATTTAAGTTAAGATTCATGTCGAATAATCGTCGTCCTTGCGTGATAGCTTTTGAGATGCAATACCTTCTGCCTTTTCTTTTCAGCCAGTATCGTGTTACGGATTTAATTTTTTAAAATTTGTTTCTAGCGATCATCACTCTTTGATTGGTTTCTTCTTGGTTGACGAATTTTATTTAACCATATATGTATGGCAAATAATAATATTAAATTTCACAACATATAATACTAAGGTAAAATATTGTGGTTGATTTAAATACAGCCAGTTTCACTACTGTAAAATACTTCCTGTCAGTCGTATTATTGGTACATGAAGCAAAAGTACAGGACACAGACTTGCTGGAAAATGCTGGTAGCGTCTATACATACTGATCACCCAGTCGGGTTACCTCCATCGAGTTTTGCCCCTCCTAAAGTTACTTTTACTTAGGCTACAGAACAGTTTGACTAACTGACAAAATAGTAAGAGATGTCAGCTTGAATATACTGTACATCTTTAAGCTGAAATGATAAATTCTAGAATAAATTCCCGGACAAGGAGCAATTTCTGCAATTTCATCCGGAATCATCGCGGTGAATCAGTGATGGAGTCAAGACTTACTACTAAATTCTTTTTTACCCCATTACCTTGCGATATCTGCCTATAAAGTATGATGTGCTTTGCAAGATGTGATATCAGGAAAGGAGCTGATGTTAGTTTTTTCACTGTACATATATTTGTTGGAGTTGCAGGAAGTGACGTATGATTGTAAAGACCATGAATTTTGGATAATTCTAAATTGCAAAACCTCCAAGTCTAATGATCAAGTGTTCATTACGAATCCATATTACTACTAATAATCAAGCTTTCGGGAAATGAGTTTACTATGAAAATGAATGGAGATCTTGATTACACAATCCAGTAACAAGGCTTCCTTTCTGTATTAAAACGTCATTAAACTTTTTGTTAATAATAATTTGAAATATAATAATATACTAACAATATATGTACGTATTATATATTTAAATAAATATCTCGGTTCAGTATCGCATGAAATAACTTGAAAAATTATCAAAAAGTAATAAAGCGTCCAAAAGCCAGGATAGTCAGTCATAAATTTTTTTTCGTATATTCATCTTGTTTATTTTTTATTTATTTATTATTTTTTTTTTTTTTTTGCTATAGACGATCACATTTTTGCGGTGTAAGTAATAACTGTAACTTATTGAATTTTTAACCAATTATTGTTATGACAAAAGATATATGTTCGTTCATATGGCTCACAACTTTCTCATCAATGAACTGACAATTGAAGCCTCATCTGTAGTCTTCGAATTATCTGTTAACTGAAGATCACTTCCACATTTCACCTTGCTCGTATGTCTATTATAAACCGAACCGAGGCAACTCAAGAGGCTTAATGCGATGCATAACCTTGGTTGGTGGTTTAGAAGCAACCTTTATTGCCAACATTCTCATACGCGTTCTTTATTTTATTCATTGTTGATCACGTGACCTAACCCCCATAACCTGAAGCTACCCAGTACTACCCGCCCGAGGGGAGGATCGGCAGAGACTGCAGGGGATGGGCTCCAAGGCACGATTCCTTATAAAGAGGCTTGTATTTTACGGATACTTGTTGCCCATTATGTGCGTTTCGCGTGCTACGGTTACCACGAATCTATATCCTGGTGTGATGAAATAGTAACGGTAGTCATTTTTTTTTTTTTCGTCTGCTTTTGGAAGACGCATATTTTCATTGAGCCGAGATTGTGACACGATTGGGGTTTTCCAAACTTTCTCGTAGTTCTATCACTTCTGGTGCGGTTTTTTAATATTTAACTCGACTATTTTCGTAGTTTTGATTTGCCTTATTTCTCTTTTTTTTTTCTTTTTAATTATGGAACTTTTGCTGATCATAAATCGGCTCTTTTAAGCACTATTAATTATCTTTTTTCACTCATTTATAATTGCAATGTTTAGAAATGAATATCTATGTAGTTCTAGATTCTCACAAAAGATATTATTCACAAAATTCATAAAAACTAATTTACTATAATTTCAATAAAATTGGTAGATAAGTATCTTAAGGGCTGGTTTTTGTTTAGTTTCCAAAAGTATTTTTCTTCAGATTTATTTTCCATTTTGTTTCCTAATACTGATTTCTTGATGAAGGGAGATATTTTTTTCTGTGTTAATTTTCCTTCTGTTATTTTTCGTAACGTCTCAGTAGATTATATTCCTAGGATTTTTACTGGTATTTTAGTTTCTATTATTAATATTTTCCGATATCAAAGTCATCCAAAAAATCTCCTTTTTTCATTCATTTTGATTTTCATGCTTAATCTTTTCATACTATTTTATGGCTTCTTTTATTTTATGTATGGTAAAATAATACATTTCGTCTAATATTGTTGTTAGCACAGTTACAATTCTTACTCTTCTTAGGTACACATTTCATTCTTCTACTACATCTTTGTCTGATGTTTATCATTACTCCTCCACTGGTGTTGTTTTTTTATATACTCTTTCTTTCTTTCTTTCTTCCGTTCTTCCTTTCTTTACGCTGTGTAGACTCTGTTTCCCGTGTTCTCACAACAGCTAAAGTATTTAGCCTTAGCAAAGTTGAGAAAATTTGTTCCAAAGTCGAACAGAATCCTTCCACCTAAAAGATCGTAGGTAACTCCAATGCAGAGAGCATTTCAACGACTTAGTTCAATGTGAACGTGATTAAGCTATAAGGGATGGTGAAGTTAATTGACACTTATTTTGGCGTAATCTAATCTGCTGTCAGTAGTAAAAGTTCCACTTCTCCACTCTGTTACTCAACGAAAGACAACACTGAATAAATTTGCAAAAATATAGCGATACGTCAAATGGTTTTGCTGTTATGTCTTGACCATCGATCCATACTTTGGTATAATGTGAAAAGACATCGGGAATATGAGTTTGTTTTTATATGTTGTTATTAAAACAGTTACAGCATCTCTAAGGCTTGGCCTAAGATACTTGCCAATAAAAAAGAAAGATAAATATACTGTAGGTTTACTTGTTAATATCTCTTAATAAGGATTTCATCGTAAATTTGTCTTCTTTTTACCCTTCTTATCTTATAAATCAAGTGGACTATTTCAAATGAAAACACATTCATATCCAAAACACCCGACCCCTTCCTTACACAGGGACAATACTTAAATGAATTTGGAGTGGATTAAACTGACATTGACCATCTCAAAACGAAGATATTTCTTGAAAAAGGATAAAGAAAATTGTGTCCCAGCGCGTTTAGTTTGTATGATCATATCTCATGAAAGGCATGCAAGTGAAGTGAAGTTCTCAATTTCCTTCTCTCTGAACATTAAAAGTATCTCGACTATATTGATGTAACAATAAGAACAACAACAAATTATGGGCCATTGCAGGACAAGGGCCACAGACATGTCTTCATTTATGCCTGGGGTTGGACCAATTTTCATCACCACACTGGTCAGTGCCGATTGGTGATGATGGGAGACTTTAGTTTGATCGCTCACAGTAAACCAACCTAGCATGGTTGTCCCTGACTAGTACAGCTTTTTGATCTAGGCGATACACAAATCCTTTCACCACATTGAGGTATCCCCATGTAAACCTGCCAGTATTTGAAGTCTAGCTTTACATCGTATGTCAAAAGGGCAGCTACGGTATCTGAATTCATTGCTGACCACAGCAATAACAGTTCTTCGATGTCTTTGCTCTTCGCTTTTGCCTCTATTTCAGCAATCAGTCCTTTGCTTTTGTTCTAAATAAAGGTAAGAAATTTTGCCATCAGGATTCTCCACATGGCTTGGATGGTTAGCTTATGTGTTTGCATTGTTTTGGGGTATGACCTGTCTTTTCCCATGAGGACTTGTTCAACCGAACCTCCAGGAGACAAGATATTTAAACATGTTTCCCAATTGCTTTAAAAAAGTTCAGAGATATGATCAGGAAGTCCTGGTATTCTTCCTTTACCCACTTGATCTCCATTAATTTACAGTAAAGAGCTTCACAACTGTAGGGTGTGGTGTAGTTCAAGTTGTGTTGACGTGCGTTTGCATCTCTGAACCACTGTCTGGAGTAACAATTTGGGCCTGAACAATAAGTATGTAACCAAAACTTGTCATTTCACGATTATAGCTACAGTAGCTTTGATTGAAACGTGTCCAGCTTGTCTTGTCCACATCTTGTCGTTTCAGAAAAAGACATTTCCTTGGTAAAGGCTAGAGGTACTGGTAGATTGTCCTCATTTGATTGTTGATAGCATTTTTTTTGCTGAAGCCGTATGTTGCTCTAGGTTTAATCTTCTTGTCACTACTAGAGCAGGTAAAACTTGATCCATGACTTCAGGACCTTCAAACTTGTTTTTGAAGAAGGCCGAAGGTCCTTCAATGGGACTTCTTTGCCATTCAGCAGTCTGTGTGGCATGGAAGCTCCTTCTACCATTAAAACTGTTGTTGTTGATATTAATGTTATCACACATGAAGTGCCTATACTTAGATTTTTTACCACTTCTAAAATATACACTCTTTTCGCTAATCTAATACTTTACATTGTTTCTATATAACAAAATCACCTAAGAATACTCTGATCTGTCCTTTCACCTATGCTAACATTTTCATGTATTTACATTAAACATCTTCACTTCCCCTTTATAAAGGAGAGTTGGTTTAACATCCGACTTTGGCTTCCACAGACAGCCAAAGTCTTACCAATACTTTGTACACGTCTTGCTACCATTCTTGCTTCTCCCACTTTGTAACTGATCTCATTTCTTATCTCACTATCATCAATCATAATTACTCCAAGAGACTTAGATATATTATCCATTTCCAATCTTTCACCATCCATACTACTGTAGCATCCAATTCTCCATCTTCTCCATTTTCATATGCTCTCTTTACCTCACTTTTATTCATATTTAGTCTTCCCTTTCTCATTTTGCAAGCACTTTCAAACTCTTTTACCAGTTTCTGTAGCTTCTCTTCACTGTTCCCAATCAGTGCATTGTCATCTGCAAAATTCATCGGAGCATCCATTCTACATCCCATTCACAACTTCTTCCCCACAACCAGTCATCTTTCTCTTACCACTCACATTACCCCATCCATAAAGATATTGAACAGCCAGAGATAAAACACACCTTTTCTTCAGACAGATCTTCATACCACCCAGTAACTCTCTTGCCTACATGTAGTATTATACATTTTGATTTAATCACAGAAATATTTCATTTTTACTATAAATTTCTAACACTTTTCTCACTGTTTCTCAATTGATGTTGTTTAACTCGTTTTCTAGGTCCATGCATGCCATATTCATCTTATTTTGATGTCAACAATATCACACTCTTGTTTCACAACAAATTCCTGATCCATACACCATCTTTCATGTCTAAACATTTACCATCCCTCCACTGTCAGTCATTCAGTCCCCTGCTTTACCTATTCAGTAATACAATTTTACCATAATCTTATCCTTATTACCTAATTACAACAAAACAATCCCCTCACATCTCTCTTGTAATTCCTTTAACTCCTATTCTTTCTTTAACATCCTAGTGACCTTTCTTAGATCCTTAACTGCTACTTTCACGAGCTTTTATGCCATATAATAAACATTTAAGGTTTGTATCACTCCACCCTGATCTCGTCTAGTCAAATCTTCAAAATCCAGAATTGCATTTGTATCTGATAACACCTCTCATCTTGCATCTTTTTTTTCTCAAAACCATTTGTTCATAAACCTTTCTGTTTACATTCACTTACTGTAATAAAAGGATTTAGATGGTTTTAAGTTATTATTAACCTCTTCCATCTGCGTTTGTTATTGGTCCCCTTTTCATTTGCCTTTTATTGTTAATCAGCTATCTATCGTAATGTATTTTTACATTGTTCTTCTCTATCATTCAATTGCATCTCAAATATTTTGTCTTTCACAAAATATATCAGCCCGTCATCCTAACATTTACTATTTTCATTACACCTTTCTACCCTCTATAACACACAATCAGTCTCTGCTGTCTCCTTGACTTTCTTGAATTTATGAAGACTCAAACCAGACCTTCTTCATCCATTTTAACTCTAGACCATAGAGTTTAACCAGTATTATTAATCATTGCTCTTTCCTTCTTATTCATATTACTGGTGTTAATTAAATTTCTGAACGAAATTTCATACTTTCCCCTCGTCATTTTATGGTTCTGTTTATGTGTTTTTACTCTTTTCCTGTAAATGTAAGGTGGGTTAATAAGCGATTAACTATTAACTTGACGTTTTCATGTCCTGATTGTTTTTTTTTTCTCTATTTGTAAATGTGAGGTGCTTTAATGAGTTACTAGCTACTAATTTGTCATTTCATGGTTCTGTTTATGTGTTTTTACTCTTTGCTTGTCAATTTAAGGTGCTTTAGTTAGTTAGTAACCAATAACTAGTCATTTTGATGTCCTGATTATGTATTTGCCAATGTTTACTTGTAAATGTAAGGTACTTTTGTAAGTTAGTATCTATTAATTCGACATTTTCATGTCTCAGTTTATGATACTCTTTACTTCTAAAAGTAAGGTGGTTTAGTAAGTGAGTAATTGTAAGTTGAAATTTTAATTTTCCTTTATGTTCGTAAGTGTTACCTGGTCAATTTAAACAGTAATTGTAATGTAAATCTATATTTATTTTTAGCACTTCTAATGTATGATAACACTAGAATCAAATTTTGTTTTATTAAAATTTTCTCTAATGATCTAAAACTATTGTATATGAAATATGTTTTTGTACAAAATTTAGAAAAAAGAGAGTGGTAAGTGAAGGTCATCAATGAATGAAGGAAAATATTTATCAAATTCCGATACCACCAACGGACACTAAATCCCGCATGGGCTATGTGTCTGGTGCAACTCTTCAACATCGGATTACACTCTTTGAAGGATATTACATGAGTAGAAATGTCTTAGAAAACACTTAAAAAAAAATTACTTAGAAGTTTTTTTTTTTTTTTTTTTCGTTTTTCCGTTATTTCTCGAAAAATGGCCGCCATCTCGGAATTTCAAATGTCCAGTTGGCCAGATTTGATTAGTATCGTTGAAAAACAAGTGTCAAATTTTATTCATGTTGTATCATTTACACCATACCTCTAAAAATCTATTGTTATCTGCTCCGTTATAGACAAAAATATTGAGTTTCTTTAAAATATTTAGAAGTTATGCATTAAAATTTACCGAAATCAAGATAATAATCAAAATAGCAAACAAATTTCACGAACATAACTTATTCTGTTATATCTGAGTATTTTGATCATACATATAGAAGCCATTTAAACCTTACATCTATTTCTATTTGTAATGACAAGACACCCATTAAAACAAAACAGGTAAGCAGACATAGATAACGTATCTATTGATAAGCAGTAATGACACAGATTAATGAATTATTAGAAAATTGCTACGAACGCTAACTGACAAAATGAAGGCTTCCAAAAATAAACTTGGAGTTAATGTTGATACCTACTTGGCACCGTTTTCTTAAAAAAAAAAAAAAAAAAGGCATAGACCTCCTAGAGCTAGGCTTAATCAAACATTGACAGCCTTAATTCTAATTTGATTTAATAATAGACTTTTAATGAATTGTCCTTCATTTGATACGCAAAAATTTGACAATTTTTCACTAACTTTTTTCTCTACTTATCTATTTATTTCTGGGTTTTGATAATGAATTCAACCTTTTTTTTTACATACTTTTCCTACCTATATCTGTGGTGGTTGGCGGGGGTGGGGGTAGGGGGGATCTTCTAGCCTGAAGGTCTCGTCCTCCCCTTCGTTGTGGTTCATTAGAAAAAACCGCAAACTAGTCTTAAGAGTACTGATTTGCGTTGGGAGAAAAACCACTTTTAACCTGAAATTTAACATAAAATGTAAGTGAGCCATACTGCTGCTACCCTCGGTCAGGCTAATTCAAAAGAATAGGTTTCGAAACGGAGAGGGACATGAATTTGGGTCTTGGTGCATATGAATATACAGGTAATTATTTCAATTAAATTATTAAAATTTTCGGATTTTTCGCTGCTGTATGAACTTAACATTCATGTGAGGATATCTTATTTTTAAGGTTAAATGAATCCTTCGATATTTCTAGTATAACATGGCTCAAAAGGAATCTCTCTCTCTCTCTCTCTCTCTCTCTCTCTCTCTCTCTCTCTCTCTCTCTCTCTCTCTCTCTCTCTCTCTCTTAACCTTGAAGCAGAAATGGGAACAGCCTGGCATTGTTTACCTCTTAACATTAAAACGGACCCACTTTCTTTTTATTTTTACGAAAAGGGCAATGATTCACGCTAAGGTCACCTCGCCTCCGCTGGCTGGTAATTAGAGTTCCTAGAACTGCTCACAGAATTAATAGGCCAAACAACTGATTTGCTAAAAGATTGTAATAATAAAACATTCGGCATTGTTTAAGTTTCCTCGAGACTATCATGCCCCGCTATGTCTGCTTAAAATCTAAAAGAAAAATGGAAGGAGATGGATGTAGCAGGTAAGCAAAAATGTTATCTAGTAGTCAGACCAGTTTGTGTTGTGGCTACGAGGGTACCGGCTAGACATTACTGGGCACGGGTGGGAGTTTGTTTCTCCGAGACGTTTGGTGCTTTATTTTATAAGTAAAAGATAGACGATGTATGAAAGTTTGTGATTAATGTGAGGTGTAGTACGCTCCAGGCCGCTTTGAAAGGGTCCAATTCCACCACTTAGCCTTAAAAAAAAAAAAAAAAAAAAAAAAAAAAAAAAAAAAAAAAAAAAAAAAAAAAAAAAAAAAACGGCAAATATTGATAATGTTATGAGACCTCTACCTGTAAACAACCTCAACCTGCTTTCTCGTAGACCGCCCTTCTGAAATTTGATAACTAACGACGCTTATGCAAATTATATTTAGAAAAAAAACAGCAATAAGAGATTCCTGACCTCCGCCAAAGGTTAATGAAGCCGTCAACTACGCCATTATCAATTATAATAACATATCTATGGAAATGTTTTTGATATCTGTGACTTCCAAAATTCACAGGGCAAAGGTATAATGAAGAATGATATAACACAGATAGATAAAGTAAGGCAACAGTAATAACGCTGAGCTCTTTGATATTAATGAAATCCCTTTTCCATATACATATATCGGTAAAACTATTCTTTTCATGAAAACTACTAATCAACCTCCGCCACCTACCTTCAGCACCACACAATGTAATCATCTTTTTTTGCATCTTTATCCATTTCACCTTATGCTTTTTCTATTGCCATGTATGCCTCATGAAGCATTTTCCATTTACTACAAAACTTCTCACATATCTGTATAAAAACCTACTATTCCTTATCTGAACCCACACTGTTCTCTCCAACTAATCCGTTGGTTATCCATGTTACTTTAGTCCTCAAAATCCTTTAATACATTCTTCTAGATATATCAAATAATGTTCTGTTCATATAATAATCCTTTCTACATATTTACTTTTGTATGTAGAGTCACATATAGATAAAATTAGAATTGATTTATCTCAATAAAAGAATATTCGACTATCCTTAAAATAAAAGTCTTGGCTAATTTTGTTTAATTAAATAATATGCCAACAATTTGTTTCGAGGAATTGTTAGTAAAAAGAAGAAATGAAATTTACGATGAAAGAAGAGAAGCGAATAAAGAAATGGATGGTAAGAAGAAGAATGTCTGTGATCGATTATTACAGGAAGACATTTTATTCATTCAGCTACTTTTTTATTACCTTAATTATGTACAGTATGAATATACAGTATATAAAGATATACGTATGGAAATTTTTTTCTGGAAGTGGAAAAAAGTGGTATATATATATATATATATATATATATATATATATATATATATATATATATATACTGTATATACTGTATATGTATATATATATATATATATATATATATATATATATATATATATATATACTGTTTATATATGTGTATATATATATACATGTATGTATATATACATATATATATATATATATATATATATATATATACATACATGTATATATATATATATATATATATATATATATATATATATATATATATATGTGTGTGTGTGTGTGTGTACAGTATGTATATATACATAGAGAGAGAGAGAGAGAGAGAGAGAGAGAGAGAGAGAGAGAGAGAGAGAGAGAGAGAAGAGAGAGAGAGAGAGAGAGAGAGAATAGTTTTTAATCTTGCTTTTAATGCTTTTAATGAGGGGTGGGGTTGGCCCAGATAACGTTAACGCGTGCGCTCCAGGTTACAACTAAAAACAATGGTCTTTAATCCAAGTACAAAATTCAGTGTTCAAGTCTGCAGAGGCACGATGGGATTTCCCTGATTATACCATGGGTGCTGAGCAAGGTTGTTTGATATATTCATATAATTTGAACCATATGTCCTAGCGCTGAGACTGGGGAGGCCATTCAGAATCGCGGGAAACCAAGGGACAACACCAGTGTTGTAATGTGAAGAAAAAGTTGAAAGAGACTGGAAAGCAAGATGTAAGAAAGGAAGCGGGAACGGAGGTAAAATAGAAGGAATTGTTCACTAGATGAGGACATCTCTATATCATTCAGACAACCTAGTTTCGTTTTCCTAGATCAGTGGTGCTGCTGTCACCAACCTAGACTGGAACTTTGAGGTAAAAAGTGGACACAGAATGAGAAAAACCTGAACATATTAGGCTCCATTACCATGCACCTGAAATACATTAATTGGCCAATGCTGCTTGGCTGGAAACTATTGGCAAGGGCCCAATATCAATATAATATGATTTCTAGTAAATATATACTTTACTTTTTAGCTAAATATATGAGCCGTTTATTTTTCCTACCCGTTGTCTTGTGGGTTATCCATTTCTGATCAGGAATATTGGGACAAACCACCGGATGAGTTTTCTACCCCGCCCCATGTAATAACTATTGGGGATCTCAGTGGAAAACCGGAGTTTTGGGTGGGGAAAACCAAAAAACGAGGAATTTGCAGCAATGTTATTGGTTAGAAATGTGTATTTGAAAAATATATGGTTCGAGGAAGTGGCGTGAAATTAAAGTATCATAATTACTGTGATTCACATCATGTCCCTTAAATGGTTTTCGCTCCGCCGTGGCTGGCTTCGCTCGCAAATAAACATCTCATCATCAATCCTTTCTTCTGGCAAGCAATATATGTATATGGTGCACATCCCATCGGCGTGGGTTACTACTCAAGTATCATAATTGCCTTTAATTTATATCATGTATCTAGGAGTCATGTCACTTTAAAACTACCCTTGATAACCGAGCAGCAAAGCAATGGAAATAATTTGGCTTATCTAACTAATATTTTTGACGACAAATATGAAATATCCGATTCTTTATTTGTGGAAATAGATATTCCCTGTTTTTCATACTGCAAAAGAAATGTTTCTCAAAAGAACGCGCGTTCGATTTGGCTAAACCGTCGTTCTTACTTTCGTTGTGTTTGATAGCTTTTGAAGTTTGCGGATAAATGAATGGGTTTAGTAGTTTTTCATTGTTATCCAGATAAGAAAGTTTTAACATGAAAGGAATTTTGGGAATCTATTATTTACAATGGATATAAAAGAACATTTCTCTCATTAAGTTTTGATATATCAAAATAATAGAGATAAGGATAATACTAAAAATGAATAGTTATTGTAACATTCATCATTATTGGTTTACTGTTTGATAATTTTGAATCTCCAAATATCTCTGTCCTTTCAGTGAGAGTGGTTAATAATGATAATAAGACTAGAGATCAACTTGTCTCCCGAACGAGATCATCCTCATTAAAATTACTCAGGTACATTTTTGGAATCACTTCAATCAGCCATCATTTGGTTCAGCAGCTGGACCTTTTTATTTGTTAGTCATAGTTTATAGTTTTCTTGAATACTCGTTATTCAATGTTATAACTGGTTTTGAACAGACGTCTTTAATTCTCTCTTATACATCTTCAAATTTTCCTATCTTTTGAGTTCTGGCATCTTGCGTTTAAACGGTAGTTTTGCAATTCGATGTTATGATCTGAAAATCAAAATTTACTACTGGAAACGTTTCATTTTGATAGTCTTTCTTCTTCCATAAACATATTTGTTTTTCGCTTTCCCTTTGAAACCTTTCAGTTTGTAGCTACACTCACGATTCTGTATCCTTTCCTCTACCTAAAAATGCATTATTAATTTTCATATATAATATAGCATGCAGCGAAGATTATTTATGAAACAAATAAACATGTTCCTATTCACCTGGAGTCATTACGTTAATTGCGCAGTGAAAATTATTCCACAAATGGCGGGTACAGATATAACTGACCGCTTAATAACTCAAAGGGTTAATCACAGTCGTGCTGCCAAGAACGATGCTAAGTTGTGATGGGAAGACATTGATAAGATCTAATGGATTAAAATTGCCTGGTATGTAACAATAGACAATATCGATTATAGATGAAGTCAGATTACAAAGATAAATTTTTCGATAGGCAACGAAAAGTGATAATCATACCGAAAATAGCATTTGCATAAAGTTTATTTACTGAAAATTATATTAAGATGAAAAGTAATTATCTTTTTTCTTACTTCGTGTGCACTACGGTGGATTTTCCCACTACATGCAATGTAGGATATGACATACTGTCACATTACTAAAAAAATAATCATATCCAAATATTTGGTAATGTAATCACTACATAATATTTCGATGCTGCTGAAATAAATTAAGGTAACAGAATCATATTAGATTGCAATAAATTGATATATAACTGAATAAAAGGAAATAATATTGCTTTCTTTTAAAGAAAAATATTATGTAAATACTTAAAACTGAACATTTAATTCATCTTATTATTCATATCTTGTTTTTTTGCTACTTTCCATTTGGTGCTTGTAATTCTTTTTTCCTTTTTGTAGTTTTACAAAATCTCTCTCTCTCTCTCTCTCTCTCTCTCTCTCTCTCTCTCCGTGTTTACCTATGAAGATGGGTTCCCGAACCGAGATTATTTTGTATCCCTAGATCCTAATTATAAAGATTTTAGTGATCCTAGTGGAAAATAAATATTGTTTTATCAAACGTTGCAAAGTTAAATTTATGGAAGAGGAAATCAATGTACATTAATGAAACTTCATAAATGCCTCATGTCTTTAGATTTATTTCCCTGCGCTCATTAGACCTAGGATGAATTTCCCTTTTCCTCTTGCCACGAAATATTAATAATGTTTTCCCTTGTACTTCTCACATGTCCGCTTCTCACCTCGCAGATTTAACCTCATCATCGTTTACAGGCTTCAGCTTTTCCTACTTTCTACACAACTACCTCACATTTTAAAATGACACGGTCTACTTTTAATTCGTTCGACTATTTTAGAGGGCTCCGAGCTTACTTTGTTACTTTTCACTGCTTTGCTTCTCACCTTCACGAGTCTTACCTCAATTTTCAACCTTCCACCCTTCTGATCGTCCCTATTCCCTTCAAACATATTCCTGCAGTACCTTCACTGCTAGACTTTTCACCTTCCAAATCTTTTCGCTCTAATCTTACTAGCACATGTTATCACATCCTTAGTTATCATCTCTAAACTTCTCTGTTTACTTTCCTGTTTTTCAAAACTCTGCTAATCTCATCGCTCTACTTCCCATCGCTGTAAATATTATTCTATTCCTCTAAGATCTAAGCGTCTCACCCTTCTCTTTTTCCAACTTTCTACCTCACCACTGTAACCTCCTTTTGAACTTGCATTTTAACTTTGCCTTATCAACTCCTCTTAGATGTCTATTCTCCTTCTACGTCGTCGAAATAAGTCTCGGCCATTAATTACCTCCCGTGATTATCGTTTAAGAGATTACAGGTTTGGGAACTTCGTTAAGATCTTACTTCTTACTCGTACACAATAATGAAAAGAAAATAGAAATGTACCTGCATTAATATCCTTCATCATTCTTGCTCACTTTCATCGCGTTCAATGCTACTATTACTTTATAATGATTTTGTTTTATTTATTTGTATGATTACGTTGTTATTATGTTCTCAACAAGTACTAGAAATTTTTTTAATTGGGATGAATATATTTCACTGGATTGTTCGCTCAACCTTTTTCTTGGTAATGTTTTAGTTAATTCAATATAAATCAAACTACTAATAGATATATTTCACCAAATTTCTTAATATCCAGTGTTATAATTAGTATTCTAAACGGACAAGCTCGTGCTCGAGGTTAATTTAGTGTTCTTCCCATCAACAGATTTATAAATGATATCCTCCCTAAGATGGCAGCAATATCTCTTTTGAATGACAATGTAATCATTCAACGACCCGACTTCACGATCATTGGTATGCAGGACCTATATATTTCCCTTATCCAAAATAAAAGTGGTTTTACACTCTAGTGAATAATGAATAATTCATCTGATAAGGTAAGCGATAGCAAAATCTTGTATGAATTCATAACAGCAACCTGTCTTTTAAATATCAACTGAATAATGATTTCATATTAATCTCGTCTAATCTAAGAGGAGGGAATTTTTGAGCAAGTTGATTTTGTCACAATAAACGAATAAGCAATAAAATTTCATATGTGCATATATGGCAAAGTTATTATCACTAAGTTAGCGATTCAATTAAGATAAAGGGGGTTTTGAATCTCAAGAATTATAAACCATTAATGTGATCAAGATATACTTAGATTGATTTTTCAATACGTTGTTAGATATTTACCATTATGCCGAGTTAAGGTTTCTTTAATTTTACGTAGTTATGCTTCATTGGGATTACTGATTCCAATGTAGACGAGATTACCTTTCAATGATTGCAAAAATTAATTACCAATTAAAAGCGACAACAAAACGACATTCGATACGGACCGCATCGGCTGTAGACTCTTGGGTGTGACTACTTCTCTTGACCAGCATTTGGGTCATCCGAGGAGACCCCCGTTAGACGGACATTCGTGTTGACCCCAATGCAACGAAAGTAAATCTGTTCACTTTAAGTTCGACTTTTACTTAGAATTTCTTGAAGAATGAAGGATAACCAACGGCCACAATTGCCCAACTCCCTTCCTTTAACAACTAACTTCTAGTCATCACAAAAGTAATTTTTTTTTTTCGGAAAAAGGAGGAAATTGCTTAATGGATTACACGACAGGATTTTTTTTAGCAATGGTAAAACGTATTTATCTCTTATGATTTTTTATATCTAATGTTATTTTTTGTTTATGTTTATCGTGTACAGGAATCGGTAAAATCCGCTTTGAATCCTTCATGATTGGCGGGGCAATATTGACTTGAAAGAAAGAAAAAAAATTACAAAGACCAACTGGTGGGTAATATATTGTAGTAAAATCATATGAATATAATTCATAATGAGAACTGGCTAAATAATTGTAGATGAAAAATATGAATCCAAAGGTAAGTAAAAACAAGATAATATTACGAAGAATGGAAAATGACCTAGCAATAACAGCCCAAATAGGAAAAATGGATAATGATATGAGGAATCTGTTACGTTACTTTACCCAGTAACGTAATGGAGAAATATCTTTTAAAACAGCTATGACATAGATTTGGTTATTAATATGACTTTACCCTATAACTAATAAAGAAAAGGGCTCGCCTGTTGAAGGCATAGAGTCTACCAGAAATAAGCCTTTAGACACGTGAATTAGGGAATAGATAATGTTACTACTGTATCCATATGTCTTCTTGGTACACATGAAACATTTTACTGCCCGACTCCACCTCTCTATCTCTGAACCTCTGTTTAGCTGATGCCGAAACAAATAACGAGGTAATTATGTTATTCACCTTAAATCCCGTAACTATATTTAACAGATATACAAGTTGCCTCTGGAATCTCGTGTTATGGCATGTGGCAATGATGTTGTATAGTTGGAGTGTGTGCCTGCGCAAACCTCAAATTACTGAGGCGTTACTCTTTCATACATACATACAGAAGGAGAGAGAGAGAGAGAGAGAGAGAGAGAGAGAGATGCAAAATTGATAAAAAATAATCTCAACAGCTGGAATACATTCATTCTTTTTGTTTTGTTAGGTTTATTTTTATGACTTGTTTGGACTCTCAAATAATATAGGAAGCCGATTAATTGTAAACGAAGAATCCTTATCCTGAATGCTTCATTAACTTTACAGAACATTTATTTTTGAAGAAATGTTTTTCTCGAATGGTCGTCTTCAATCCTGAGAAGCTAAATATATTTCTTATATATAAAATATAAAATGAATCATATTGAATTGTCGAATTGATATATTTTGTGTCAGTTTACCTTTTCTTGTAGGTCATATTTACTAAATCTATCTATCATAAAAACTACAATAACCATGTAAATCTTGAAATTAACCCAAATTTAACTGTTAATAATAAGTACAGTGCAGTAAGGTTCATCATTAACACAATATTCTAGCTAGAAATGACGTACTTGTCATTTATGTTTTTTTTTAATTAAATTGATTTTTACGCTCAAAGCAAAGTACTGTGATTCTAAAAACAAATTGTCTTTAACAATTCTAGAAAATTAGAACAATTAGAACGGAACATTATTTCGTTTTATTGATATAAAATTTGCCCCATATTCCTATTGAGTAACTAAACTAACATATTGCCCAAGCAGTTTATATTGACCGACCAGTATTATCGATAGCAGATTACTTCAACAAAATTCTTCATGAACCATTTAGACGTTTGAAGTTCTTATTCTGTAGGAAATAAATAGTAAAAAAAAAAAAATGATGCTGAAAGGTAAAATGTACGAGAAATAAAAAAGGGGGTATTTGCTGTTAAAACCGCTAATTACCCAAAGAAAGATACTGGAATTTCCATTTGCAAAAAGAAAGGAAAAAAAAAACGATTATCAATGACATATCAACCAAAGTAATAATAATGTTTTAAAAGTTTTAAGTGAGTGGACAAATAATTGTCATTTAAAAATACTGAAAGCTTTGATTGAGTAACTGGCCAGTATAATTAATTCATTAGATTCTATTTTTTCCTATCTCTCTCTTGGTTTCTTTTCCAAAAAGGGCATATTTTCAGAGAGAGAGAGAGAGAGAGAGAGAGAGAGAGAGAGAGAGAGAGAGAGAGAGAGAGAGAGAGAGATTGCATGGGGTTGATCGATAGAAAGAAAATTGTGCCTATAAACATCTAATGAGATGATCATGAATAGGTATTACGAGTACATATTGTTCTTTCTTCGTCTACGTGTATTCTGGTGTTGGTGAATTTCTAATTATATTTACAATCGATTTTTCCAAAATACATTTAGGATTCTTTTGATTACAGGTTTGTAACTTGAACACTTTAACTGTGACGTTTTTTTAGGGAGGAGATTTACAAGGCCTATGAGTTTTCAAGGATATTGCCGGATATTATGTTGAAAAGTTTCTGTTCATTGTTTTCTCTCCATTATAGTTTCAATGTTTAGATTTATTTTTTCTTCAGTTTGTTTGTTTGTTTGTGTTTGTCAGCAGGTGTAGGCAAATAGTGAGGGTGTTTTTACACACACACACACACAAAAAAAAAAAGAAAAAAAAAAGCCAAAAGGTAGAGCTCCTGACTGGCATTTAATTATTTTAAGTTGGGAGAAATGTGACTTTAAACTGGACACGGTGGCCAAGGACATTAAATGCTATTTAAAGCAAGTGAATTTGCCGAGTTTTATGTTCTCCGATCACTCCAACTGATTTTTCTTTTTGGTATCATTAACAAGTATCACATTTTTTTCTCTTTTCTTTTATCGTCGGGTTTTCGTACTTTTCATTATTCTTTTATTTATTCTTTTTTTTAATTTATTTTTTTTACCATTCAGTCAATATCCTTTGAAGCTAGACATATTGTACACTAAATTCCGGTTTTTGATTTTCCAGATATATCTTTTACTACTTGCATTATCATACAGCTAACCTCTTGCTGAGTTTCATTGATTTTACTATATATTTCTTGAATAATTTTTCCTCTCAATATTCTATTTAACAGATTTGCAATAATCCTTTGACAATTATTTAGTAAAGATTTTTCTGTTCTTTTATCCTAACGACAAGTGAGACGTGTCGAGTTTGAACCTAATCAAGCCGGATATATCAAAGCGGTTTCTACTGACGTGTTATTGTTGCTTACTCGAAAGACAAGATGTGGACCAGACGGCGCATAGCTCCTGAAACCACCCAGCTTCTGAAATAAGTGCATGGTAAATATCTTTTATTCACACATACATTATATAAACTTTATATATATATGTATGTATATATATAAATATATATACACAAACGCATATTTAATCATACATGTATAAACACACACTTATATATAAATGTATACATGATATATGTATATTTATACATATATATGCACAGGTATATATCTATTTATCTATCTATCTCTATAAATCTAACTATCTATCTATCTATCTATATATACATATAAATATATATGTATATATATATATATACACTTTTGCATTTGTGTGTATATTATATACACACATATACATATACATATATACATATATATATACACATGCATATATATATGCGTGTATTTATGTATAGCCCAAATATATATATATGGTATATATGTACATATATTTATACATATCTATATATGTATATATACACACATATATGTACATATCTATCTATCTATCTATCTATCTATATATAAATATATATATATATATATATATATATATATATATATAAACAAATACGTACACATATATACTGGACTGTATATATATATATATATATATATATATATATATATATATATATATATATATATATATATATATATATGTATATATATACATATATATATGTATATATATATATATATATATATATATATATATATATATATATATCATAGAGGCCAGTATATGCCTTTATCCATTTCCATCACTTATCTCAAGTTTTGAATCACTGTTGTAACTGTAACATGTAACCAACCATTTCTCTTTCCCCCTTCCTGCTCCCTTCCCTCTCTGCCCTCCTCCTTTCCCTTCAAAGCCCCTTCCCCATCCTCCTACACTTTCCTTTCCCTTCCCTTTAGCAGTGCATTCCAGGTGTGCTGTTCCTCCCCCAGATCCTATACCATTAGGAGGTCTGGCTGGACCTGGTGACCACACCCAAGACAGAGATGTTTTCAGGTCACCTTGCTGAAGGAGGGGGGAGGGGATAGACCTAGTGGGTGGAATACATATGAAGAGAGAGAGAGAGAGAGAGAGAGAGAGAGAGAGAGAGAGAGAGAGAGAGAGAGAGAGAGAATTAATATGTATTTATCTTCCTCCAGTATCCTTGACTCACTTAAATTCATTACGTGTTGTTTTTCATAAAGGCCAAATCTAACAATAAAATTTAAATGAAACAAATGAAATCGTACACACATTTGATATAGTTCTCTGAAACAGATATTGGTGGAACATATGCAATAAAATCTCATATTAATAAGTGCTAATAATTGGAGATTTTAGCAAATCTATACAATGGAAAAAAAGGTATACCTATAACTATAAATACACATGAAGAAAGGGTATATATATATATGTGCATATATATACATATATATATATGTATATATATATAAATGTATATATATATATATGTATAAATGTATATATATATATATATATATATATATATATATATATATATACATTTATACATATATATATATATATATATACACATACATGTACATAAGAAACCAAAATTCTAAGTCTTTCTAGTTCTTACACCTTTAATGAGAAAAAAGAATATGGTAAGAAATATATATATATATATATATATATATATATATATATATATATATATATATATATACATATATATATACATATATATATATACACATATATGTATATATATATATATTGGACCTCAGTAGAAGCGGCTACATTTGTATGTTGTTTGTTTGAATGTTATATATACATGTATGTATGTATGTATTTTCTTTAGAAATGCACTTGCATCGGATGAATTTAACCTAAAAACAACAAAAGCAATTATATGATTTCGTCTGTTAATAGTAAAGAGAGAGAGAGAGAGAGAGAGAGAGAGAGAGAGAGAGAGAGAGAGAGAGAGAGAGAGAGAGAGAGAGACCTTGTGCAATGTTGGAGTGAAACAAACTTGTAATCTGTTTACAAATAGAAAGTAAAATTAAAGTGGAACAAACAAAGACGTCATGAATCGATGCGTCAGGCGGAAGACAGTTTTGCATAGCAATGAGAGTTGGGTCTTCCCTCGAGGAGCTTCTCGTGCGAGACAAGGCTAAGATTCTGGCGTATTGTTTTCTATACGGCAGAGTTGTTAGCGAGAAAGTTTTACACTCTAGAGTATTGTTTATTATCTATCGTCTTAAATAACATTACTCTATTCATCAGTGAATACAAACGTTGAGTTTTACTTGAATTGATTAAGGATTGCCTGGAATTTTTGTGCATTCCAGAACGTTCGTGTAATAAAATCAAATAAAGAGGACACACGCAATAAGATATCAGCTTCTGATTCCCATATATTTCTACTGAGATCCAGGATGGTTTGAGATTAAAATAAAGAATATTTGACAGGGCCATCTCTACCGACAGGTCTATCTATAATTCTAAAGGAAACTGGATAATTATGAATGACTGATATATCTGAGTTATGCGCTTCCAGGAAGCTTATGCTAAATATAAATACCACAAGAAGTTAAAACTTTAAAGAAAATATTATTTTTGTCCTTGTTTTAATTTCTTAAGGTAATTAGCATAAGCTTCTGAAAGTGCACAACTGAGGTATTTTAGCCATTCATAATAATCCATTTTCGTTTAGAATTACATTATTTTTGCCCTTGTTTTGAAGATTGTAACCGTAAGCCTTGGAAGAACATTCCTTCAAGCGGTATCTGGAGGGCCAGAGTAAATGATGTCCAAGTTATCACTATTACCGAACTTTGAAAAAAAATTCTTTTGAGTTTCCATAAAGGGGTACATCTTCGAATAAATGTTAAGTAGAAAGGGAATCTTGAATTGTTCATGACACGAAAATTAGGTAATAGTAATGGATGAATGATTCATTGACCTGTAATGCACATGCAACAAGCAACGCACAGGCAAATAAAGAAGAATTTACTCTCTCTGTTCTTTCACGCAGTGTACATAACAACCACCATCAAACTGCAATCAACTTAAAGGGCATAAACTGTTAAATGTAGCATACGCTAATTTTGACTCTATTTCAATTATCACTATTAAATTGTTAATTTTTATGCCAATGTCAACCTAAATGACAAAAGCCTTTAAATGTACACATGCAACTCTTCGACCTTATGTGATCCCTTAGGGGCATATAAATAACTAAGTTGTTGGCTAAATAAGGTTAGTTATTTGGAGGCTGCCTTTCAATTATTATCTCTCCTAGGCACGTCACATTGGTGACCTCCTGAGTGCATTACACACCCAGCCGGCCTCCCAGTTCACCACTTCATCTGCTGTATCCTCCGACAATATCCAACATAGATCCAGATTCATGTCTCCGTGCTGCCACAGTGAAACTCTTGCCCTTTGCCAGTAGAGATGTGTTTTTCTGTGTTCAGCAAACCGAGGTTCAGTTCCGTTTCGTAGCGTGAACATTTTTTCGCAGTGTGAGTCGGAAAATTCTTCGCATCTCATTTCACAGCCTGAAAATTTCGTAAGCAGAAGCTTTTGTATCGAGAGGTATGACTGTACTGTTGTATTTGGCTGTCCATCACTTTCATTACTTTTTAGAGCGTATGCCCTTCATTATTCACACAGACCAGAGGCCTGGTCAACCCATCAATGCCAACATAGCTGCCACATTTTAAAACAACTATACCATTCAACAAATCTCTGATAAACTGAATTCCATTGCCAACGCCCTTTCCAGAAACACACTTGTGAAGAATCCCAACAAAAGGACCCCAAGTACCAAACCTGCTGGACTCGCATTGAAGGCTCCAATGCCACATTCTTCTATGACGTCATTACTGGATAGCTGCTTCCATGCATTGACAGGTGTTTCAATTAATCCTTGGCCTCTCACACTTTTTGTGCCAATTTACTGAATAGCTGCCGATGTCGAAGTTCATATGGCATGGCACTTTATGTCAAACTTCAAAGGTCCATTAACATACGGATTCTAGTGTTGGAGCTTTTCATCAGCCTTGGTGTTGTTTTGCCTACATTCTCATTGATGTGATAGGCACTCTACCCACATCGCAAGGACACTGTTACCATTTTCCAGTCACTGATCACTCCACTCATTGGCCTAAAGTCATCCCTATGCAAATTGCAACATCTAAGAGCATATTTTTCAAACAGGGGTACCACTCTCACCTCTCAACTGTGTACAGCATTTGGGCATCTTCTCAGCATTACTGACTATTGCTTACAACCCCGCAGCCAATGGAATAGTGGGACGTTTTCATCGTACCATTAAAGAAGCTTTGGGGTCCTGTTGCAACGACCCCAAGTGATTTCCACAATTTCCCTGGGCCCTCCTCAGATGGAGGACCACTTCCAAGGACACCATGGATGTCTCAGCGGCAGAAATAGTATATGATGATCCGAGGGTCGTCCCTGCAGAATCTTTTCTGTCCACCACCTATTGCGATGATCTCCATTGTGCTGTTGGGAAATTTCCCTCTTGCTGTCACACTTACAAGATCCAGCAAAGCAGCACATACCTAGAGACCTATACACCTAAACACAAATCTTCATGTGTGGAAAAGAGGGTTGGTCCACCAGTGATTGACTAAAACCTGCATATTTCCTGCAAGAAGACCAACCTTACAGAGCCGGGTTGGCTCTGTAAGGTAGGCTGCCCCCTTTCACATGCATGACTACTTCAATGAGGGAGCCATGTAAAGCACGTGCTATACACAACACAGATACTAATAAAGAAGAATGCTTACATATGTGAACCATTATAAGGTGGCCCTGGGGTCAAGAATTGCAGAAAACTCTAACCAAGAACAATGAAATCCTCAAATCAGAAAGCAGAAACGGAGAGAATTCTATTGCAGATTGAATGTCATAGCTGTATCAGCAGTGGGTTACCTAAACTAGTTTAAACTTAGCTATTGACTTCAATTCCAAGATTAACGGTTATTGAATTCTCAAAGAAACAGACCTACAACTGGTACTCATCACAACAATGGGACTGTGGTATCTATCTATTGCTATTTATTCATCCCATATCGTATTTCAATAGTACCTCTGTCATTTTTTAAACCATTTAGACCCTTAATACAAGTCAGGTTCTCACAAACAATAAATAAAACCAATGAAAAAAAAGTCCATGTTAATAGAAATATCATTATCGTAATGTACAAATAGATAAATATATGTATTTGTTACTAAATTAAATAATCAAACCATATTCATATTACAGAGATACGTAGGCTAACATCAATGGGGCATATTTTTTTCCAAGATATATTTCAGAAAAACTGTTCGTAAGTTTTGAAACTATATTAAACTTGCATTTTTACACGTAGCCCAGATGTGGTACAGTTTTGTATATTTGACTGCCTGGCTGTTTTATATAAAAAGGCAAATACTTAAATGGAAACACATAAAGAAAGTTCTCAATCATAGCCTGTGTTCTCGACCTTCAATCCACATTCATATGACCAAAAAGGAAGGAGCGTTTACTTCGGAGATACATAATTTCAATCTGAAATCATGTGCTAAAGCAAAAATAAGGAAGGCACTTTCACCATATTGACGTGATAAGAAGTGTTTCTGCTAATGGCTGAGCTGTTGGATTACTATAAGCCATCATCACCAGCGTCTGCATATACAGTATATCTATACTTGCCAACGAAATTCTCAAATTTCTAAGACAGTCTAGTTAAAAAACTTCATCATAAAGATATCTATGGATATTCAGCAGTCTCATCATTAAAATGTAAAAGTTACTGACCTTCACGGATTTTCTTTTCAAGGCAAAAGGAAGATTAGTTATTGCTGGTATCCCATTCATAATTGAAAATGCCTACGGTTTTGACTGGACAAACTATGTTTGCCCTTAACACAATCATGCAATTATCAAGCAGACATCACATGAGTACAGTACACTGCAATATTTTTAGTACCCTTTTTATATTTTTGCGTAATATCACCAACAGAAATCATTAATTAATCCCATATCTCTTTGTTACAATCAGATGACTCATTAAAAGGTATTATTAGGAACGTCAAGCTGAAACTGCATTAATATCTATTGATAAATCAATGGAGTACCTAAAGAAGTTGTAGAGTGGCGCTAGAATAATTGTGGGAGATCATTTATATAGATTTGTTATTTTTATTCTATCTATAAACCAAGAAATATGTGGGCTACTGCTGATTACTCGTATATCATTGATTCCAGATTATTTCATGAAAGAAAAAATCTACTATTGACTAAAGTTATTGTAATTATTGTACTGATTTTTTAGCTAAATAAATGCATTACTAATTTTACAATCACATATATTTTCCTTAAATTACTGCTTTAATTCTAATAGAGGCGAATACAATTTAAAATTTCTACTGAAAACGAACGACCACGGTTAGCCTTTATATAAATTTTATCCTATTAATTCGAAGTCATATTTTTTCTCAGCATTTTCTTTCTTCTCAATCAAGACGCAAAGTTCATTGCCCTTAAAGTCAGATTTCGTGAACAACCTTCTTACCTTATTTAGGGAAGAGACTCGTTTCCTTAATCAGGAGATTCAACGTTGACGCAATGGCTGGGGTTATGAGATCCCTGACCCGTTAAAAAGGATGACCCTGCGAGAGACGACGATGATGAAATGAAATGAAGGTGCTCGGATCCTTGTCTAAATCATCTATTTCTGGATATGAGAATGTGTTAGTGTTGGTATTTGGTAAACGTGCATAATTGCATCAACCCTCTGTTTCTATGCATGTGCCCTTGCCTATTGCCAAATGTGTACTAGTTCTTTATAAATATTTTAATGTATTACCCCTGCAGGAACATATATTGGTTATCATAGTTTGTTAGAGTATTCTAATGTTATGCAGATATGTGAGTTCATATTCAGTACAAAAAATATGTTGACGGTTCATTTTTTTTTTTTTTTACTCCAGTGGGCATACTTCTAAATCATACACACGAATGAACAAATTTGTGCTATGCATTATGAACATAACTGGGAAAATCTAAACTTTCTACGTACATATATTGCCGAAAACTGAAAAGCAGGAAGAAGGTTAGACAATATCAATGGAAAAACCCAATGTAATACTAATGTTTCTGTATGTGAAAGAGAGAGAGAGAGAGAGAGAGAGAGAGAGAGAGAGAGAGAGAGAGAGAGAGAGAGAGAGAGAGAGAGATTTACAAGGAGTTACAAGGATTTTGGATGTCTCAAAGAATTTTTAGTACATCTGCGGAGACACCATTTGCAATTTGGTAGAGCAAATCAGTTTAAAAGTTTAGAGTTTTTATCATCTTGTCTAAATTATGCTATTTTGTATGTATAGAAATCACCATATTGAATGGTGTTGTATCTTTTCAATTCCAGTTTATATCTGTTACATATCTCTGACACCTTTACTTCGTAACTATACTCAAAGCAACATGAATCGGCCGATAGGGGGAATTCACCTGGTTTTAAACGGATTAATCTACTTTTGCAATCTCTCCACAGATCGCCAGCTTGCCTTCCTACTCCAAGCCTCTCCATTCCCTTAAGCTCTGTGACTGTATCTAAAATCATTCCAACTTGTTCCACACCATCAAGTCTGCCCTGATGTGCCAGACAATTAGTATCACACTTCAACCTCTCCTGGGAATCATCAAGAATCAAATGACAGCCAGTTGCAACATGTAAAAGACAAGTGAAGTAAGGCGAGCCTTCCTCAAAGGCTCCAGATCGGCTAAATAGTACATCGAAACAACCAACCTAATCCCAAATCCTCTTGCAAGAAACGTTCCCCTCCAAGTTGCAGTTATTTGCAGACAGTGACTGGGGTATCTGTGCAACTGGCAAATCATCATCGATAGCAACAAGGACCCATCAGCACAACAGAGACCGGAAAGATCGTGCAACAACTGTCAGCAACTGACAGATGAATCTCTGCAACAATACCTATTGCACTGTCCAGAAACAACCGTACCAACAGCAATCGTAAAACACATCATTGCTAATGTTGATACATTCTCAGCCTTTCTCCGCAGCTACCCTCCCCTTAATAACGTAATAACCAACTCCAGTTTGAAACCAAAATAATCCAGCATTGAAATTGTCTGCTTCACCTCTTTTTAGCTTCTCTCTCACTTGCAATTATCATCTCTCTTTAAAGAAGTTTAGGACCCATTCCCAACTAAACATTAAATTTGACAAGCACATAGACGTCTCAATGACTGTGTAACGCCTAATTAAAATTTTATTTTCATTTTTTGTTCTAGTATTTTCAGGTACAGGAATGTTTATTCCACCCTTTCTCTACCACTCACATCCGCTAACCAAATTCTCCTTTTCAGCTCTTTCCTACTCAAGCTGAAACTCAATGCTATTGCTCATCCTAAAAACTTAAGCTTAAATTACTAAGGAAGTTTTTCACTCCTATACCAATGTCTCAATATAAAACATTCCCTAACTCCTTCCCGAGCTGTCCTACTCATCGGGACTTACTGCGATAGTTCATTCTCTCCAACTGAAAGATGGGAACCAGTGGGTTCCTTTGGGAAGGACGCTTTCTCACCTCCCTCACCTTCTTCCTCTTTATTTGACCTTAAGAGGTTGGGTGGCTCTAAAAGAATAAGGAAAGCTAAACTGACAATAAATAAAAGTTGCCGATTATCCTTAACCCGCATCCCAAACCACCTACATATAAAAGTTGCAGATTATCCCATATTCCAAATCCCCTACAAACATAAAATACACCTACGGGTTGCAAGTGTGCATTTTAAATTCTTCAAATCTTGTTGATCACCTTCACGCTTATACAAAGGGATAACCATTCATCTTCCCAACACCTATACAGTCTTTTTTTGTCCACTAACTTGATATCACTTTCACTGTTTCATCATAGTATCTCACTTGTAATCCCATACACTCCTAGCCCAGTAATTACAATATCTAATAAACTTACACATATGGTCCTATTAAAAAGATAATTCTTATTCTTGTCTACTGTAATCCTACAGCTTGAGTTATAATGTAGTTAAGCAATTGCCATACTTTTTTCCCAGCAGTTTCACTGTTCCAGCACTGTTTAATCTATATATTTTCATTAATTATAAGTCACTGTATCTATTGAACATTTTACCGAGGCTAAACTTTTGAACTAACAAATATGATCTTGCCAGTCATTGGTAAATAAATGCTGAAAAGAGACACTTGAACCAGCTAGCAGTCCTTTGTGAACTCTGTTATCATTATAGCCAGATAAGAACAACTTTGAGTAAAGAAATTTTATGAGATACTGCGTAAATTTTTAAGAATACCTTGAAGATATTCAATATAAGTATTTTCCGTGTTTTCATTCTTCACCCTCATAACTTTCCTTTTTAAATATTCAACATGAACTTCCACTGGCATTTTCAAAACAAAAACTAGGTCTTTCTCCTCTTTGCATCACTTTTATCTTTCTCATTAGACATATCTTCAAAATATTTTCTCAATTGATCAAGGACTACATTATCTTCAGAAAGTATCTCTCTAACTGGATTTACTTATTTAGACCTGTTTGCTAAACAATCTTTCTTTCTGCATTTACTTTCTTATTGAACTACTGATTATTTTTTTTAAATCTCTTGTTCACCTTCTTTGTCCTCTTCTTGCTCACCTTCTACTTGACCAACTTTTCCATACTCCTCTACTCCTGGAAATAGCCTTCCTTTCTTTTTTGCAGATTCACCTAAAAATTTGCATCCCTTATCCAACCATTTACTGTTTTCACACCCTGCTAAAATCGCTGATGTTCCTAGTGACTTTACTAATTAATTCTGGAAATTTGTCTACCTTTCAAAAATACCTGTAACTTCTAAGATCTAAACTTTGGGAAGTTTTCATTGATTTTCTCCCGACTTATTTCGTATCAAACTCACTTATTCGCCCTTAAAGTTAAATTTTCACTCCTTACCGTTCAGTTTTAACTTCCAATCATTATAGTTTTCTTCTCAACAAAACAATGACCTGATGTATCTCTAGACAATCCTATTCTAATCATTACACCCATCAACTTGCTCTTCCATATACTCTTTTCCTTACCTCATCCTCTTTTCCAATCATACTCCTAAATATAGATTTCTTCAAACCACATACTCACCTTATAAATCCCCTTCTGTACACATACCCAGCATTCTTTCCATTCTTATATATTCCAGGGACTTCTTATCTGCCAACTAACTCCTTTAACTCTTTCAACCAGCCCCAGAGACTTCCTCACATTGTGCTTCACTTCCCTAATTTTACAACTTTAACTAACTCAGACACAAACACCATTTCCTTGGTCACACCCATGTCTGTATTCACTGATCTTTGATCTTGCCTCACATAATTTCAACATCCATCTTTCTTAATATACATATACATACACACACACACACAATATATATATATATATATATATATATATATATATATATAATGTATATATATGCATATATATAATATACACACATACTATATATATATATATATATATATATATATATATATATATACATATATATAAATATATATCTACATATATATATATATATATATATATATATATATATATATATAGTATTTACAGGTATATATTTACTCACATACACCCATATGTATGTATGGATGTATAAATATACCACAATGTTTGCCTATCAACATTTACGGTTACATCATACCTTTTGGAATCCTTACAATCCTTGAAGCCATATGAAAAATAAATAAAGATGGTTTTTCCAATTGTGAAAAGGTTGAAACCCATGCACACTGGTGTAATTGAGGTTGCACTTATTCCACAGACTCTTCCTAGGCTGTATTCTACCCTATCCTCGCTAGTATCAAACGTTTCTTGAGCAGGGTACTATAGGTGATAACCTTGGTCTTAGTTGCATATGTGGGTTTTATTTTCACCATAGAAAGAAAACATTCCTTAATTTATTTATTGTAACCTAATTTGCAAAACTAGGATAGGTAGAACCATTAGTCTTGCTAACATGTATTTCTTTAGATTATATTATTGTTAAGATGGATTAACAGCTGAGATGATACTGGCTAAAAATGAAGCGACCCCTAGAATATCTTTGGTAGAATGTGGTATGAAGAGGTAAAACCTAATGAATGGGAATAAGGAGTGTTGGTGAAAATTTCTAAAAACGGACACATGACTGATTGCAATAATTACAGAGGCATCATACTTACGTCAGTTGTCATGAAATCATATAGTATGCTTATTCTAAAGGGACTAGAGAGAAGAGATTGATGAAAAGCTGAGAGATGAACAAGTAGGATTTTGGAAAGGTAGAAGTTGTACTGACCAAATTTTCATTTTAAAACGTACAGCAATGGATAGAAAATAGAAATCCATTTTGTGCACTATGAAAAAGCTTTTGATAATGTGCACCAATTTTGTGGAGAGTTCTGCGTTTTTATGGAATTCCTCCCTAAATATGTAAATTTGATTAAGTCTGTTCATGAGCATAGCAAGTACAAAGTTAATGTTAGTGAAGTCCTATCAAATGAATTTTCAGTGAACAGTGGAGTACCCCAAGGGAATGTGTCACCTATGTTGATTGGACTGGATTGGTAATAGGAAATTAGCAGACCTACACTGTTAAAAAACACGTAATTTTAATTGGAATATACTGTTCTCGGCCGCATTTCAGTAAAATACAACCGACATAAATTTTACCCTATTTTGCTATTATCTTTTACAGGTTGGTGTCTCCAATATCACTCGTTTACGTCAATATATCCGTTTTTAAAACGGAAAATGCCTGGCAACGTTTATTCCAGGATTTTTACCATCTCTTTACGGGAAATTTTGAACAGTGTAGAGTATGCTGATGACGCTGTCCTTATTAGCAGAACACCAAAGGATTTGCAATGATTACTTACCAGAATGCATGAAATGTCACATGAGGTTGGGCTCAAGATAAATAGAAGAAAGATAAAGATGATGAGAACGGAATATGAAGTGGAAGATGAAATATCATTGGAAGGAGAAATGTTTAATGAAGTAAAATTATTCAAGTATTTAGGAACTAAGATCTCTAATACAGGGTCTTTGGAATTGGAGTTTAATGAAAGATTGAAAAAAGCAAATCTGACAATGGCTAAGTTGAGTAAATTTTGGAAATCAAATCACCTGAAATTACAAAAAGAAATCAAGCTATATATCAGTTTAGTGAGATCTGTATTACAGTATGGACATGAGTTATGGTATGCTAATGAAACAATATCCAACAGATTTAATAGATTTGAGAACAAAGCCCTCAAAAGAATATTGGGAGTTGAATGTCAGGACAGGATTAGACATGAAACTACACGGCTGAGGACTATGATGCTAGAAGTAGGAGATGATGAATGGAGAAATAATGAAGAGATAATAATGATGAATCATGGTCCTGAAAATAAATAATCCTCGAAATGTTGCATATGCAATTTAAGTTTATTCACCAGATAGCAAGCTTATATGCAAGCAGTTGAGAGCAAGAATATCACAATAATTCAAGCAAACTAAAACATGCGATGGCAAGGATAAACAGGTTTTTCTATTATCAGTGCAGGAGAGAGTGAGAGATGAAAAAAATAATTAACATTACATTATATGAGTTTGTACGAAACACGAGCGGTACAGTTGTGTGCGCTGTAGGAGATCGGAAAGTTTGTGGAAGCTAAGGGCTTTGAAACCTGCTAAGTAGAGTTCGGAGTCTATTACCCAGTCACACTAAGGCCAATCTTTAATGGCTAGGTATAGAAATTAGGTCTCAAATATAATCTCACCTTTTCACTTGTATGCCTATACCTGATATTTGAGGCCCTACTGGATACCCATCCAGGCCAATACATGGATCAGTGTCACTCAAAACGGCACTTTATGATTGAGATTTATTACTAAAAGAAGGAGGAGTTTTACAAGCCCAATGAGTTAAGCTCGGCTCTTATAGAGCTATGAGTGAGATTAAGCTTTAAATATTCTATACATTGCAAAACTTGTGCTATACATGACAGAAATAGTGAAGACTGGAGATCTTACAAGGAAGTGAGACAGCTCAGTTTTTTTTTGTATCATGAAGGAAGCTTTGCCAATTACCTGGTGTCTTACTTGTTCCTGTCACTCTTCTGCTTCCTTGTCCCCTTTCCGACTTTGTCTCAGAATTCAGACTTGACTTCCTGTGTACATCAAAGACTACGCCCACCAGCTCATACTTGGTATCATAGTATTCCACTTTTGGGATGATGCCTTCTTTAGCATAGTCATAAAATATTCTTGAGGTACGTGATGGTAAGGCATTAATAGGTGCTTGTCCATTAATGAGGGTTGCATCTGCCTTTGGTTCTCCATCCGAGAGGATCATTTGAGCTTCAATAATTTCAACCAGCTGTGATTTCTGAAAAGTATGAAACTTTCCACTATAACAAAGAGATGCAAGGTGTGACTGATGCTCGTGCTTGAAGAATTCTTGTAAGCCACACTGCCTGTTCTGGAATAAGATTAAGAGTCGTGGGAATAACTGACAGTCATATTTGAGGAATTTATCCTTAGAAATTATGTCATCCCATTCTTTGGGAAGAAATAAACGGTGTCTTTCTTGATTGGGTGATAGAAGGGACTTTCACTTTCATCCTCTAGCCTTTAATGAATGATTTAAACTACTCTTTGCTCCCCAGGTGATGTGTAGCTACCCTTCAGGTAGCGTTGGATCTTCAATGCGTTACCTTCACATACTTCAAAGACATTAAATGACTACTAATAGGGCTCGAAAAAAGCTAGAGAGCTTCCGTGGTAGAGGGAAGAAATCTGCATGGCAGACTTAGAATGTATTTGATTGTTTCTGAAACATTCACTAATCTTAGCCAGCATCGAACATTGATTCGTGATCTTGACCAACAGAGGCTGGTGATATTCATTGTACTCTTGTACGACAGACCATCGCAACTGCTAGTGTGGATGAAGCAAGACTAGATCTCTTTGTTCACAAGAAGAGGTCATACAGCTTAATTTTACCAACACAGGCAGCCTTCAGAAAGCATGTAAAGCATGCAACCTATCAGGCTAGAATCATCTATGACCAGGCAACCATTTTTAATCCAAACACGAACAGTCTTGGTGAATGGGGGTGGTTGCAGAAAGAAAAGACCTGGCAGATATGTTGGACAACACAAACCCTATTGCAGTGAACTATCGGTACCTGACAAAGTGTTCCTGTAAGAAAGACTACAAAGGAACATACAAGTGCTTACAGTTAGTGTTCCACTGTACATCACCCTGCAGCGGCATAGTTGAGCAATAGCAGCTAGAGGGCTAGTGGTATGGATTTGAACATTATGGTGCACAGCCTATGATATAAAAACCGGACAATCTGGTGGCCATCTTGAAAAAATAGTAAAATATTGGAAAATATACATCACTTTGCGTTATAAACAATGAAATGTGGAAAAAATATGTGCCATTTTGCTTTGTAAACATCATAGTTTACATCAGTAGGGTTGAAAACAGTATTCCATACCTAGATCATGCAAATAGGACAACTACAAATATTTCTAACCAAAATGTCTACTCAGGTGGCTAGTTTGGTGTCCATCTTGAAAAATGTCCACCATCCTTGATTTTTAATTGGCCAATCGGCTATAATGGATTAGTATGACTAATCATTTGCATGATTTTTTTTTATTTTTTCTAATACTTTCAAGTGACCATCAGTGAATGTGAGGTGCATATCAGCTTACATCCAGGTATATTGTGAATGGACCCAAAGCAGTTAAGAGATTTATGTGTCGATGACTGTTTTTTTATCAGGCGTTACTCCTTGCATGAAAGGAGAGACCAAAGGCAGCACTTTCCAGTTTTTTGGAAGTTTATAAAGATGTAGTTGCTAGTCCTATACTTAGCATACCCAGCTGTATGTTACCAGCTCAAATACCAAGCTCAAAATACAATTGTCTTTCGTTCAGTGAGTTTTTATAAACAGCCATGTTTTTACGTGGTATGGTGATTTCCGCTGAATGCCAGACCTCTTGTATACAAAATACTTTCGGTGGTAATTTCTTTGACCCTCCCCTCAAATAAGAATAATATTATAGCTGATCAAAAATATAAGCACTAAAAAACGATTGGTATTCTTTCCAAGCCTGACAGCTGGAAACTTAGCCTTTAAGAATGACTTTATGGCTCCATCGATCATCATTGCTCATTGTGTGCTTGCAACTTGGTCACCTCAACAAGATCGAATGGGAGATAGTCCTCTTCCAAACCCATGACTATCACACTTCAGCGTCTTGTGCACACCCAGTCATCCATATAAATATTCTAATGATCCTTGGATTTTCCTGAAGGACCCTTACCATTGTTCAATAACTTAAAATTAGTTAATTATACAAATGAGTGACTGGTTTTTAACCTATATGATGAAAACTAGGATTTTAACTTCCATAATCACGCCAAGAATTCAATGAATGTAGAGAACGTCATGTATTTCCATTATAGAATATATACAGTATATTCAAAACGAAAGATTTTTTTTATTTTTTTTATTTTAGGATACTGTAACTTTTGCTTCGGCGTCGATGATTCCTGTTCTTAAAGTCCACAAACTTCGACAAAATAACAAATAGCGCGTGTTGGATTTCGTTATATATGTAACTGAAATCACTATTTCATTATTAATATGAAAAAATAAAAATATTTATTACTCTAAAAAAATTCCTAACTTCCAAAGTAGCATTAATTAATTAGAACTCAGAGTTTCATGATATACATCTAATATTTTCAGTTACAAAGAGAAACGAACAATCACAATTATGTGATGAATTAGAAAAAAAAAATGTCAAATGGAATCATCATCATCCTTTCATGTTAAGCTTTCACTTTTTTCGCACACCATCGTTTTATTTAAAAAAAGAATTGTCAAGACCAAAGAATACTATTTGGTCATTATATCGCCTCGCTATTAAGAGGGCTAAGCTTCAATACAGAAAGCGAGACGAAGAGATTATAATAAGTCTTATTGAACCATATTGGGTCCGTGTTGACCTGAGCTGGGAATTAAGTACTCAATAGTTACTCAAGTGTGGGGGTGGGTGCGTCACAACCAGAGTAAAGAAGAGCAAAGGCTGGCAACCTCGTCCCCAATTAGAGAGAACGAGGCAGATTTGTTTTATTCCTACTAATTTAGGACAGTATCTGACTGGTTTGCGTGAACAAGAAACACACAAGGTTACCTATCAAGTAATTTAAACATCCAATTACGAGCGATAAAGAGGAGTAAAATGATTCGAACATTGCCACCGCATGATTCAAGAAAGGATCTTTGAGATATCTCAAGCAACAGAGAAAGTAAGGATTGGAGGCTTTTTACTATACCTGTGAACGCCTTACACCCTCCTGCATGCACAGAGCAACCCACGACCGGATTATATGAAAAAAATAAGAAGAAAAAAAGTACACGACCAGCATAAGATCAGTCGTCCAGGTCTGCCTCCATAAATGAAAAGCGAGCAGGTATCATGAAAGAAATCCTCATGACTAAAAACAATCGGTTCGCAAATTCTCATGCACGAGATCGTCCGAGCTGGGCGTATTGGATCATTAACATGAAATGCCGCGCTACGTGACCATAGTGAAAGTACTTTGCAATCAGCTGCTCAAGAGCTTTTTTTTTTTTTTTCCAACAGTGCTTTTTTGTTGCGGATGGGGGCGTCAGGAAGTGCTTGGGAGATGGGCTCAAGATTTGATCTTGCGTATTGGGAGTCGAAAAGATGAGATTGAAACTTTGGTCATGAAAAAATTTCACTTCCAGATAAAGGTTATTTCCGAATTTGGTGATTAATACTCTTGGTCATGAAGCTACTAGAAATCTAGAAATATAAATCTTGAATGCAAAAATGAAGATAATATTTTATTCCCTGAATAAGGTTCTAAACTTGACTTGTTTTTATGCTTAATTCATTAAGAGGAAGGCCGAGGAATAACACTGTGTATCGTGAATGAACTACTTTGTGTAAGATTAATTTCGAGTTAAAATTTTAGAAAAGGAGAATAATAATTGGCTTCATATTCTGTTTATGAATACTATTACGGAATTTATCTGCAAAGACATTTTAATCAAAATATACAGAATTACAATTCCTTAACATAGCTGCAAATTATAGAAGGCAAAAATTTACTTTGTAGCCATAAAACTCATTTTCCTGGTAACATTAACTGTTAAAATAATTTTGAAAAACAAGATTTTGCAACATAGAGCATAAAATTATTTACCAGAAGGGATTTCATTGAAATGATTCGATATCTTTATCCGAATAAACTGAACGACTCAAATTCAATCATATTTGACTTTCTAAAATATTAGAATCCCTATAAAACCAAATACTTTTCATTGTTCTTGAAATGTAATATTGCTGTTAAAAGGTGGCGAAATGTTAATGGATGATTTCATTTTCACATCCTCTCGGAAAATATGGAAATGTAAGCGTCATGAATGTATGAATAAAGAATTAAATATATGCATACACTCTTCTTGTTTGTAAAGCTTTTATATATATGTTTGTATATAGATTGTTTTTCCGAATTTGTGCAATATGGTCAGCTCGTGAAACACAGGGAAAGCCTTGCAGTTGCAGCATGAAGCAAAATTTAAGAGGTTGGACTGGAAGACGCAAAAAAAAGGAGGCAGGGATGTATGCATGGCAGAAGACTAAAAAGTGAGTGCAGCTTGTGGGCGAGATGTTGTAGCGAAGGTCGATAGATAATGCTTATAGTGCACAACTTGAAGTGCATCAATAACATTGCAACCCTCCCAAGATGCTCCTATATGTGGGCTATAACTTCAATAATGAATTTATGTATATATATATATATATATATATATATATATATATATATATATATATATATATTTATATATATATATATATATATATATATATATGTGTGTACAAATATGTATATATAAACATATATATATATGAATACATATGTATATATGTATATATGTATACATATGTATATATATATATATATATACATATATATATATATATATATATATTTACATATATATATATATATATATATATATATATATATATATATATATATACACACATATATATATTTATATAAGCATTTACCATGGTACGGCAACACTTGAAAGGTTCATCCACTACTTTTCTTTCGACCACATTTTACTTTTTTCTTTTTTCTTTTACCATTAACCAAATTTCCTTAGGCAAGGTTAGCATTGCGGTTCATTAGTGCTATCTGTGGCACAAAAACTTTTATTTTCATGCCTTTTAAAGAGCTTCTTATCGTCTGAGAAAATAACATTGGCAAGATCGCAATAATGATAGTCTCTCTCTCTCTCTCTCTCTCTCTCTCTCTCTCTCTCTCTCTCTCTCTCTCTCTCTCTCTCTCTCTCTCTCTCATAATTTACCTAATACTCCCTAGGTAGGTAATTAACGTGTGAAATCGACCCAGTTTAAGAATGATGCATTTGAGGGAACTATTTTTCATCGCATTTGTAAGAATTGAGGTGGCTTTCCACCAAAGAGGCTGATCGAATGTAACCAATGTGGTATAATGTGTCACTTAGCATGATCACTAATGAAATACAAAGTTTGAGTATACATACGAGAAATCACTAGAATTCAAATCCATAACAGAGGTTTGCTAAGGGTATTCGCCTTCTGATATCATTTGCATTAGTCTGGACCATGTAGGTCGCTGAGCACACACGTTAGGTGATATTTTCCAAATTAGATCCACTTTTGGATATTGATCTGGTTCACGAGGCAAAGTGAACTCATAATTAAATTACTTCTTTCCATTTCCAAGAACAGCATAGTGGCTGATATCAATCTTCCCAACCTTGGCAAAATCATCAGCTGTCACTGTGATGCGTTTGACAATAGATTTTCTCTGAATTTTTGGTGTAACATTAACAACGATCTCCATGCCATGGAATGTACCATGACCATCAAGGGTTCGAATGTTTTGGTCCACATTATTAGCTGCATACTGGATAAAATAGCCAGGTATAAACCCTGGAATATCTGTTTGACATGGCTGCACTCCTTCTATATACATCTGGACTTTGGAATAGGAGACAGAAAACCCAAGTTCATACAAGGTATCTATCAGAAAATGAAGATTGAAAATATGAGTGCATTTAAACACCTAATCCGAGCTGGATAGGTGTAATTAAAACTCTCGGGCATACTGCTTGCTTCAAGTCCCATCAAAACAACATCACGTTTAACAGACCCTATTAGGAAACCTATTGCATACGTAATGTTAGACATGGAAAGACTTGTTGGTTTAACATCCTTAGATTACAAAACAGACTTTATATCACTTTTGGTATAAGGTTAACGGTACCTTCAATGAGTCAAGTTTCTCAATCTCCGAATCATTAGGTTTTGGTTGGCGGTAGAAGTCATTCAGAATAGCAATGACTGTTCGTTTTAATGTTACTACATTTTCAGAATCACTGCTTTCAATTATGATGACTTTATCCCCCAAATGTTCTAGAATCTTTTCTTTCATGAAATCTGAAACTGTAGGCCTCAAAATCCGTTCCTTCTGGATATTCCTTTATTTTGTCAAGTAGACCATACAGTAGATAGTTGTTTGCTCTTCGTCATTCTCCTACAAGCATCTGGTGTCTCGCACAGAAAGTATCAACACGGATACAGTTTTCTGGTCTCCAAAAAGAAATCTCAATATTTTTAGGAGCAATTTCATTGGTCATAAAGCACCGAGGAATGTTTTTCCCAGTTCTGAAGTTTGAACTGCATGTTGTGTGACGCACAGCTTCAGATGAATGGCATGTAAGATTCTCCTCTGAACTTGCTCATCTCGGGTATCATCGATTAAGAGTCCTCACATGCAACAGCCCAAACTTCTTTTTACCTTTATATTGATGAAAAGTACCACAAAATGAGTAGCTCTCTCTAGATAAAAAGTTTTGCTCCTCAGAATACATCGTGAGTTTATTACATGTGGATGGACCAGCATCTCGTTCCCGTTTATATCATTCTATAGATTTTGGATTACTCCATCCTTTCCAAAAATCAATGTGTCCAACGTCTTTGGGCTGTTAGGATATATTAACGGCACGTTCTGCACTTGCTTTAGTAATAACAGCACAATCTTTTGTAGTCAGGATGGCCGTTGGTTTCCAAGACAAAAATGGTTTGCAGTAAGCACAAGCCTCCATCTCGGTTCTGGAAAGAGAAAAAATATATGTAAATTAAACGGAATCTGAATTTCACTTTGAAATTATTTTAAAATGAAAGAAAAGCCTAGAAAATATGGATGTAGACACCAAAAACTGTGTAAATATGTTCATCTGACACAAAATTGCACCCAAACATGTATTTATTTTACATCCAGCGAGCGACAAAAACTCAGAAATAAAACCCTAAAGAAAAAATATTGCTCCACTTAATGGACTTTAGAAGATTTTGGATGTGTTGTTAAAGTAACCCTATAAAAATTTCAAGTCATTTCATCTTTGTTGCAGTTTCTTTGAGATGATATTACATTTTGACTGAACTGTAAAGAGATATAACAAGTAAAAGCTTTGCAGTAAACGTTGGAAGAGATATCCAATTCTTCCGCATGCGGATAATTTTCGGTCAAGGAAGGAAAACCAAACAGTTTACAGATAATATGCAACAGGTCTATGCTAAAGCTTCATCTAGTGCTTGTACTACAGCTGAATTGCAATCTATCACAGTGTACTAGTCTTAATACCAGTGAAGGTATAACAGGTTGATAACAAGGAAATGGAAACATACTGCTGCTACGTCAATGGATCAACTGGTTGTTCTACAACTAAAAAGTTGAAGGAAAAACTAAATGCAGATTCCATAGCAACCATACTCAAGCTTCATACAGTGGATTGAACAGACTATAAACAGTCCTCTGTCACCCAAGATCTATTGGCGATGGATATGAGTGGAAATAATTCAGTATATTTTCCAAAAACACTTGTATAAGAAGAAATTCAGGTCTCTCATAACCAGATTAAAAGAGATAACATTCTATCAGCCATACTTATCTGAGAAAACTGGAAAGTAAAAATCAAAATTATAAACCCTTTCTGAAGATTTGATTTCTTATTGGCATATATTGTTCCGTAGCACACCAGTCAACCAGAGTCATAACATGTGAGAACAATGGGACATTTGCAGAGCAACTCAAGCTTGGTTGGACAGCCATTAGACCAATGCAAGTTACAGTCAATAGAAACATGGAAGCCACTTACAATAGGATATTAGTGCAGGAATGGAATTTTGTTAAAGAATGTATGACTCCAGTTGTTGTTATCAAGATGATGGAAATAGAATTCAGTGAAAAAGACAAAGGAAGAACTCCAAGAAAGAGGGTACTCACAAGAAGACCTAAAGTTTGTCTTTCGTGGAAAACGTCATAATTTCATAAATGGACATATTGAAATTCCTTTGCTATCAAGTGACAATACCCTAGTGAATATCAGTAAAAGATTCCAAGCCATCCAGAGAGCAGAGTGGCAAAAGAAGAAAATTCTGTGCTATGAAATTCAATAAAGAGATTGCTGAAGAAAGGATATGCAGACCAGATATCCTCAGATATAGTTCATACAAGAGGCCCGACATGGTATTTACCCCTTTATGAAGTTTACAAGGATGATCCAGAAACGAGTTTTATTGTATCAGCGGGTTTGGAAGACCCTGACAATGCTACAAGTAAACTAGTTGGCTACATCTTATGAAAATTAGCTTGGCAAAGACCAAATCTGTAAGTGGGACTTCACTTGATTACGATAAAATGATCATCATCAAGGACATACAGAAACACCATGTTCCAGATGAATTGAAACATCTACAGAATCAAATAGATGTATGAGACCGAGGGTACCTGGAAGTAAGTACAATCTCTGATCATTGATCCAGACATTTGTCTTAGAGGACGAATTTGAAATTCCCAATGCATGAAGCATCCACTCATTCTTCCATAATTAGGTCATCTATCATCATTGATCGTTAAGAATGTCCACCAATGTCTTTCCCATACTAGAAGAAACCATGTCCAGTTGGCACTACGTGGAAAATACAAGGCTATTAATGGGAATACAGCTGTCCATGGTGTATTTTCTCAATGCATTACCTTCAAGAAAATGCAGGACATTCCAATTAAATTAAACAAAAGATTGTTGGTCTTCTCCCTGATCGTGTGATCCCAGTGTGGATCATTTCGGTCCTTAGATTATCAAACAAGACAGGAAAGTAGTAAAGGTGTATGGGGTTTCATTCGCTTACCTTACATCACACGCATTCCATCTCGAAATAATAGACTTAATGGATACTGATGCTTTCACAAATGCTCCAAGACAATTCATAAACAGAACAGGCAACATAAAGCTGATTATGAGTGATAATGGGACAAATTGCTGAGGTGCTGAGGGCGAGCTATGAGAGGCACTGTACTGAATGGACAATGGAGGCTTACACAGAAAAATACAACAGAAAGGTACTGAAGGGGAATTCAATCCAATTGTGACGGGCTGAGAGAGGGTTGTGAACTCAAAGGCAGGATGCAATCAACTGAGTACTTTATTAAGGAACACTCTCCTTTATATACAAAACCTCAAGGTAACAGGAAAATACATGTTCGAGAGACAGACAATGTTACAGAGGAAAACCGGAGACATGATCATTCAGGTTCTTTTTAGTGCGAGGGAAGAGCGCAGATACAAGCATAATACATACAAAATAATTTATGTACGATCGTGTGACACACGGTTGGTACATGGCTCCCCCCCTAAAAATGACATACTGTACATGTTAAATAGGGCGCCCTGATCTAGAGAGGCGAACTGTAGGTGGGTCATCTGGCAGAAGATAAGCAGGTTTTAGACAATCAATTGAGACCCAGTCTTCTTTGCCACGAATGTTTAGTAGGAATGCTTTCGGACTGCGTCGGATCACAAGGAAAGGGCCCGTGTAAGGGGGCGTTAGTGGTGGCTTGCTAGTGTCGTTGCGCAGGAAGACGTGCGTTGCAGAGTGCAAGTCCGTTGGTATGTGATGCTTCGCTGGGGGCTTGTAAGTCTGGCGGCACGGAGTAAATTTTCCCACGACGTGACGTATGCGCTGGAGATCGTCGGAGGAGGTTGTAGAAGGAAAAAATTCGGCAGGGACGACCAACGGGTCGCCATACACCATTTCAGCTGCCGAGACGTCGAGGGCGTCTTTAGGAGTGGTCCTTAGTCCCAGGAGGACCCAAGGAAGCTGAGTAAACCTGTTGCAATCCTTGCAACGGGACATCAAAGCTGCTTTGAGGGTGCGATGAAAACGTTCAACCATTCCATTGGCAGCGGGGTTGTAGGCCGTTGTCTGATGTAGGGTGATGCCCAGGAGATTCGCTAATGATGTCCACAATTGAGAGGTGAAAGTGGTTCCCCTGTCAGAAGTAATATGCTCAGGGATACCGAATCTTGCAATCCATCCAGAGTGTAAGGCAGATGTACATGAGGCGGACGTTGCAGTTTCCATGGGAATGGCTTCAGGCCAACGAGTGGAGCGGTCGATGATGGTAAACAGGTAACGATGTCCTTGTGAAGTGGGTAGGGGGCCTACAACGTCGACGTGAATGTGTGCGAAACGACGCTGAGGTTGAGGAAAGGTGCCCACTCCTGAATCCGTGTGTCGATGTACTTTGGAAGTTTGGCAAGAAGTACAGGCACGGACCCAATCCTTAGCATCCTTAGAAATGCCGTGCCAAATGAACTTTGCCTTCAGCAGCTGTGCAGTAGAACGGCACGAGGGATGTGAAAGGCCGTGAATGAAATCAAACACCTGTCAGCGCATGGGAGCAGGAATTCAAGGTCGCGGTCTACCAGTACTGACGTCACAGAGGAGGGTGGTGTTGGAGTCTTCGAGGGGAAAGTCTTCCCAACGGAGGGACGTGCAGGATGTCCTACATGCTTGATACTCTGGATCCTGTCGTTGGGCTTCAGCCAGGGCGTTGTAATCCAATCCCAGTTGAACGGCAGCCAACGTGTTTCTTGACAGGGCATCGGCAACGGGATTCATTTTCCCAGGGACGTATTGAAGGGAGCAATTGTATCCAGCCACGGCGGAGAGATGTCGGCGTTGACGGGCGGACCAGGCGTCAGACTGTCGAGTGAAGGCGTGCACCAGAGGCATGTGGTCTGTGCGAATGACGAAGGGCGTACCTTCTAAGAAATGGCGAAAGTGACGGACAGCCAAGTGCACCGCCAGCAATTCTCGATCGAAGGTAGAATAACCCGATTCTGCCTTGGACAGTTTTCTGCTGAAGAAGGCCAATGGGCGGGGCGAGCCGTTGACCACCTGCTCGAGTACTGCACCAATAGCGACATCCCTGGCATCGGTGGAGAGAAGGAGAGGGGCGTGTGGGATAGGAAAAGTGAGAGCCGCAGCAGTTGATAGGGCCTTCTTTGCATTGCAGAAGGCTGCTTCTTGAAGGGGACCCCACTTCAGGTCCTTTGGCTTGCCCTTGAGGGAGGCGTAGAGGGGAGCAAGAGTGGCGGCAATGGCTGGCAGAAAACGGTGATAATAGTTGATCATGCCCAAGAATTCCTGCAGAGCTTAGGCGGTCGAGGGCGCGGGGAAGTTCTGAACGGCTGCTACCTTCTCAGGGAGGGGATGGACTCCTTCAGGAGTGATACGGTGCCCTAAGAACGACACTTCTTTGGCGCCAAAGGTACATTTGTCGTACCGGACTACAAGGCCGTTTTGTTGCAGGCGGTCGAGCACGATGCGCAGGTGACGGAGGTGTTCCTCTTTTGAGGAGGAGAACACAAGTATGTCGTCCACATAACATACACAGAAAGGAAGGTCCCATAAGATGCCATCCATGAGACGTTGAAACGTTGCCCCAGCATTACGAAGGCCAAAACAGGAGTAATTGAAGGTGTATGTACCAAACGGAGTGGTGATGGCGGTCTTGGGGATGTCTTCTGGGTTCATAGGCACCTGATAATACCCCTTCAGGAGGTCGAGCGTAGAGAAAACCTTCGCTTTGTGCAGGTAGGAGGTCACGTCGGCAATGTTTGGGAGGGGGTACTGATCCGCTTCTGTTTGCATGTTCAGGCGACTGTAATCCTCGCATGGACGGAGGGAGCCATCTTTCTTCAGAACGATGTGTAAGGGTGACGACCATGGGCTGGAGGCCTTTTGGCAAAGGCCCATTTCCTCCATTTCGGTGAACGTCTGTTTGGCGGCTGCCAATCGTTCCGGTGCCAGACGTCTGAATTTTGCGAAGACTGGGGGTCCCGTCGTCTTGATATGGTGATAAATACCATGCTTGGCAGGAACCGTGGGCGTTTGGCGAAGTTCTGGACGGAAAACTTCCGGGTACAACGTGAGGAGGTGGGCGTAGGCATCCGTGGGTGCGCTGATGGGGAGAGCGAGGTTAGAGGGGGCGGGTTGAAGAGGTGTCGACAAGTACGAGTCTGCGTTGACCAATCGTCGGTGGGCGACATCGACCAGAAGGTGGAAATGAGAGAGGAAATCCGCACCGAGGATTGGCATTGTGACGTCAGCAACGAGAAACTTCCAATTGAATTTACCGTTTCCGAACGATAATGTGAGGTTCTCGTAACCGTAGGTGGGTATCGCAGATCCGTTGGGAGCTACCAAGCGGACATCGGCAGATGTAGACGGACTACGTCGTGCCTTGAAGAGTTTCCTTGGCAAAAGAGAACGACAAGCACCCGTGTCTACCAAAAATCGCACGCCCGTTCCTGCATCCTGTAAAAAGAAAAGATTAGAAACACGGGAGGCCACCGCCACGAGCGATGGCCTACTTACACGTTTTTTGGCCACTGACAATCCTCGGCACATTTCTTCGCGGTTGCCCCGAATCTGAAGTGGTAATAGCAAAACTGCGGCGGATGGAAGGTAGTAAGTGGCTGTAAAAGTCGTTCGTTGGGGCGCGAGCGATTGGTGGATGGTGGGCGGCTTTGTTGCTGCTTCGGCACATCACGGGGTAGGCGTGTATGTCCTACGGCATTCATGTCAGCTTCGGTTGACGTTGAATAGGCATCCTCTTTGTCAGGGGTGGAGGCGTTGATGGAGGTCTTGAAGTGGCTGTCCATAAGGGCGTTGGCTTTGGTCATCAAGTCCTTTATGGGTAAACTATCGACATCGGGTATGGCAGCGCGTATAGGTCCGGGTAAACGGCGTATCCAAAGGGCACGAAGTAGGTTCACCTCACGATGGGAGCCGTCTGCGGCAGGTTGAAGGCGAGCGATACTGGTCATTTCCCTGAGGGCGAGCGAAGCCCTTTGGTCCCCCAATGGTTGTTGCGAGAGCTGAAAAAGCTTTGCTACACGGGCGGCTGGCGACGGCGAGTACTGCTGCAGAAGGTATGTTTTGAGGGCGTTATACGCTATTGGGGTGTCTCCTTGTTCACAAAGCCAGTCGGATATTTCTGGGAAGGTGTCCTCGGGTATCGCCGCGAGAACATAATCCGCTTTGGTGGTTGAGCGAGTCACGCCCCTGATGCGAAACTGGACTTCTGCGCGCTGAAACCAAGCAAACACCTCTCCGCTGGCAAACGATGAAAGTTTGAATGGAGCAGCCGCAGCACCAACTGCCGTAGAGTCCGCCATAGTACCAACGATGGAGGGGCAAGGGGGTGGGGGTGGAAGGCGGTGGGAGCGAGTCGACTTCCGGGGTCACCAATGTGACGGGCAAGAGAGGGTTGTGAACTCAAAGGCAGGATGCAATCAACTGAGTACTTTATTAAGGAACACTCTCCTTTATATACAAAACCTCAAGGCAACAGGGAAATACATGTTCGAGAGACAGACAATGTTACAGAGGAAAACCAGAGACATGATCATTCAGGTTCTTTTTAGTGCGAGGGAAGAGCGCAGATACAAGCATAATATATACAAAATAATTTATGTACGATCGTGTGACACACGGTTGGTACACAACAATCTGCAAGCTGGATAGAAAGTGTTTGGAAACAATTCAGTTCCTTAATAAGGCTCTAGCACACATATCAACAAGGATACTTACCATATACAATTATGTGAAGTAAAAGGATTAATCAGCTCTTGATCATAGACAACAACTGATGACATCAGAGATCTTGAGCTATTATGTCCAAACCAATCACTGACTACGAGACCTGCAGTAGCTCCACCACCAGGGCATCATGAAGACCCATAGATCGATGCTAGAAAGAAATGGAAACATTTTTTCTGGTCTGGTTGAAGGAAGAATTAGCCTACCTTGCCAATCTTCAAGAGAGTCAGAAGTGGCATACTCCAAAAATAAATTTCCAGGTTAATAAGGTTACGGTTATTACCGATGAAAATGTTCCAGAGGAAATTGGAGTCTCGGACATGTGAGCTAGATTCACCCTAAGGGCAAAACCACGAGCATAGTTAGCCTACACTTCAGACTTAAGACAATGAACATTTTAGACCCGTACTTAAATTAGTTAAACTTATCTCAAGGGAACAATAACTTTAGACTTATAAATATTGGACATTACTGTAAATTTACCAATGTTCCATTGAAATCAGTATTATGATTTAAATATAAAACAACAATCAGGATATAAAATCAAGCCTATAATGTGTGTTCAGCTGTATTTGAGTTCCTCTGGGATAAAAATGGGTTTTAAGCTTTGTAACTATCAAAACCTAGGAAGTGAGAAAAGGTATTTGGTTGGCTACTATTTTATTCTTCCTCCTCCTAATCAGTTTGTTGGTGTAATGTATAACTGCCAGCTACACCGTATGTCAGTAAATATGAAAGAGATAAACGTACTCTAACATGGTTCTAATTCAGTTATTCCCCTCCGGTTTTTTTGAACAGGCTGGTGAGAACTCAAACTTCAAATTACCTTTTGAGAGAGAGAGAGAGAGAGAGAGAGAGAGAGAGAGAGGCTGGTCTAGTGTAGAGTAAATATTTTATTCATGAATTTCATTTGTGTATTTACAAGGCGTATAGCCAGCTCGTAAGATGAGTTCCTCTTTTGTAGAGTTAAGTGATTTTATAAAAATTGTGTAAGATTTTTGTTGTTCATTTCATTGTTTTCTTCATTCAAGTCAGTGTATGTAGATTTATGTTATGTTTAAGAATTAACTTTTTATTTCACATATTTTGTTACGAAGCCTTCTGCAATCTCGATTAAGTGTGCTGAGCGAACCATACAAGGTATGAACGAGGGCTTATGTAATTTTGTTATGTTTTCATGAGGTATTGCGTCATGTTTGTGAGAAATTATGCAAGTGTTATATTTCCACGTGTTTGGAAGGTTCTCAAAAGCTTTAGTGTTAGTTTTATCTTTTTTTTTCTAAAGTTTTGAGAACGTAGGAGGCCGGAGCTGTTGAGAGAGGGTTGCCTTGCAAGCGAGGTTAGATCTACTATTCGATAGATATAGTCAGCAACTTTAACGTCGCTAGACCCAGCCCCTAAGCTTCTAGACACCTAGAAGAATCTAGTATAATTAAGTCAATATATATGTGCCCCTAGGATTGCATAGGAGCAGATGAGATCCAGCCTATCCCTTTGTAAGAGCCAAAGTTCACCTCTCTCAAGTACCTCGAGTGTGTTTCCTCTCCAAAGTGGAAAGTTTATACCCAACATATATCGTGTGTACAGTAGTGTGTTAAAATGTTACTAAAACTTTGAAGGTGATTTCAAATTTGTTGTTATTGTATGTGCTGGTATTATATAAATCTTTATAACTGGCCCTGTGAGATTTATTTGAAAACGTGAAGTGTATTTATATTGCTATCTGTTCGATTTCTACGTGTTAGCTAAAAACTCGTAAGTTTATCAGTCACTTTTATGTAAATTTCCATAAGAGTTTAATCATTAGAGTGTTAAAGGTTAAGTATTTTCATTAATTATCAAGATTAAACATTTGTGTAAAATTTCATTTCCAGTGAAACAAGTGATCATATAACTTTTAGAGTGTAATATTTCCTTGTCTTAGTTTAGGTTTCATTCAGATTTAATATTTTGAGTGATTTATTTTTGTTGTAAATTCTTTCAAATTGTTGTAATTCTTTATTGATTATATTCATTTTTGTAAAGAGTGTACTATTTCGATCTCCAGAGTTTCTTACAGAATTCTCTTGTATCCCTGTTTAAGAATGGAAGTAAGAGGTTGTTTTGAATAGTTCTTAATAATAATTATCCAGTTTGATTTGAGCGTACGCAAGAGACCTTTGGATATTCAGTGTTTTTATATATTGCCAACTGGGAGTTATATGATTTCTCAGAGCTCGGGTATTATTCAAGTGTAACAGATTTATGTAAAGAAAATAGGTGAGATGGGACCTTGGGAGGTCGTATAACTTGCCAGGCATAATATATATATATATATATATATATATATATATATATATATATGTGTGTATATATATATATATATATATATGTGTGTGTATATATATATATATATAATATATATATATATATATATATACATACATACATATATATACATGTATATGCATATATACATATATATATATGTATATATATATATATATATATATATATATATATATACCTAAAGAAATAAATATATATGTATATATAAATGCATATATATATATATATATATATATATACAGTATATATATTGTGTGTTAATGTGTTTGTAAGTAAATAGAAGTGGCTATGTATCATTGTCATTATTATTATTATTACTTGCTAAGCTACAATCCTAGTTGGAAAAGCAGGATGCTATAAGCCCAGGGGCTCCAACAGGGAAAATAGCCCCGTGATAAAAGGAAACAAGGAAAAAATATTTCAAGAAGAGTAACAACATTAAAATAAATATTTCCTATGTAAACTATAAAAACTTTAACAAAACAAGAGGAAGAGAAATCAGATAGCGTACCCGAGTGTACCCTCAAACAAGAGAACTCTAAACCAATACAGTGGAACACCATGGTACAGAGGCTATGGCACTACCCAAGACTGGAGAACAATGGTTTGATTTTGGAATGTCCTCCTAGAAGAGCTGCTTACCATAGCTAAAGAGTCTCTTCTACTCTTACCAAGAGGAAAGTAGCCACTGGACAATTAAAGTGCAGTAGTTAATCCCTTGGATGAAGAAGAATTATTTGGCTTTTCAGTTTTGCCAGGTGTATAAGGACAGAGGAGAATATGTAAAGAATAGTCCAGACTATTCGGTATATGTGTAGGCAAAGGGAAAGTGAACCGTAACAAGAGAGAAGGGTCGACTGTAGTACTGTCTGGCCTGTTAAAGGACCCCACAACTTTCTAGCGATAGTATCTTAACAGGTGGCTGGTGTCCTGGCCAATCTACTACCTAAAATTAGTAATTAATCGTTCGAAACTATTGAAAAGCATATATTTCCTGTCTTAAATGTTTCCTCTTTTCGTAAACTTGATATATATGTATGTGTTTTTTTTTCTTATTTCCTTTTTTTTACGTGTGAAGCAAGAATAATATGAAATTTCCCTCACATTTTCTTGTTCGGAAAATGATACGTTATTCAATTAACATTTCACATGATAGCTTTTGAGAAATTTCTTGTCTTAGACTTAGAGATATATCAGACAATTGGTTTCTATATTGAAAATCATAGGCTTTTGTATAATTCTCCATAATTCCATGTCAGTTTCATCTGTTAAGGTTGAATGGAATTTTCCAATTATATTGATTATTTCTGTATTCTTTCTCCTATCTGTTCATGTATTTATAAGTAAAAGAGAATAATTTCCTGAAATATTCAATAAAATAATGACATTAATAGCTACTTTAATCCGATGTAGTTCTGGTCTCGGAATTACATATATCCGACATTCCTATCCATTTTTCAATTTTAATTTTCTTTATTCTATAATGATCACAGACAGAGTTCTTGTTTACGAGTATAGTACATGGTTTGTTGCGTTTATCAATGAATCTCAAAAAAAAAAAAAAAAAAAAAAAGAAACCGTTTATGTAACGGTGAAATTAGCCACTTAAGGTCACACTAAATAACCATCAAAATGTGTTGTGGCTTCGGCTTGAATTTGATGATTTTTCCCTCACAAGTAACCTTGTGAAGTGGAAGACGTACAGAGGTATATCTAAAATTTGGCAAAATTTTTATGTCGACTTTTTTTGCTTTAAAATGTCTCAAGGTGGTGTTGGGTGTATGTTTATATATGAAATTTATTGTCAAATTACATAAGAATAAATCAAAGACATTTCAATCGTATGCACCAACACCCCATACAGAGGAGTGAATAGATATTTTTTTATGAAGATCTGGAGATATCTTATAACAAATGACTCAGTTCATATTTGTTTTGGGTGATTTCATAGCTAATGTATGTCAAAAGAAGACAGGAGAATCAGCTGTGGGCAAATTTAGAGTACGCACAAAAAATGACAGAGGAGGCATACTGAAAGAGACACTCTGAAAATCATGAACACCTTTTATTATTATTATTATTATTATTATTATTATTATTATTATTATTACTTGCTAAGCTACAACCCTAGTTGGAAAAGCAGGATGCTATAAGCCCAAGGACTATAACAGGGAAAATAGCCCAGTGAGGAAAGGAAACAAGGAAATATGAAATATTTTAGTAAGAGTAACAACATTAAAATAAACATCTCCAATATAAACTATATAAACTTTAACAAAACCAAGAGGAAGAGATATTAGATAGAATAGTGTGCCGGAATGTAGCCTCAAGCAAGAGAACTCTAAACCAAGACAGTGGAAGACCATGGTACAGAGGCTATGGAACTACCCAAGACTAGAGAACAATGGTTCGATTTTGGAGTGTCCTCCAAGAAGAACTGCTTACCATAGTTAAATAGTATCTTCTACCCTTACCTAGAGGAAAGTGGTCACTGAACAATGACAATGCAGTAACCCCTTGGATGAAGAAGAATTGTTTGGTAATCTGAGTGTTGTCAAGTGTATGAGGACAGAGGAGAAAATGTAACGAATATGCAAGACTATTCGGTGTATGTGTAGGTAAAGGGAAAACGAACCTTACTAGAGAGAAGAATCCAATGTAGTACTGCCTGTCCAGTCAAAGGACCCCATAACTCTCTAGCGGTAGTATCTCAACGGGTAGCTGGCGTCCTATTATAGAAATTAAAATAGAAAATGGACATTGAGAAGCCAAAATGGAGAAACGAAATAGGTTTTATTCTCAGTGAAAAAGATGTAATTGTTAAACAAGTTAAAGTCAAGCGACCAAGGTGAAAAGTAAAATTTGTCTAAATTAATGGTAAGAAAGAGAAAACCCAATTTTAAGAAAAAAAAATGAACTCTTAACAGGTCATAAAGTTTATATGATTTGTTTTGACTGAAATGTTCCTTCTAATAAAGTTAGACACTAGGCTTTTTTTTTCAAACTCTATCGGACTGCATCATTTCTTAGCATCACTATTGAATTTTCAACTAACAAATTACAGTATTTTTTTTTTTTTTGTTCGGCACCATAGCTTTCTTTAAAGTGGCGTTTTTTTCCACGTATTATTATTTTTCTTATATCATATACTTGTGATGTGGGGTTTGCATTGGAAACATATTGCTGTTAATGGAAATATTTCTATCTCATCGACTGATTGTATAACTGTGGTTGCTGAATCTTTATAAAAACACAAATCTAAATTTAATTGGTCGTGGAAAGATATGGAAGAGGGAGTTAAACTCAAAGTATGATTGTTGGTATGTGTAAGACAATGAATCCTATACAATCAGATATTTACTTTGATTATGTTTCTTTAATTATTTGAAACTTATCTGAAATTCTAGTGTCATTCTTGACAGCAATTCCTTCTGAGAAACCCTGGCCTGTCTTATATTCAGTTGCGTAAAAATTCAATATATTGAGACAGATTCCCCCCCCCCCAAAAAAAAACGTTATCCATCTAAACTTCTTAAAAACATCCTCATGAAAGATCCAAGTTCAAAG
>NC_090730.1:119357520-119365020 GCF_036898095.1 Palaemon carinicauda | reverse complement strand
TTTTCATTTCTGTTAACCAGTTCCAACATAGAACCGTCGGTAGACGTTTTTTCAATACTTTATGTAACATGAAACATTTACTGTGGTCCGTATAAAAACGGGCAGTTGCATCATTCTTGAGAATATGTAGTCTCTGGAGAAATCCAATTTAATGAAAAATATTTGGTCATATTGTTGGACCATTGCAATTATCTCGATGCAGACGGCCTCATTAGTTAGGTAACAAGGTCGACAAAACAATGTTTCAATGAGAGAGAGAGAGAGAGAGAGAGAGAGAGAGAGAGAGAGAGAGAGAGAGAGAGAGATTTATATATATGCATATATATATGTGTGCATTTGTAATAGCCAGAATGACCCCTTAACTTTTCGAGGTCCTCATATATTTTAGAAACTTTTGACACTACCCAAGTGTAGGTCTCTTACTTCCCGTGGTAGGATTCGAACCTTCACGAGAGATTGCGGTGTGGTATAGAAATAAGGGAAGAAATTTCGATTCTGGTGAAATGATTGGAACTCAGGCACGCAAGGTTAGATAGAGCAGAAAATATTAACGATGGGAAATAAAATATTTTCAGGGTTTTTAGAGACCAGCGTGGAGATATTAATAAGTTTGACAGGTCACTGTGGGTATAACAATAAAATTGGTAAATTAGATCTTACACGCACACATGCTAGTTTAAATAAAAATGTGGCAGTTGACCTTTGCACGTGGTTCCTTTTGGATTATGCCCTAATATTGAAAAGACTCAATGTTGTTAACACTTTATATAGTTATATAAATATAGTTTTTTTTTTCAACATTAGTCCGTTTTCCCTATCACGATGAAAGAAGACAACGGTCTACATTTACACTTTAACTGCTAAATTGATGATGAAATAGCACAGTTGTTTTCCACACCTACGGATGAGTCTATCTTTCACAGGCCCTTGTTCTTCTTGCATATCAAGGCTCATCCAATTACTTCTTCCATCCCATCAACCAATCTTTTTTCAGGGCTCCCCCTCCTTTCTCTTCACACTTCCGATGTATACATACTTTCTACCAAGTAATATTTATTTTTCCCCCACTTGATCAAGGCAAATAATAATATTCTGATCCATCATTGCACCTCCGGTAACCTTTGTATGACTTTTTCATCCTTATGTACCTCACCTTTTCCATAATTCTTACGCTTCACGTAACATCTTCAACCTTTATCCTTTATTAAAATCTAACATCCTGACTTACTGCAGCAAAGGAGAGTTGGCTCAACATACCCTTCTTCATAGACCAACTTCTTGTCTCTTCCAGACGGTTCAAGTCTTTTTTCGTCTTCTTGCACACACCATGCTAACTTTCTTGATTCACCAATTCTGACTCATTTCTTCCCTATTTCTTTAATCATCCGTTATAGGTTTCCCAAAATACTTGAATGAATCAACTACTTTAATTTTTGTATCATCCATCATAGAATTCTTTACTCCTCAATTTCTATTTACCCTTGTAGTCTTACTTATTCTCACATTTACTCCGATATATCTTTATGCAAACAGTTAGAATTATTTGAATAGCTTATACAGGTTCCCTAAAGCATTAACAATCAGTACTGTGCCATTAAAACATTAACCATTCCACATTCCATTCATTAATCCTTTTCCTACATCTTGGCATTAACACCCACAATCTTTCTCGGACCTATTGCGTCACTCCATTCTGAAAGACATTAAACATCCACAGAATAATAAAATCTATTGTATAAAGCTTGCTTTCGCACTACATTAGTCTCTGCCTTTTGCATATATTGTATACTTCGCAAATTGCACCATGCATAAATCCCTTCTACAGCTCTCAACAACTTATCTTCTATAGCATACCTTCTGAACACAAAGCCTATGTAATGATTTTAGCATAAGCATTTTAAACACATAGAGGGCCCTATGCAGCTTTTCTATCTAATTTCAAACTTCTCAGACATTCTTGGTCCATTCATTTATTAACTAATCTTGCACTCTTCTTCTATCACTCTTGTCACTTGTCTTACTTTACCGATCAAAATTCTACCCTATACCTTCCATGGCATACGGAATAACCTTATGTGACATGATTAATTTTTTTCTACATTTATGATCGTAAAGTGAAAAAAAAAATCCTTCCTCTTTACTATTCTTTCCAACCTCTTCATAATACACAGGGTAAATACATTGATTTTAGTTCCATTCGAGATTAAAATAAATTCTAAAGTATTGCGAGTCCAGTAGCAAAAATTGATCTATCTATTTATCTATCTATCCTTCTATCTATCTTTCTATCTGTATTTTCTTACATACCATTAAGCCATATCTGATAACAGGGCTGTGTGGCTCTGTAAAATAATGATTTAACCACAATAATCCTTTGACTGAAGAAGCATATCAGCTGCACGCCATTCAACCCTATTTGTCATGCACTTTCGTATTTCCTTCATGTGATGACACTCATTTCTCAACATGGCTTTGATCTATCCAACCCTCTCGAGACCGCTTTCCTACTTCTTGACACTTCTGAATTAAATTTTTTTTTTTTCCAGAACCTAATGTCATCTATTTTTCCCATGCCAAACCATCTAAAGATGTTATAATCCATCCTTTTATTTCGTATTCTCACCTCTTCTTATGCCAGATATGCTACTCACTTAGATCATCTCAAAAGCTTCACTTTTTTTCCTTTGATTAGCATGCAACACCCACACTTCATTTCCACGATAATCTCAGGTCTCTCGCCAATTGTTTGTCCACATCCAGTTGCCTTTCTTATGTCTGTGAGTCATTACTCCTAGATACCCAAAACAGCCCCAACTTCTTTAATTTTTTCCTCCTACTAATGTTAAGCTGAAATTTGAACATTCTACAATGGTAGTTAGGAAAACTCTTCAAAACAATTCACCAAATTTATTATAAACATTTCAGAAAAATAAAAATGCTATAAATTTTCTATTTCGATTGCTTGAAGGTGGTTATATCTAGGGGTAATTTCCAAACTACTTTCAGCTTTTTTTTTTTTTTTTTAATTTTTTTTTTTTTAAATTTTACTAATAAACAAATGTAAGAAATCTTAATTTCCGTTTAGTCCACGGAAGAGGATGAAGATTTTTCAAAGGTAAAAAATCTTCATCGCTGTAAATGAACATATGAAATTAGAGCAACATTTTTCTTGTTCTTTCCTCACTTATCGTAGCAGCTTTTCTTTTAGGCCGCGAGGAAATTTTCTTTCTAACAGCACCAGGAACATTCTTAGTATCAGTATTACAAACTATATCATCAGTAGTATTACTCTCAAGGAAAGGAATTATTTGACTTGCATGTAACTTGCTAATCTTTTTAGTTTTCCCTTTCAGTACAGTTACTTGGGTCGCCTCTCCCAAATCATTACTTACAACTTCGCGAACTATTCCTAGGGGATAATTACTCCTTTTAGTATGTTCCTCCTTCACAAGAACTACATCTCCTGGCTTTATCAATGCATGAGAAACCGGACGATACCTGTCCTTTCGGTCAATAGCTTGATATAATAAATTACCTAAAAACTCATTATGATAAATATTATTAAGATTTTCTTTAACCTTGCACAACCCCTGGTAACTTCTCTCTATGTCAATGGAATCAAAATCTGGATCCTGTGGAATGCTCTGCCATTCAGGAATCAAATTTAAGGAAGAAAGCTCATACCCTCTGATCAAATGTTCAGGGGTGATTGGTTCAGGAAGAGAATCTTTACTATCATTTCTAACAACTTCCTTAAAAGCTATGGGACGTCTATTAGCGAGATGGATCACATTACATACTAAAAATTCAAAATCCGAATAGGATAAAATGTTATTCTTTATTGCTCCAAAAATTAACCTTTTTACCATTTTAACGCACACCTCAACCATAGATCCCAACTGACTAGCACCTTTGGAATATTGTTGAAAGGAAAGAGGGGCAACATTATTTTCTTCAAAATAAAGCAGAGTTTCTGGATCTCTGATAAATGAGGTAATAATATTAGCTCCGGCTACAAGCTGCGATCCCTGATCACTAATGCACAACTGAGGGATCCCATACTCCAAGCAATGCATCTGAAAAGCTCTTAAAAATTCACTTACATTTAAACTTTTAACTATCTTCATATTAATTGCTCTAGACCAAGTACAAGTCAAACATAATAACCATACTTTATGTGTCCCACCACTAACTTTAACTGAAAATGGACCAAGATAATCTATAAATATATTGGCAAAAGGTACATTAGGTGGATTACAACGGAAATCTCTATAGGAATTCTGATTAAGTTTAATGTTACGACTATTGAACCGACGACAATGAATACACTGCTTCAAAGCTTTCTTAACAGTAGAAAAATGTTTGGGTATGAAATAATTTCTTCTTAATTCGGTCAATACGGCATAACTACCAGAATGAAGTAATTTATCATGAGCATTCATTATAATAAGTCTTGTGAGATAACTATCATTAGGCAGTAGAATGGGAAACTTGTCATCTTTGTTTAAATACCACTTCTTAAATTTACTTCTTACTCTAAGCAAACCTTGCTCATCAGAAAATATGTTAAACTTTGTCACAATAGAAGGAATGTCTTTAATAGGCACATTAACTTGACTGAAATATTCAAAAACTCCAGAAAAATATTTCTTCTGCTCAAAAGATATCAATAAATTAATGGCTTGAGCAAAGTAGGGAGTACTAGAATCGTCATTATCACACTTCAACCCTGCTCTAACTTTCCATTTCTGGACACACATCAAAACTCTCCGATATACTAGCACTAGTCTCCTAAAACTGGAAAACTTGTTAATATCAATGAGGGGCTCCGCACTGGACAAAAGCACAGAAAGACCATGGGAACAATTGCTCTCTTCACCCATTTCAAATGCTGGTATTGTGACTGATAGCTCTGGAATATTGGCTTCATCCAAACTAGGTCCTGAAAAATAATTTGAATTCATAAGCTGATTATACGACACACATCTTGTCACCAAATCTGCAGGATTTGCCCTACCAGAAACAAATTTAAAAGTAACAGGAAACATTTCACACTTTCTCTGAATATCATGAATCCTGTTGCGAACAAATGTTGTGTGTTTATTCATTTTATCTAGTTTAGATGAAGATGCATTAAGCCAATGTAAAGCACAAATAGAATCTGTATATAAAGTCATATTCACAATCTGTAGAGGCTTCATGCAATGTGGCCCAGATAAGTCATTGAAAATTTCCATAGCACATTCTACTCCTAAACTTATTGCATTTAACTCAAGGGCTGGTATCGACTTGCCATCTAGCTGTTTATTAACTAGCCTATTTTTGGCATGAACGAAGCTAAGCTTATTAGACTCATTATGAAGCAAATAAAGGACACATCCATATATATCACGACTGGCATCTGTAAACACTACAATACTATATTCACCATTACGAGGACCAACAGATCTAGAAATACGTAAAGGTGCTGCTCTGTTACACTGCTTTGAAATATTTTGCCATTCCTTCTGCAACTCCTGAGATAGTATTTGATCCCATCCAAGTTTCTTTCGACACTGTAATTTATGCATAAATAATCTACACCTGTTAAATAATGGCATATTAAATCCAAATATATCGAACTGGGAAGCAATAGTTTGCAATATGGACCTTTTAGTCTTAGCTTCAGCATTTAGATTAATGGGCTTTGTAAATATCTCATCAGAGTACCTATCCCATGTTAGACCGAACAGTTTATTTATTTCAGGAGTGACTATTTTATTCTCTACATCAATTTCATCCTGTAAATCCCTATCATTTGTGACAATCTGTTGAACCTTGAAATTGTATGGCTCAAAAATACATGGAATCTGTTTATAAGCCCAATATAAACTCCCTGAATCATTGAAAGTTACAGCTCCATTATCCATATATATAAGTGAATATATTGAATGCTTCAATTCAGACAACATTGACTGGTCAGATGCTTGTGCAACTAATATGTAATACAGATATATCATAAGTAAAAATGGGCTGCATCTTAATCCAAACGGAAGCCTAACATTCTTAAATGCAACCAAGGAAAAATCTCCCTTACTAACATTCTTGTACCAGTAAAACAGTAATCTAGCTTGGTCAGTTTCACTTAAAGCAAGCATATTAAACGCCTTCTGCAAATCAAAAACTAACAAATAATTATCAAACCGTAAATTAAGGAAAGATGATGACAATTTCTGACTCAAAATAGGTCCTGAAAACATACACTGGTTATGTGATAAAGATGTGCTTTTAGAAGATTCCTTGAGATTAGACAAAAACACTACCCTACATTTAGTCGACTCTCTGTCTAGCTTAAAAATAAGCATATGAGGCAAAAAAGAGAAGTAGGGATGTTCAGCCTTGTAAACCTCTAAATCATATATTGGCTCAATGATACCCAACTTAATCTGCTCTTTAAAAGTTTGATCAACTAATTGTAAATGACCTTCATTCTTCCTGAGCTTCTTAAGGTTTGACTTAAGTATGAGCTTAGATAACACCTCATTTTTAGAAAGTAAATGAGACACTTTGGTATTCCATGACAAAGGAACTTCTATCCTTCCGTCGGATCTTCTACTAATCTGTTTTAAAGTAAATTCAGTTAACTTTTCGTCAAGGTCTGTATTAGTTTCACAATAATTCGTTTGATCATAATTCAAGAAATATTTGCACTCAGATTCGAGAATTTGATCAGTGGCACGCTGCAATTGTCCCTCCAAAATATCACCCTTATCATTAAGGACTGAAAAAAATGTATTAGTAGTAAACCCTGATAGGCAATTTTCTTCCAAAATATCAACACTATTGCTAAGAAAAAAAGAATTGCTATAAACATGGATATTTGAACAATTAGCTTCCTTACTTACTGATAAACAAGCTCCCAATCCCCCATCTGTACCTCTGAAATTGGCAAGCAAAGCTTCAATATTACCAGTGAGCATTATTCCTACCTTAGATTCAATGTACACAGAGGGACTCACGTTACCAATCACAATCTCTTTTCCCGTTAAGCAACTGAAAGAATCTGTGCCCAGCAAAAGATGCACATTATCAATTTTCCTCAAATTACTATTCAACAATTTATCAGCAAGAACTAACCCTTTACTGTGCACAGCTTCAACAAGTTCACCAAGAAAGGGTAACTCCAAATTAATGCTTATCTCCGGAACCACACTTGCCAAAATATGCTCCACTGAATCTCCAATCCTAAGAGGAATCTTAATAACTTTAGTACAGTACTTTTTACTCTCATTAAAACCCTTGACCGTGAGCTCAATGTTTGAGTGAACAATTTTAAACTTTCGTGAATTTGCTAATCTAGCAGACACAAATGTACTCTGAGAACCGCTGTCCTTCAAACCCCTATAGACACTATCATTGCCCTCAAGAGAAAAAGTAAATGTGGGCAATATGGAATTCGTCGAGTACTGGTGTGTTACAGCAACTCCACTGCTAGCCTCCTGTTTGGCATTAGAATTATGT
>NC_090730.1:119342520-119347520 GCF_036898095.1 Palaemon carinicauda | reverse complement strand
TGTTTGTAAGTATGTCTTTAAGGCACATATATATTGGCTTACCTATTATTATTATTATCATTATTATTATTATTAATTGCTAAGCTACAACCCAAGTTGGAAAAGCAGGATGCTATAAGCTTAGGGGCTCCAACAGAGAAAATAGCCCAGGCAAGAAAACTAGGAAAAATTAAATATTTTTAGAAGAGTTAAATTAAAATATATATCTCCTATCTAAACTATAAAAACTTTAACAAAACAGGAGGATAAGAAATCAGATAGAGTAGTGTGCCCGAGTGTACCCTCAAGCAAAAAAACTGTAACCGAAGACAGTGGAAGACCATGGTACAGAGGCTATGGCACTACCCAAGACTACAGAGCAATAGTTTGATTTTGGAGTGTCTTTCTAGAAGAGCTGCTTATCATATCTAAAGAGTCTCTCCTACCTTTAACAAGAGGAAAGTGGCCACTGAAGTATTACAGTGCAGTAGTTAACCACTTGGGTGAATAAGAATTGTTTGGTAATCTCAGTGTTGTAATGTGTATGAGGACAGAGGAGAATATGTAAAGAATAGGCCAGACTATTCGGTGTGTGTAGGCAAAAGAAAAATGAACCGTAACCAAAGGGAAGGATCCAATGTAGTACTCGCTGGCCAGTCAAAGGACCCCATAACTCTCTAGCGGAAGTATCTCAACGGGTGGCTGGTGCCCTGGCCACCCTTGTGAATTTATGACTACTTGTAAGTAGAACGCATCTATTCGCATTCAGTATTTATACAGGATTGGATGTAGATATCTGAATTCTAGCTCTATAGCAGAGAACTGGGACCTGCAAGGACATTAATTTAGCGCCCAAGCGTAACTTGGAGAAAACCCTTTAATTACGATATAAATTAAAAGTTAGAAGAGGTTGGGCAGTAAGAGGGAAAAAAAGAAGCAGTAATGGAAGTAAAGCAGAAAGATGTAAAGCAAGTACAGCTAGGGAACGTAGGAAAGCTGCAGAGACCCGTAAGTTAAGTGATACACACTGTACAATGCGTGACGTGTACTAAAGGCACTCCCCCCCCTCTCTTAGGGCCGAACGAAAAGTAGCATCAGGGAAAAAGTGTCACAACAGTCATGGTCATATTGAAGCTTTAACTGCTGAACCTCTTGTGCACTGAAACATCAGCAGCATTTAGCGTTTGAAAGTCTATGATCCACATTCCAGAGAAGGCCTTATTTTGGATTTTAGTTTGCACATGAATGTACTACCTGAAACCTTGACAGCATGTTAAAGGGGTTCAAAGGGATGTGAAAAACCCCGGTTGTCATATTGCGGAGGTGTGCCTTACCAAATCATAAGCATTTTATTAAAGACCGTGATGCAGCTGTTTCGCCATGTTTTTATTTACAGAAAAAAGAAAAAAACATATAAGTCGGCTATTTTTCCTTGTTGGAGCTCTTGGGCTTATAGTATCTTGCTTTTCCAACTAGGGTTGTAGCTTGTCTAGTAATAATAATAATAATAATAATAATAATAATAATAATAATTTGTTCTTCAGTTAACATCAGAACATCACTCTAAGCATAAGAGATGTGCTATTATTGCCAACATATTTTGTACAGTGAAAATAAGTGAAAAATAAAAGAAATGTAATTTCGACTTAGATTTTTTGTTCTTGTAATATGGACTATAACGCTACACATAGATAAGATATTCACAAAATGTTTTCATCAAAACGATCCCTAACCACTTTACTAATAGCTGATAACAAACACTAAGTTTGAGCGTAACATCCAAAAGTATGCCGTATAAGGAAAAAGCTGAATCTACTTTCTCACTTTGATATACAGACATACTTTCCCTAATTGTGGAGTATTTTGCAGATATTCCTGAATCTTGTTATATCCATCTATGAACTGATTTTATTAAACAAATTTAACACTTTTAATGTATTTATAGGAGCATTGGTAGAACCATTTACATATTTCATTTATTGCAATACTATGACCATGTTTTATTTGAGGGAACACTATGCGCTTTTTTTGTCTTCCGTTGACTGACTTGTAATTACCAGTCCTTGATATTAAATGTTTTATCATACAGTATAATGAGAAACCTGTTTGGTAATGATTGCTACCATTTATGGCTGTGCTCATGCGTGCAAGAACTTTAATCTCAAGCACTCCTTTCTTTCCCTCTCTCTAGTATTTTTTTGTTTTGTTATTTTTCTGTGTCTTTTCGCAGTTCTTTGCTAAAGGGCAGTTACGTAGTCATCATCGAAGGTTTCGTATCGAAACACACTCTCTTATGTACTTGTCATGAATGACTGCTCATGTTATGCGCGCAACTTGATTGTTTTTGTTTTACTTGGCGATGACGGTGCATGCTCACTTACTTTCACAACGGAGGTACTGGCCATGAATATCACCTATAAACATAGCACAAAGATGATGATAATAATAATAATAATAATAATAGTAATAATAATAATAATAATAATAATAATAATAATATACGATTGGCCCACATTAATGAGGATAGTGTTGAGTAAGCGTGATGTATTAGATGAAATGTAGATAGAGAAAAAAAATTCCTAAAGCGACTCATGTTGTCAATATTGTAGGCGGGGGAAGGACTCATTTTCTGAACAAATGAAGAGACATGGGTGTACTATTTCTGTGCAGTACTTAATTTGAGAATATAGTAATGTGAGAACTCAGAGAAAGGACAGTAGAGATAGTTGCAAAAATTTGGAGTATTTTTTTTTCATTTGAGAATATAGTAATGTGAGAACTCAGAGAAAGGACAATAGAGATAGTTGCAAAAATTTGGAGTATTTTTTTTCATTTGAGAATATAGTAATGTGAGAAAACAGAGAAAGGACAATAGAGATAGTTGCAAAAATTTTGAGTATTTTTATTCATTTCGTGGAGTAAGGTTGAATGGCTTCATGCAAACATATGGTGGGAAAAAGGAACCAGTTGATTAGTGCAAGTAAATGGGAATAAATGCAAAGAAGGAAGCTGGTTGTGTGCTAAAGGATGGAAGAAAACTGTATGGAATTGATGTATATAAAATCAACAGAAGAATGTTTGAAACTGTGGAGAGGAATTATTTGTATAGTATATGCGGCGAAAATAATGGAAAGGCTTGAAGAATGTAGTGATAAGTGAAAGTGGAGAATCAGGTAGCTTAGATGAAAAGATGGATCAGAAAGGATAGAGTCATGTGGAAAAAAATAACGGATGATAGAAGCTGAAAAGACTAGGCCTATTACTTTGAGGTGTTTAAAGGAAAGAAGTGGAACAGGAAGGTCTAGTAAGCGCTGGAAGGAGGTGTAGAGGGATATAGGAAGTAAAGAACATCAACATTCTGAAAATGAGAGTACTTACAAAATAAAAGTGCCGTGCAGTATGTGTAGGAGTTTGACACATCGATGATGAGCTTCTTTGCCACAGGCGTTCATCTACAATTCCGTTTATAAAGCATGAATCTGCAATGACCATTGCCTTGATTATTACTGGAAGCAACTCTATGCAAGGGTAAACAGGTTAATGATAATAATAATAATAATAATAATAATAATAATAATAATAATCCTCATCATCATCATTATCTCCTCCTACGCCTATTGACGCAAAAGGCCACGGTTAGATTTTGCCACTCGTCTCTATCTCGAGCTTTTAAATCAATACTTCTCCATTCATCATCTTTTACTACACGATTCATAGTCCTCAGCCATGTAGGCCTGGTCTTCCAAATCTTCTAGTGCCTTGTGGTGCCCAGTTGAAATTTTGGCGAACTAATCTCTCTTGGGGAGTGCGAAGAGCATGCCCAAACCATCTCCATCTACTCCTCACCATGATCTCATCCACATATGGTACTTGAGTAATATCTTTTATAGTTTCATTTCTAATCCTGTCCTGTCAGGTAACTCCCAATATTCTTCTGAGGGCTTTGTTCTCAAATCTACAAAATCTGTTGGATATTCTTTCATTGTCATACCACTACTCATGTCCATACAGTAGCACCACTCTCACTAAACTGATATATATAGCCTGATTTTTACTTGTAATTTAAGGCGATTTGATTTTCAAATTTCACTTAACCTAGCCATTATCTGATTTGCCTTTTTTTCAATCTTTCATTAATTCAAATTCTAAAGACCCTGTATTAGAGATCGAGGTTCCTAAACATTTAAATGATTCCACCTCATCAATCATTTCTCCTTCCAATTACGATTAATCTTCCATTGCATATTCCGTTCTCATCAACTCTGTCTTTCTTTTATTTATCGTGAGCTCAACCCCATGTATTATTTCATGAATTCTAGTAAGCAAGCTTTGCAAGTCCTGTGACGTTTTGATAATAAGGACAGCGTCATTAGCATACTCCAAGTCCACTAATTTCCTGCTACTAATCCAGTCCAATCCTTCTCCACCATCCCCAACTGTTCTATACATTACAAAATCCATGAGGAGGATGAACAACATTGGCGGCAAAACATTCCCTTGGAGTAGTCCACTGTTCACTGGAAATTCCTTTGATAGGACTCCAATAACATTAACTTAGCATTTGATATGCTCATGAACAGACTTAATCAAATTTACATATTTAAGAGGAACTCCATAATAACGCAGGACTTTCCACAAGATAGGCCGGAGCACACTATCAAAGGATTTTTCATAGTCCACAAATACCATCAGAAGTGGATTTATATATTCTACAAATAGCTGTGCAACATGTCTTAAAATGAAAATCTAGTCAGTACTCCTTATACTTTTTCTAAATCCTACTTGTTCATCTCTCAGATTTTTACCAATCTTTCTCTCTAGAATCTTTAAAATGAGCATACTATATATTTTCACGACAACTGACGTAAGCGTGATGCCTCTGTAATTATTACAATCAGTCAGATCTTTTTTTTTTCCAATTTTTACCAACACTCCTAGCTCCCATTCCTCAGGTTTTGGCTCTTCATGCTACATTCTACAAAATACTCTTGTAAGTATTCTGGGAATCACTTCATTTTCGG
>NC_090730.1:119315020-119337520 GCF_036898095.1 Palaemon carinicauda | reverse complement strand
TGTTATGCTAGATATAAGTATTGATATATACATGATTATATGTTTATGATATTAATGTTGTATACATATAAATGTATATATGCATATGTATGTATGTGTATATATGTATATATGTATATATGTATGTGTATATGTATGTATATATGTATGTGTATGTATATGTATGTGTATGTGTATGTATTTATGTATATGTATATGTATTTGTATCTGTATGTATGTATATATATGTATATATGCATGTATATGTATATGTATATGTATGTATATATATATATATATATGTATATGTGTGTGTATGTGTATGTATATGTATATATATGTATATATATTTGTATGTTTGTGTATGTTTTGCTTATGTATTTATATAGATAAGGCTACCGCATTGACATATAAATAACTGTACTGAAAGTAAAATAAGAAGAAAACAAGAATATAGCCTACCCGCCACTAGAAATGACCCTTTTTAGCAGGTGTCTAACGAGCTTGCGGACTCCTCCTACTCAACACCTGAGTCAAGCCCAGGTAGCGGGTAAGGGAGTGTCATTGTTCTCTAAATCTCTATATGTATGTTCGTACTTTTGCTTTCCCTATAAATTGTAAGAAACCTCTCTCAATAAATCAGTCCTCTGAGGAAGTATCACGAAACTAGTCAGGACTTAAGTGTATATTCCGTATTTTCATTTTCCCTGTGGTTCTTCTGCATATATAAATATGTATATATATATATATATACATATATACATATATATATATATGTATATATATACATATATATACATATATATATATATATATATATATATATATATATATATATATATATATATATATAATCTTTCCCACTTTGTGATTGATCCATACTCTCTTCAAACAAAAGGCAAGGTAGCCACTAATCATTGTCAACGCTGGTGTTATAAGAAGTCGGACCTACGTGCTAACTGCATTGCGGTATTCAGTTGGTAAGAGCATTGTTATACATAAGAGCGAGGTTTACCAAACTTTCCGCCTCACTAGCTGTCACATTTGAAATTATCTAATTTTAAATTTCGCATTCTGAGCATATAATAATAAAATCCAACACAATGGCATGTCTAATAGAATATAATTTGTTTCACATGGAAGAAAGAAATCTAATTTTATTAAAAACAACAGTATTGATTTTCATCTATGTGTACACACACACACACACACACACATATATATATATATATACTGTATATATATATATATGCATATGTATATATATATACTTATATATATTTATATATATACACATATATAAATATATTTATATATACAGTATATATATATATATATATATATATATATATTTATATATATATATATTTATATATAAATATATATATATATTTATATATATATATATATATATATAGATAGATAGATAGATAATAGACAATATGTTAGTGGAGTCCAAAAATTGAAGACAGTGTCTCTCGACAGACCGAGTTCTAGATAACTGTCAGAACATGAAAACTGAAATTTACATGTTTCCATTCATGACTTGATGTCGGCACGTGTCTTGAATCACTTTTTTTACGTGACTTCCTCAGGACTACATTGGTTGATCGATGGAATTACACCTTAACACATAGGCTTTGGTGGTGAAAATTTCAGAAATGGAAAATATTTATACACTATTATATATTAATTCAGGAGGGGAAGCTTGAATGAAAGAATATCGACTGAGACAGCTGGTGAGGTGGAAAGTTGGATAAAACTCGCTGGTATGTATAACAATAGTCTTACAGTTGAATAAGAAATGGAGTTATTACATTGGTTCCGCCATAGCCTCTGTACCATGGCCTTCCACTGTCTTGGATTAGAGCTCTCTTGCTTGGGGGTACACAAGGGCAAGCTGTTCAATCTTATTTTCCTTCCTTTTGTTTTTTTTTGAAGTTTTTATAATTGATATTTGAAGGCTCTAATTTAATGTTGTTACTGTTCTTGAAATATTTTTTTATTGGTTATTCTTCGCAAGTAGTTTATCTATTTCTTTGTTTCCTTTCCTCCCTGGGCTATTTTTCCCTGTTGGAGCCCTTAGGCTCATAGCATCCTGCTTTTCCAGCTGGGGTTATAGCCTAACTTGTAATAATAATAATAATAATAATAATAATAATAATAATAATAATAATAATAATAATAATATCGCCAGTGCTGACATTGATTCGTGGCTATTTGTATTTGTTTGAAGAAAGTAAGGTATATATATATATATATATATATATATATATATATATATATATATATATATATATATATATATATATATATACAATATAAATATGTCATCATCAACAATATGATAATGAACAGCCATTAATAGTCTTATGTAGAACAAAGACCTCAGACGTGTCCTTTTACTCGCACCTGTTTATGGTCTTTCTATGCCAGTTTATACCTGCAAATTTTCTTAGTTTGTCAATCCCGCGTCTTCTCTTCCTTCTCCTACTTCTTTTTTCCATCTCTAGGAACTCATTCTGTTATTTTCAATGCACATCTATTATCTGTCATTCTCATCATGTGTCCTGCCCTTGTCCATTTCTTTTTCTTACATGTTCTTAGAATATCCTCTACTTTAGTTTGCTCTCGTATCCATATTGCTCTTCTTCTGTCTCTCAGCGTTATGTTCTAAGGCTTTAGTAAGACTCTAAGTTTCTGATGCATAATTTAATACCGGTAGGACTGTCTTATTAAACACTCTTCTTTCTAGAGAAAGTGGGATCTTACTTTTCATAATCTCTTTTTTTTTTTTACCAAAAGCCTGGGTCTCAGCAGCACACCTCCCTTATTACTAGCCATCACATTGAAGCCTGGGACCAAGGATCTACCTCAGGGTTTATTTCCTGACCTTTCACTATGAGAAGATGGGAATGGCCACTGCTGTTCATTCCTCGTGTTAATCAGTGTCTTCACAAGAAAACTGGCTTGCTCCTTGACATAAATAGAATTGTCTAGGAGCACTTTACCAGGAAGTGTCCCCTCCCGCTGTAATCACAATAGGTACCTCCACTCCGTCAATCACTTCCTAGGGCTTTTTCATGGCCTTTTCCTGGTCTTTATCTCATTGCCAGTACCTAACCCTAAATATCTATGTAATATCTGTCTAAATTCTGGACATCCCTCAGTGATGGTGGAAAGCTCCACACCTGTTAGGAATCTCACCTCACTACCATTCTCGAGAAGCAAGTTGCACTCTTGAGGCAAAGCCAAATGCTGACATCATAATCAATGATGGTGCAGTGTTGGTGAACAGTCGTCCCCCATGGAGCTCAGTGATGTTTGAAGGATACAAAATGCTCGATGTCCTTCCTACAACATTAGCATACTTTACCAAAAACAAAAGAATAAGCATTGCATTTAATATTTATTGTTCTTCTAGTCTTAAAGCTTTAACTAGATCTAAGGTAGTATGAGGGATGAGTCGTAGGGTAACAAGGGAGGAAAAAATGTCCTCAAAATGGTGGAACTTTCTGAGAGAAAATATAAAAAAAGCTGAGGTGTTCAAATTTCTGACGGATAAGATTGCATGTGTGGCCACACTAAATGTGGTCATTGTGACCAAGAAAGAAGATGCTGTCATCAGCATAGCAATAAATCTGGCTGGGGTAGCACTATGCAGCTATGAAGAAGTTGACACACGGATCTTTGTGCTTGCCAGGTACGTAACGGAAGATGGCAATCAGGTTACCGTGGCCAATGATAGCGACACATATGTTGTCGTCATTACAGTCAGTGTTCTGTAAAAACTGTACTAATTCTGGGTTGCCTTTGGCCAAGTACAAAACCTGAGGTGGGTTCCTGTATATGACTAGTGTTGCATTTTGCAGATAAGAGCAAAGGAATGCACTTCTTCCATGTCTTCACTGGGTGGGATGTCGTTTCAGCATTCTGTGTCAAAAGGAAGAAGTCTGACAAACCAGGGATGTTTGTGAGGAGGCTTCCAGCACCTTCAGCAAACTCAGGCAGTACCCACTAGTAGCGGATAATGAAGACCTAGAGGTGTTGATAATGTGATGTTAGACATGTTTACTCTAAAGCAAAGTACGTGCAAAGCCACTCCTTCAACATGAGCAGTATTGAAGCAGCATGTGAAGTGTGCAGCCTACCAGGTCGGCTACATCTAGAATAAGTCAACAGTACAACCAGAAATGCAGAATCCTGGCAAGGAAAGATCTGTAGCAGATCATTTTGACAGAGCTACCATTCATTACAGAGAGTTTCCAGCAACTGATCAAGAATGAATGCAAGTTAGAATGCTACTGCAGTCAATGCAAATGTAACTGCACATCACTTTGTAGTTGCAGATGCAAGGTTTAGAAGTATTGTAGTATGCTCATCCTGGCAGCAAGATCATATAGGGCAAACAAGTACAGACCTACTGACTAAATGTAAATCCAGTAATATATCAGACTGACAGTGAATTTGAAATGGGCAGTACTTACCTACATCGAAACAAAGTTTTTGTTGATTTGGCACCTAGATCATTCAAATTGTAAAAGTCTGTAATATTATTCCGAAATGCAGTATTTCTGTATATCTAATGGCATCCATTAAATATGGCTGCCAACCTGATTTTTAGGTGCCTAATGGGTTTCATCAAAAGAGCAACCCCCAAGGAATATGTGTGTCAATTTTGGGGCATGTTTCTAGAAATGAAAGATTGCTACTGTTATCTGCTCCAGTATATAGATTGTCCTAATGAAGGAAGGTACTTATTACCCTAAACATATCTAGGTTTTACATTATTCAGTCATGTAAAATTTGTGCATGAAAGATAAGTTAGACTATTGAAGCAGATGTTTATAGACCTCAGACCAATCTAAGGGGTAAGTACCTCAGCCATGTAGTACGAGACATGTTCAACTGAGTTTGTCCTATTTCTTCTCTGATCAGCTATTCCTGATTCTCCCTTACCTAATGAAAAAAATAATTTTGGTTATAGAATCCTCTGTCCGGGTCAGCTGGCATTACACTCAAATACTTAGCCTCGTAGGACAGAGCATCCTATCTAAGCTTTGTGTGTGCATACACATATCTAGGTCTGGTCATAGTACATTACCATGAGTGTCGGATGTGAGCTCATCGCCCATTGCATTCAAATGCAACTGTTCTCTTGCATTTATTAACTGTAATATTAGCTTTATCGTTTACTTTATTTCTTTAGTAATTGGTCTATCGAATCCACTGTCTATACCATAAATGTAATCTCCAGCCACACGTGTAACAAGTTGGTTCTTTGGTGACTTCTTGAGAACCTTTATTTTTTAGTTCAGTTTAGTAATCTCACTACTAACACAAGTTAACCTTGCCCGGTGATATTTACCTATAATGCAAAAGTGTATCTGCAAATTGTATTATGTTGAAATCAATGACATGCATTATTATTATTATTATTATTATTATTATTACTAGCTAATCTACAACCATGGTTGGAAAAACAGGATGCTATAAGCTTAAGGGCTGTATCAAGGAAAATTAGCCCAGTGAGGAAAGGAAATAAGGAAATAAGTAAACTACAAGAGAAAAAATTAGCCATTAAAATAAAATTTTTTAAGGAGAACGACAACATTAGAATACATCTTTCATATATACACTACAAAAACTTAAGAAAAAAGAGGAAGAAATATAAGAATAGATGCCCGAGTGTACATTTAAGCAAGAGAACTCTACTCAAAGACAGTGGAAGACCATAGTACTGAGGCTATGATACTACCTAAGGCTAGAGAACAATGATTTGATTCTGGAGTATCATTCACCTAGTGGAGCTGCTTATCATTGCTAGAGTGTCCTCTACCCTTACCAAGAGAAAACTAGCAACCAAAAAATTAAAGTAGAGTAATTAACCACCTAAGCGAAGAAAAGTTGTTTGGTAATCTTAGTGCTGTCAGGTGTATGAGGACAAAGAAGAATGTAAAAAGAATCTATGTATCTATTTATCTACCAAGGCACTTCCCCTAATTTTAGGGGGAAGCTGATATAAAAAAAGAACAAAAGGAGACTTTGCTTCTCTGCGCTCCTCCCAGCCTGACAAAGGATTCAGCCGAGTTTGGTTGATACTGTTACGGTGCCACAACCCATCCTCCCCCGTTATCCACCACAAATGAAGCTTCATATGCTGAATCCCCTTCTGCTGCTACCTCAGCAGTCACCAAGGCGACCAGAGGAAGTAGTAGGGCCTATCGAAAGTTCGTCACAATCGCTCTCCATTCATTCCTATTTCTAGCACGCTCTTTTGCCTCTCTCACATCTATCCTCCTATCACCTAAAGCTTTTTTCACTTTATCCATCCACCCAAAACCTTAGCCTTCTTCTCGTACTTCCCCCATCTACTCTTGCATTCATCTCCTTCTTCAGCAGATTTTCCTTTCTCTCTATATGGCCAAACTACCTCCACGCATTCATATCCACTCTAGCTGCTAATTATTTTCTTTCACTCATTTTTACCCCTCAGTACTTCGTTCCTAGCCTTATCTAATCGAAATACACCAGCTATACTCCTTAGACACGTCATCCTGAACACATTCAATTTTTGTCTCTCCATCAATTTCATTCCCCACAACTATGATCCATGCATCACAGTTGGTATAATTATTTTCTCATACAGAACTCTCTTTACATTCATTCCTAACACTTCATTCTTTACCACTCCCTTCACTGCCCCCAACACTTTACATCCTTCATTCACTCTCTGACATATATATGCTTCCACTTCACCATTCCAGTAACAGCAGACCCCAAATACTTAAACTGATCTACTTCCTCAAGTAACTCTCCTGTCAAAATGACATTCAACCTAGCCTCATCCTTCTTTCCCGTGCATCTCATAACCTTACTCTTACCCACATTAACTCTCAAATTATTTTTCTCAAATATCCTCCCAAACTCTGTCACTAATTGACCCGGCTTCTCCTCTGAGTCTGCAACCAATACAGTATCACCTGCAAACAACAACTGATTCACCTCAAACTCATGATCACTTTCATCTATCAGTTTCAATCCTCCACAAAGCACTCGAGCATTCACCTCTCTCAAAACTCCATCAACAAACAAATTCATCAACCAAGGTAGCATCAGACATCCCTGTGTCAGCCCTACTCTCACTGGAAACCACTCACTCACTTCATTTCCTATCCTAACACAGGCTTCACTGCCTATGTGTAAAGTCTTCACTGCTTGCAACAACCTTCCACCAATTCCATATCATCTCATCACATTCCACATCGCTTCCCTATCAACTCTATCGTAAGCTTTCTCCAGATCCATAAATGCAACATACACTTCCTTACCTTTTGGTAAATATTTCTTGCATATTTGGTGTATGTGTAGGTAAAGGAAAAATTAGCCGTAACCAGAGAGAGTGGCCCAATGTAGTACTATCTGGCCAGTCAAATAACTCTCTAGCGGTAGTATCACAATGCGTGGCTGGTACCTTGGTTATCCTACTATCTTTTAAAATGACAAATATTGGCACAAACACCCAGATACAGTTTCTGCCTTTAACAACTGGATTAACACTGATGCCTTTAGAGAGCACAGACACATTTTGAATGTAACTGATTCACAAGATTGTTTCAACTGCATTTCGACAATTTACTCTGAACTCCAGACACGCATACCTATTTGAGCATAACCATACTAAACTACATTCATGTGTGTGTTTATCTATGCATAAACACACACACACACACACATATATATATATATATATATATATATATATATATATATATATATATATATATATATACTCACACACACACATATATATATATATATATATATATATATATATGTAATATATCATCAATACAGAAATATTAACGATATCCCATATTGGTCATACGAAAATAAAACAGATTTCTAATGTGCACAGCGGCACATAGAGTAGTGCAATGACCATTACTATTTTGATGGTTCAACATATTTCATGCGAGGGCAGAGCTTTTAGAAGGCAGAGATTTATATGTTGGTCTGAATTCGATGAATAACATTGTAATCATTTATTTTCTTAGATTTCAGGATTTTAATGTTTAATCCTCTAGGTGGCATTTGTAAAAATAATGTAGATGCGAAAATCCCTCTCACTAAGTAATTTCTTCTGCCTTTTTGAGACATTTTTACTCCTGTCAACTTTTTGAAATATAGAGCCCTTGCATGCTAGCTTCCGGTATTACGGGAAAACACGCCAGTCCTTTTGCAGCTGAAGTGCACATTCCCAGCAAAAAGAAGAAAAAAAAAGAAAAAAAAAAAAAATATTTTACTTTCAAATACTGTACCTACCAACTGGTGAGCTTCATGTTCCTTTTTTACAAAATTTGATCAAAAAAAAAATATTTTTTCATATAATTTTTTCCGTTTTTACTAAACAAAATTCAATTCTTGAACTACAACATACCTAAAATAAATGAAAATAAATATATTCACATTACAATTGCAACCTACATTTACCAGATAAAATCTATAAAACACTTTCAATTACTAGTAGGGTTACTTGTACAGATCACATAAACTGAAGAAACATAAAAATGACTTAACTAACGAGCTACAGATATAAATAAGATATCAAAATGTACAAGTACAGTGAAAAAAAAAAAAAAAAAAAAAAAACATAATAATGTCTGTACCTAAAGGCCCACAATATTAGGGTTTCTGTGTTACTTAGATACACGTAAATGTTTACACAAAAATTTTATGTCTAATACTTTTGGAGAGGAATACGAACCCATTTGACCATCTTTGCTGGGGATGTAACCCGAACTTTGCCCCAGAAATTTAAGTTAGATTTGATGATTTATAAATCTCTAAGCATAAGTAAAGCATCACGATAAATTAGGTGCATAATACTTTTGGGGACTAATTGAGTCCCAGGTGGGTAAAGGTGCTCAATATCTTAATTGTTATGGGGAGGAATTACCCGTCGTTAGCTCTTGGTATATTGTCTCGAAATACAAATCTTTTTATCTTATACCATAATTGAAAAATGTATGTATATGGTGCACATTTTACTCTCCGTTTATATAGATATGACGCATTATTTGAAACGCTACTTAAAAATATAAGATGAGTTTTGGTCTAGGTGAAATTTTGTTTAGAACAAGACAATTGATGAATTACAAAATAAATCAATGAAGTAAGCGGAGCCACTTACTCATAGAACACTGGAAGTCCTGCAGCTATCGGCAATGATTGGAAATGTCAAAAAGGCAAATGTTCTTGTCTGCCTCTTCCTTGCAGACAATAGTTACCGTTGAGGGATGACAGGAAATCATACCTGCCGTTTTAGTAAAAATAAAAAAAGAAGAAAAACTGGCCAGGTATGATAGAGACCTTTGGCAAGGACTTGTAGAAAGGGAGGTAGTAGAGCTTTTTTCTTTTTCTCTCTCCTTACTGATTTTCCTATTGAACACTTTAAAATGATTGAGAGGTGAAATTGTTCATTACTCAGTGTAGACTGCTGTATTTATGAAGCCTTTGCAATTTTGCATGCTTTTATGATGCCTATTCTAATATACTTCACACCTTTTAGAATATAATGCAAGGTCAATACCGACGCAAGCAGACAGATAACTTGCTCTCAAATTGAAAGACACATTTAATCAAATCAAGCTCTTCAAAGAAAAGATTATTGCCCTAGTAGTATATCAAACGATACTTAATATATTAAGAAACATACGGGCGTATAAGGTGAATTTGCATTACTTGAAAATTATTTGGTGATTGCTCAGTACAATGGAATATAAAGGAACAATTTTCTTTCAAGTTTTATAACCGAAGAGAGACAGCAGCATTTTTTCTTGCTTCTCTAAAAGGAATTTTGATATTGATTTATAACGTCTTTGTTATGAACTGTTTAGATGAAACGGCTGGAGGAAGATGTAAGAATATCCTTTACTTTGAAGTTTGACCATCGATTTTCTTTTTAGAGACACAAAAAAATAGAAAAAAGTAGTGTTTCTTTAGCAGTTAAAAAAAGCGATTTAAATTAAATTTAAAGTAAAGGATAAAGTCACCCGATTATGACGTAAAATTACGGACATAAAATTCTCTAAGCAGGATTTCCTAACAGTCCAACGTTCCCATTTTGGGAATTTGACTTTCCATTATATTCTTAGATTTCCGTGTTCAACCTAATGGTATTATCATATTAAGTATAGGTTTTGATATATAATCAATCATTTAAATATAATGAAACAAAGATAATGTGATTTTGTTTCCATTATTTTTTTGTACTTTAGGTTTTTTCAAATTTATTAGGTGGAAATGACTGACCTCAAATAAAATTTTTATTTTAATATGAAAGAAAATCTCATTTTGTCATTTTTCTTATTGCCTATGTACCCTGAATAAGTCTTGTTCTATATTATATTGTACCTATTATGATTTGCATCATAATAATGTAACTGTAAATATTTTGTACATGGTTCCTAAAATGGGCATGTTAGACACTTAGGTATGCTGGATCCCTTGATTAACTCTATATCCTGAATAAATTCAATATCCTGTTCTCTGCTTAGATACTGATGACGAAAATAAAGATGATGCTCTCGATAAAGTATGCCTGATGAGATTAGTGGAGAGCTTGAAGTTCATGAAAATGAAAACGAAGAGGTCAAAAACTTCAAGGAAAAGGAAGATGGCGTTAATGGGAAAATCTGTCATTTGATCTACAATCGGTTCCTGCAGGTAATAGTGAAGCTCATTTAGGAAAAGGAATGTTTGAGATATATAAGTTGCTTTTCCCTGGATGAGGTCATTATCCTTCTAGCTGCAAATATGAATTTGAATGGTCAACGAGATAAAAAAAAAACACTATTGATTAGGAAGATATGACAATGTTTTGGGGATTAGTTCTGGTTAGTGAATATCGTAATTTGCCCTCGACAGGTGAATACTTCGCTATACCAATACTTCTTAAAACTATGCGCAGGGAAAATTCAAATGCATCAAAAAGTATTTTCATGTTGCAGATAATAATCTACCAAAATCAAAATGACAAAGTTTTCACACTACTTGATTTGCTCGGGGGGAAAAAAAAAAAAAAGCATTTTTCATGAATTTCTGAGCATTGATGAATCAATGATCCCTTATCATGGCGATCATAGTGCTAAGCAGTGCATACGAAATAAACCTGTCAGATTTCAATATAAAATATGATTGATGTGCAACGCTGATGGCTTCTCATAAAACCTTTTAATTCACTGTGGTAAGGATGAAAACAGGAAGCTATTACTTGGATCTCAAGTCGTCATGGACATGGCGCAAGTGGTGAATAAGGATTCACATATCATATCTCTTTACATATTTTCACCAATTATGCATTGATGATTGAATTTACAACACCACAAGACTTCCATGCTTAAACAATCAGCGAAAACCTTACATGAAAATGTGCTCTTTTGCCAAAGAAGGAAACAGAAAAAAGAGAGAGGTTCTTACGAATACAGACCGGATGAGATGGTTTTATGTTCAAGATGGCATGATAATAGTAGTGTTACATTTGCCAGTAACTATTACGGAGTCACTCCCATTCGTAAAGTTAATAGATGAGTGAAGAACGAAGGAAAAAGGACAGTGGAGCAGCCATATCTAATATATATGTAGGCTATGATAAAGAAATGGGTGCGGCAGATGTATGCGACAAAATGTTGTCAAACTACAGGCCAAGGCTGCGATCAAAGAAATGGTAATGGAATATATTCTCACAGTTATTAAATCTTTTCGTAGCCTGATACAAATTCCACCCCCTTGTAAATCCTGACTCTCGCGGAAGCCATAAGGATTTCAGACTTGAAATAGCCCTTACACTGGTAAAAATTCCAACATCCAGAAACAAACATGGAGGGCCAACTTCATCTTTATTATTATTATTATCATTATCATTATTACTTGCTGAGCTAAGATATGGTAAGATAAAAAAAAAATTGAAGAATGATGTTGTGGAAGGTGCTATGCCTGTAAAAAACACGTCTGAATTACAAGAAGTGTGAAAAAATTTTCCATAAGAAATGTAGCATCACATTCGAAAAGCAGTTTGTTCAATTGTTTTCCAAAATAGAAAAAAAAAATACAAATAAATAGTAAATTGATTAATATTAATGGAACTTTGTCATAACAACAATGTTCTTTTCTGAGATTTACAATAAAAACAGACAATCTTTTGTTATTTTTGTAAAAAGAGCAAATATCCTTTATATAACATGACTGCACCTCCTAAGTATCCAACGTTCCCATTTAGGAACATATTAAAAAACAATAAAGGGATAATAAACTGAAGATTTTTGGTTTTATTATTATGAAATGTACCTAAACAAATAAATTAAGTTCTGATATATTCATGCCCTTCAATTCGCGGATAAACAAGGGCTCTCAAGATAGTGTAATGAATAACTTTTAAATTCACCATTAAGGCAACGGTTTTTGTAGTAAAAAAAATTATAGACCAATTAGATTTTATGTCAATCAGTGAGCGAGTGTTAAAATTTGTAAAGATCTGCGTTCCATCAATTTCTTATGGTGATAAGCTCCAAAATTGAGTAGCAACATGTTTCAGTATCAAAACGAGGCTCTGTAATGTTTTTTGAAAAGCATTAGCTCAATAATTTATGTTTTTGTAAAAAATATTTCGTAGATTATTAAGATGAGGACATTCATAATATTCTTTTTTCCTAGGGTGCTAGAAAGAAAGATATTTTGAATGATTCGTTAAGAACGAGAAAATAATATATTTCTAGGGAGGTTTGTTTTATAGCTGATTACGTAAATGAAAAGTGATGCTTTGTCTAATGACACATTTCAGTATTTTTCACAAGTCAGATTTGATTTAAAGTTATCGAGGTAGTATTTCTCAAACAGTCATTAGATGAACCGACTCGTTATTTTTGTTTCAAGAAAGTTTCATTACGAAAACATAGTAAGACCATGGATTATCTTCAATATCATTCTCCCTAGAGAAATAGAATAGATTTTCTTCTTGAGAGATAAAGTAAAATCCTATTAGTAATGAGACATTAACCTCATGTAAACTGCGTACTGCATATTTCGTTATAAAACAAGACGAAACAAAATCTATTTGCTTAAGCTTTAGCAATAACTAATTCTATTTTAACATATTAATCAGAGGTCTTGCTATATTCATAATGATAATTTGCTTGTAACTTGGGATTCAATCTCGAATCGTTTATCCGGCATTGCCTTAAGGCTTCTTGTAAAACACCATCTATCCAAGGAGATAAGTGTCATGCACCAGCGTTGAACTTTAGACGAGATCAGGAAGAAAAAGGAAACAGTTCCTGGGAAGTCATGAAATTATGCTCCAGGTGGAGCAGGAAGAGAGAGAGAGAGAGAGAGAGAGAGAGAGAGAGAGAGAGAGAGAGAGAGAGAGAGAGAGAGAGAGAGTTGTTATTAACAAAGAAAATATATTTGAGAGATAACTTGTATTGTAAAAATATTTTCAGATTAAAATGTTTAATTCCTGCCGTAAGATGCAAACTATATCTGCTATCACCAGCTATTAATAAGCTGTTGTAATATTTTTTCTAAATGGAGGACTGAACTATATTAAGTCAAACGCTTCCCATTGAAAACGAATTGCCAACACCATCTATTTATGAACTTGTAATACTAATATCTTAAAAGGTATGAAAACGACACTTTCAGCACTTAATACGTTTGAAAAATATTACAGACGTCAAAGCTACTTATTTAAACGGCGATACAAAGACATTGGATGAAATTAAACATGATTGTCATACATTAACACAAGAGAAATGAATAATAAACTACTTGCTGTTTGTCAAAACAAACCATTAAGCTTTTTATAAAAGTTCTGGTATTATATCGGTTGAAGCACTAAGCAATAGTAATTACCTACAACGCCAAGAGGAATTGTTGCGTTTAAAAGTTACGACAAACCTTTGAAGTACATTCACTAAAGCGGTGGAAAAAAACGAGTGGGAGAAAACTATCTTTGACCTTTCCTCTAAGTACATATCATATGGTCGGGAATGTATCCAGTCCCACTGCTGTAGGTCGCCAAGATCCAGATTGTTTAGACTTGTTACTGAGGTCGCTAGGACGGGGATTTTCAGCTTAGTCTCACTTAATGTCAAGGCTGGTTTTTAGTTCATCAAGGGATCTAGAGAGAGAGAGAGAGAGAGAGAGAGAGAGAGAGAGAGAGAGAGAGAGAGAGAGAGAGAGAGAGAGAGAGAGAGAGGAATAACTAGGTTTCACTATCGAGAAGTTAATCAAGAGCTGTGGATAGTAGAAATGTTTTAACATGGTTTCATTGATTAAGAATTTTAATATCTAAGAATAACACACTTGAAGTATAATATGTTATTTGTTCCGCTCGTTTGCTTACATTTGTAAAATAAGGAAGGTGAAGTGAACATTGTATAAAATTCCTCGACTTTTTTATGCAGAGTACTTGTCTAAAACAAACACTAATTTTGAGTGCCGCCTACTTCGCTTAAATGATAATGCCAAGAATTATGTACGCAAATAATGATATAGGTATGTTTACAATATCATGTGTATTTACTGTATATCATTCACACTCTTCATAATCTCTCTACTTCACAAGGTCTTTCTGTGAATGAAAATAATCTTTATAACAATTCTAGTCCTGCTCTCCATTCAGATGGCAATTGGAGTTTTCTCTTTGGAATCATAGAATGCTTTTCCAAATTATCTTATCAGTTATTTCAAGGAAAATTATTATATATTTATAATTATCTTTCTGAATGCGAAAATCAGGTAAATATAAATTTTAAAAGAGTAATTCAAAGTTCAATTGCTGAATATATCACTGAAATGGACCAACAAGTGGAAGAAAGATCTAAAGGTAATACTGTCTTAGGATCCACGCCTGATGTTGATTAATCTTTTGCGTTACAGTCCTACCTTTAGTATTTCGATTCGTAAAAATTTCAACATAGAAACAATAAGTCCGCTATGTAACAGTCCGTTAATTGTGTTTCTTTTCTTTCATTTGTATTCGTTGCAACGCATGATGCCAACTGACTAACCGTCACTTATGATGAAGATGCTAATTGCATCATATATTTGACTGGTCAGATCACCACATTTATGTAACATTACAAATACTACTTTTGTTAAACCAAGAAAAGCTGCCCCCCTCATTGCTAAGATTTCAAGGAAATGAGAGAAGTAAAGATTTTGGCATGTGTGATTTCGAAAACACAAGATGCTGGTTACCATTTGAAGTCGTCAGCGATAAAAAAATATAAACCTACGACTTGCAGTTACGCACAAAATACAATGCAATATAACATGAATAGAGACCTGTCAGGACTAAGTTATGGATATGAAGCATTCACGTTTCAATTTGATGATTGTTCATCTGCCTTCAATTTCCGTATATCTGCAAAACTGGAAATTAAGTTTTAGTGCTATATACTAAGATTAGTATAAAATATACATTTACTGTTCAAGTACATCTTAGATTAACCCGGTAACACTTAACAAAAACAAGCCAGAAGAATGCCTAGTTACTGGTGACTAACTTACTAAGGTACCATATAAATAATGATCACATAAACAGAACATTAAATGAATTTACTAAAACACCACAAACAGGTGATCAAAATGTACAAGTACATTGAGAAAACAATGATATAACTGTACTAAAGCATTACAGCCACAAAAAGATCAAAACATGCTATAATAGTAAAAACAACATCAAAATGTCAGTTCTAAAGCACCAGAAACACGCACAAGAGATCATACAATACAAGTAAAGCGAAAATAAAATGATTATTACTGTTACAAAAATAAGGACCTGAGGTATGAATAGCCAAAGTGAAAAGATCAGGTCCTAAGCAATACTTATGCTATTAGCACTAAAGTTATGGCTTCAGATAGGAGGGTGGGCAACTAATGGAAGGATTAGGCCTACTATCTGGAGAAGAATGGAAGGTATGAACTAGTTCCTATTGTCTGATAAGCAGAGAGCCACTTGGTAGATAGTACACATCCATCGTGTACGGTAGATCTCAATGCTTCTGGAACAGAGCTAGCAGGTCTACCTATTGAGAATCCATTTTCATGGGGCATATTGGCTTTCTTTTCCCTCTTTAATACTGGCACGAGGCCCCTCTGCTAAGAGAGATGCATCGGTATTGCTGACATAGTTTTCTGACTTATCGCAATATACAAAATGTCGAGACGGAAGGTCTGGAGAGGCACGGACATATCCTTCAAGGTTTTGTAGTCTTTCTTGTACGGAGGCCAGGTATCGTAAATGCATATGTCCTGAATAAACCAAAATAGTTGGATGTGCTATCATGTGGCCCGCATAGAAGTCTTGCAGAGGTGGGTCAATGTGTTACTCTTCTCTGGGACACCCATTTATTCATTGTATTTTAATGACATTGAAACAGGTAACCTCTACTTTTTTGTCTACTGCTTATCGTGACAAAGGATTGACTTCATTAGTGGCACCAAAGCATCTCACAAAGGACTGTAACAACACTGCTATTCTTCCATCCCATGGTAAGGATCCCTTCATAATAGAAGGCCTCATATTTTGTCTTAGGATGAGCTTTCTTTTCCATTTTCTTTTTTTTTACATATGTGAGATAGCCAATCTATATTGTTCCTCTTAGTCCTCGTATATTTGCCACCGAAATGGTCCTCCATAAAGCCAATACTGGTGCGCCAATTGTCTGCAAAGAAGCAGACTTGTCTGGTTTCTTCAAGGACTTCACAAGGGTGAGAAAAATCTTGCTGCTGACCTGTAAAGTAGACTCCTCCTCTGAAAGACTTATGGGATGAATGGAGAAAGTTATTTTTCCACGGTAGAGCTTGATGAATAGGAATAAGGCTATCAATGTTGGCCCATCAGGAGAGCTTGCATCCTCAGTTGTCAGGCTGGCTTTGCATGTACTGCTACTAGGATCAATACCTGATCTAGCATGATCTCATCCACAGACTGCACCGGTTTCTTGGCCACCTTCAATTTTATGAAATGTATTACTAATCGTTTTGTTGATATCCTGTTTAGGAGTAGGTTGAAGCATTAAACATACAAAACCAAAACTAATTTCTTTTATATTTTTTTCTAAATTATCTAACTTTTTAAATGTCAAATTACAATTGGTGGAGTGTTTATGGCTAACGCCTTCGGCAATTTAGTAATAAAAAAGTAAGACAAATGAAGTTGTAATTTTTATGTCCCTTTTTCTATATTGTTGTTATTTACAATGTTATTGTTGATGCTGTTGTTTACATGGGCACTGTTTCCCCAGCAACCAACCAAAAAAGCTAGTTCTATTCTGGTGTGAGCATTGAAGAATGCCTAAATTTTGAAAAATCGGTCAGTGGTGGTCCAAGCATTCTCCTTCCTATGGGAGTGTATAAGGAACCTCAACAGCTGGAAACTTTTGGACAATATTTCATCCGACACTGGCTGCATCCTTGTTCATTGTGACCAGTAATTCTTAATACTAGGCATGTGTATGGCACCCATGTAAATGGTGATGCAAATAAACACCATCATTTCAGGGACGTTGATGAAGATTGAAATAACTCCATCTTTCTGCTTTGTATAGAGGTTCATCTGGTACACAATGGCCTCCCCAACATATATTGTAAGTAGGTTTGAAAGTTCTTGTGACAGGAACGGATGGATACTGGGGTAGGGTGGATGAATTCAGGCAGTTCAGGGTAGCCAATGTCTTCCTTCTTCACCACCCGTTCCTTGGACTTGGCCCTGGTGTTCCTGTCCCTTTTCATTAGGAATGTTGGGTCGTTCTCTTCCTCTACGGACTAGGTGTTATTCCTCCTCGACTAGGTGTTGAGCTCTGGGAGCCAGTCAGGCTTCAAATGAGTCACAAAAAGAAGACAAGGTAAGTGCCTTATTTCAATATAAAAATCAGGTAGGCACTATCAATTAACATATTTATAAGTTTAGTAGAGATAACTGGTAGGAGGCCATAAAATTCAATCCAATTCATGAAAGTTGATCATTTAGAATATTGTCAGTAAATTTTAGAAAAAAAAACCTTTTACCTCACCATATAAAGGTTGGGATAAGAGCTCTTCTTTATTGATATCCAAGAGGAAATCTGGGTTGAAGATGTTCTCAAGAATGGCCTCAAGGTCATCATCAACCTTTATCTTAATCTCAGAGCATTTGTTATGGGCCACCTACTCGGTTCTGGCACCCTCAGAGTAGAAACATGTTGTTTGAAGCTGAAAAAGCAACAAAACATTAATAACGTCTTCACTATCAATAACTATTAATAATTCATTGCAAATGTGCATCATGCAGGCCACAATGATGACATATGTACAAAGTAATTATTTTGGTTATTTTCGTCTTATAAACTCCACTTTCATAAATAAAGATGTGCTAGATAGCACTATTTATCACTAGGCCATACTAACATAAAAATAATTTACCAATATTTTCACTGAAACCATCAATAATTCAATGTAAATGCGATCCTAATGGGTCCTAATGAAGATCACGTGTTTCCCCATAGTCGAGGGCGGCTCTACCCATCAGGTACTAACATGGTTTCCCCTAGTCTGGGCCCAAATCCCTTTCTTATTCACCATATTGTACTAACTTCCATCATAACAACATGAAATACAATCATTCAGCTCTACTTTATTAAGTTTTCAGTGACTTACCGTAATCAATGGTAGTTTAGGGTGGCAAAGAGCAGGAGCAATCCTCAACAGATGTTGTTGGTGCTGGAAGGGTTGAACAAACTCTGACTTACTTCACCTTTGTTTGCAAAGTATATGTAAATACTAGCTCGTTCTAATTGGCTAATTACATTCCTGAAGTAAACTCCTATAAGCTGAAACCATGTGACAATACACAGGTTACATTTATTAGACTTAAATATTAAGGGAAAAAATGTATCCCGTACGGTCTACTTGCCCTTGAAGAGTTAAAACAAATTTTTCAGTTTTCAAGGGGGACTAATGTGATTTGTCCTACGTCTAAAACCCGTAAGAAATAAAATACAAAATATGATTATGCACGCATGGAATTTTGTGTTTTCATTTAACATAACCTGATTTGTTATTCTTTTTCTTTTTAATCAAATGAGCTAATATAATATTCATATTGAGCTCAATCTCTTGGATACTAAGCTACAGTAAATATGACAGAAAACAATTCATTTCTTAGATGGGGATTTAAATATTGTTTTATTAAGCTGAATATGACTTCATTAATAGAAATATTCGGCTACTTATAGCTATTATACAGTAAAGACACCGTGTGAGTATTCCAGTAATGTAATTCTAGTGATTAAAAAGGTCATCTTACAAATGAGAGGTCCCAATTCGAGACCAAAACGTTTTTTTTTATGGTCCGTTAAATCCCATTTTGTAGTATTTTACTTAATACATATCATACCTGGTAATTAGTTAACCGAGTTAGTTAATAGTCTATGGCAAAAAACTTGTGGTTGGTAACCCCATCCAAAAAGGCTTGCTAAAAAACTTAGGGGTAACAGAGTTTAGTGCCAACATTAACCTGGGAAAAAGATTTATGGTAAATACAATATATATATATATATATATATATATATATATATATACATATATATATATATATGTATATATATATATATGTATATATATATATATATACATATATATATATATATATATATATATATATATATACTGTATATATATCTATGTAAACTGTATATACATATATATATATATATATATACATATATATATATATATATATATATATATGTGTGTGTGTGTGTGTGTGTGTGTATGTATGTTCATATTCATAAAATCAGCGTACTGGTTTTGAAACAATGTAGATCAATAGGGTGTGGGTGTAGAGTTCTAGAACGATAGCAAGGGCGTGGTAGGCCAATTCCAATGATGTACTTGCAATCCACGGAATAAACAATGAATGAAACCACTTTCAGGCTTCACGTCACTCCCATTTAACGGTATGAAACCATTTGGAGCTACTCATAACATACAAGGTCCAACTCATCTAGTCATGAAGGTTACAAAATTGTTCATTTCTTTTTTCTTTACCACAGATCGAAATCAAACATTTTCATACTCTTTTTATGTTTAAAATGGCATATTCTTTGAACTACTGATTCTTTAGCTGCAAATGTTATGCAATTTCTTTTCTAAACCACTGACTCATTTCATCTATGAATATAAGTTTTTTGAAACCAGTAAGATTATCATAGGAGAAAAATATGACATGTAATATACATCCAAAAAATTCTAACGTTTGCGCTTTAGTTAATATATAATAATGCAGATTATATTCATCAATCAAGACTATAGCAAAAAGAAAGCTTTTCATTCAACTTCACTTTTACTTTTGAGGTTATGAAGCTGGTAAGAGACCATTGCAGTAAAAAAAAAGAAAAAAAAATAACAATGAATGTGAAGCCTTTGATATATATCTTTTTATTTTAATTCGCTACACAAACACACACACACACACACACACACACACACATATATATATATATATATATATATATATATATATATATATCCATATATATACTTGTATATATGTATATATATGTATACATGCGTATATATTTACAAAAATACATATTTTATGTATATTATACATATACATAAGTAAATACATACATATATATGTGTATATACATATATATTATATATGTATATACACATATATATATATATGTATATATGTATGTACACACACACACACACACATATATATATATATATATATATATATATATATATATATATATAATCATCATTACCCTCATCCTCATCGGCCGATACTAGTCCACTGCAGGACAAAGGCTTAAAACATGTTTTTTTTCCATTTGCGTCTGTATATATATATATATATATATATATATATATATATATATATATATATATATATATATATATATATACAGTATATTCAAGATGAATGACTCTTTGGAGTGGATTACTTGATGGCCTCCGTTATGTATTTTTCTTTAGAATCTTCTTTAAGCTACAGATGGTAGAAGAATCACAAAGAATCACAAACCAAAAAAACTATAATTATTATGTCATGTAGACAACAACGTTGGACAAAAATACATGCACGAAGTATATCAAGTTGACTGAAACACTACAAGGGAGATTGGGGTCTTGCATAAAGCTATTGTTTTACTTATGGTATTGTGGTGATCGGAATTTGAACCTTTTTAATTCAATACTTTAATTTATGATGCTGGTACCTCCGTATTATGAGTCTTGATTTAAGATACCTAATTTCACCTTTTAGCTTTGTCAGACTTGTTTATATGTTAAGAGGGTTGGCATAACTCTCCTTTCGGAGTTCATATGGGATTTGTTTGTTCAACTTTGTTATATATCTTAATTTGTTTGAATTATTTTATTTCTTTATTATGGTTCACATTTTACTTTGTTTCTTTTCCGTACTGGGCTGCTTTCCTTAAGATTGTAGAATTCCGCTTTTCCAGCTACGGTGAGCAGGTTGGATAATGTTATTTATAGCGATATTAGTGTTTCGTATTCATCTATTTGGGAATTTTTACATATCGCAAAAAAGTTGTTTGTAGACATTTTCATAAATTTTCCCATAGGTTGGGTTCATGATCGGAAATAAGTGACTTGCTATTGGGCAGGATATGAGCGTAGGTTAGTATTAGGATAAAAAGGATCTTTTTCTATCTCATACTTTACCAAATCCAAGACCAAATTATTGCCACGTTCATTATAGAAACGGAGTTCATTACATTAGGTTGAATCCCTGTATTGACATTACTACGCCACAAGGCCGTAGCAGTGTTTCAGTCTCTGAATTCTAGTTTCATTTCAATTTTAGAGCAACAGATTTTTCTCTAAATTTTTGTTTCTGCCATTCGTGCTAAAAAAAAAACACACACACACACATGCGTTTTTGTTAGGGAGAGTAATACGGAAGAGGGAAGAAGAATAGGATTTATATCAACCCACCGATGGTAATATTTTCCATAAAATGGATGAAATCATTGAAAATTTACAAGATCATTCGACAATCAATGAAGGATGACCGACTCATGTGTATGACTATTTTTTTCAGTTATCCCAATATAATCTTAACTCGATATTTGCTATTACTGCCGTTTCCAATAAGCCACTTCACATAGTTCCTAAAAATTATTTCCAATATTTCATTTAAGCCTAAGTTTCCATTAAGAGATATTCTCTGGTACATATTCATACACTCCTAAGCGGGTGATAGTACATAATAGGTATCTAATAAAGTGTCAATAAATTATTTGTTTTTAACTCTTAATGCTAGCATTACATTATCCCTTTGACAAAGAAACAGAAATGATGTTGATAATTATACACAGTTAATGACAAAACAGTAAGACAGGACAATGTTTTTATCGAAGAATAGTGAATAAGAACTTATCCGACGAAAACGAAATAATATCTACATGAGCTCAAATCTGATAAGGCATTTTGAATATC
>NC_090730.1:119290020-119310020 GCF_036898095.1 Palaemon carinicauda | reverse complement strand
TGTATATATATGTATATATATGTATATATATGTATATATATATAAATATAAATAAATATATATATATAGGTATATATACACATGTATGTAAATATATATATATATATATATATATATATATATATATATATATATATATATATACAGTATATATATGTATATATATATACATACATATATATATGTATATATATACATATATATATATATATATATATATATATATATATATATATATATATATATATATATAGTATGTATGCATGCACATATTCAAACGAACATACATATATGTGTGTATCTATGAACAAGATCCTTCTATCATAAGCACTCGTGATTTTCTAGCAACAAATACATATCAATGCTGAATTTACTATGCGTCAATATCACATGCTGAAGGGAAATTATTTTTACGGTAAGTACAGAATTCTGTTTAGTCAAGGATTTGAACCTTTGCTGCCAAGTCGAAATAAATGTACATAATGTATATTTCGACTCTGTGTTGAAGGTTCAACTGTTCGGCCGGGAAGAAGTGCTTATTATGAATAGAATTTCCCCTCATGTGTGTTGCACCAAGGCAATGTAAATTCAATATCAAAAGGTATTTATTACTGTATATGTACAGTATATATATGTAACTATATATAAATATATATATATATATATATATATATATATATATATATATTACATATCTACATATTATATATATATATATATATATATATATATATATATATATATTAAATACATATATATAAATGTATATATATACACATATATATATATATATATATATATATGTATATATATATATATATATATATTTACATATGTATATATATATATATATATATATATATATATATATATATATATATATATATAAGACAGATCTTAAATATGTTTTTCAGACTGGATAGTAGAAGTCTTGGAAAAAAAGTCCCCAAACATCCAAGAGAGGCAAAAGTATGTACAAGATACAAGCGAATGAGAGAAAAAGTTAATGGAATTTTTTCTTCTATACAACGAAAAAGAAAAGCGGGATGTTCAACTTAGATTCATGGTAAAAGAAAATCGTTCAAAAAATCTAAATCTTAAGGTACAATAAATAAACAAAGAAATCCCCTTTTAATAGATGGTAATCACATCCAAAATATACCAAAATCATATTACTATTGTACGATTTATTAAAAAATTTAAATCTGAAGAATAAAAAGAACTGCCAATATCTCTGTAGGCTTTAGGTAAAAATATGTTTGAAAAAAAAAATTAAATACTATCCACGCGCTTACATATTTAATGCATAGCTTATCGTAATTTTGGACAATAATGGTGAAAGAAAAAAGACAATCTATAGCTAGTATATGTAATTCCTTAAAAATTACAGAAGAAATAAAGTAATTCTTGTCTAGAAAACAGAAATTACTGCGTACTCCAGGAAACATATATTAGGAGTTCGACCTCGGTGTACCATTACTCGTCACGCCCATATCTGATCTGCTTTACCTCAGCGTTCGTATAAGAATTTCCAAAAGAGTCAGGTTCGACGCATGTGTTTGGAAGTTTCCCGCAAATACACTCAAGAGTTTACTATTCTTAAAATGTTTAAGTCTTTAGTTGTAATGCGTGTGAGCATATCCAATACCTCAATCTCTGTGCCTTAACCTTGTCTTTCAGTTTTTATTTAATCATGTGTTTGCTTATAATATTTTACAGTGTGCTCCTTTTACTTTATCCTCTATTTAATTCTTCCTTAGGCTATTTATCTAAGGAATTGTTTTAGTAATAATAAATATTGAATGTCGGTTCATACATATCATATACTGTAGAAAAGACACCAAGATCATGAATATCAAATCTGTGCTAATGTTCAATTAATACATACATACATATATATGTATATATATATATATATATATATATATATATATATATATATATATATATATACACACACATATATATATATATATATATATATATATATATATATATATATACATATATAAATATATATGCATATATATATATATATATATATATATATATATATATATATATATATATATATATATATTCTTACAAAGCTGGTCTAGTGTAGAATAAATACAGTAGTTTATTACTGATTTTATTTATATGTTATTTGTGCATTGAAGAGATGAATAGCCAGCTCTAATGAGCTTCTCTAATGTAGACGTAGGTGTGTTATGTAAATTACGTAAGACTTTCGTCGTTAATTTCATTTTATTCTTTTTTCAAGTTAGTATATGTAAATTTATGTTATGTTTAAGAATTAACTTTTTATTTCACATAATTTTGTTACGAACTCTTACGTAACCTGTTTGAGAATGTTATTTAATCATTCACATAATGTTCTTTAATATCTTATGAGGTATTGCATCAGGTTTGAGAGAGAATGTTCAGTACCATGTGCCTTGGAAATTTCGCGAAAGACCTAGTAATAGAATGTTATCTTTTTTTTTTTTTTTCGGGGACCAAGGGTGGGCGGAGCTAGCTGACTGAGAGAGCTGTCTGGCGTGGCATGAGTAGCGTTCGGGAGAGCGATACTTGGTAACTCTGGCGCTTTTTTACCCGGGCCCCCGCTCTCCAGTTCGTTGGGAAGTTTCTGGAAGCAGTTAGGTTCAATATAAAAAGGCAACACCAAGTTTACATATACAGATAGAGAATTTCAGACCTAAGAAAGCCATCCTTCCCCTCTCCCTATCACACGCAGCTCCGAGTATTGTTTTAAAAGTGTTCAGTACGTATAGTGTGTCCTCTCCTAAGTGGCTCTGTGCCCCAAAGCAAATCGTGTATTGAAAAGATATGTATAATGAAACGGTGACTTTGAATTCATTATATTAGGGTGAGTGTTGGCGTTGTGTAAAGTTTTGTAACAGGCCCTGTAGGAGGGTTAGGTAATTGTATTGTGATCTGGTTATCTATTTACATTAAGTATCCAACTTGAATATTGTACTATTCAGGTTTAATTTAAAGCTTTCGTATAATTTGCATTGCAGTATTTCTATTGTCTTAGTTTAAGGTTTATTCAGATTTAAAATTTAAATTCAAGTGAATATATAATTTTCAGATCGTTACATTTTTGTCTTAATCTAAGTTTTGTTCATTCTTAATTTTTCGAGTGATTTATTTTGTTATTAAGTAAATTCTTTTCAAAGTGCTGTAATTTATATAAAATATATTCATTTTTGTAAAGAGTGTATTATTTCAATCACCATTCTTTAGAATCATATTCGCTAGTATCGTGTTAAGAGCCCCTGTAAGTTTTAAATAATTCTTAAGAATAATTATCCAGTTTGGTTCTGAGTGTACTTAAGAGACCTTTGGATATTCAGTGTTTTATATATTGCTGTCTGAGAGTTATTCAACTGCATCAGAATTCGTGTATTAATATTTTAAAGTGTAACAGTTTTAATGTAAGAGCAAACAAGTGAGTTAGGAATTCGAGAGGTTGATTAACTTGCCAGTCGTAGTATATATTATATTATATGTTTGGTTCCCAATCACGAGCCATAGCATAATATATTTTTAGTACCCAGACCCGGGAGCCGTCACTGTATTATATATATATATATATATATATATATATATATATATATATATATATATATATATATATATATAAAACGGATTTTGAGCGAAGCGAAAAATCTATTTTTGGGTGAGATGGCCATGTCGTCCTGATGGAAGTTCCTATAGGGTAGCTTCCTAGGGTATATTACAACTACGGCGATATTCCCAGAGAATTTACCTTAAGGTACCAGAATTCTAACTCCTGGAGCGAGTATCCCTCGTGAAAGGGATATCGCGACATATCAGAGGACGTATTCTAGACACGCCACATGGCAATCTACATCCTGGACAGAGATTTCGTCTCGTAGGAGGTGATTGGCGAGATACGAATTCGGGAAAGAAAAAGGGGAGCCGCTCCCAAGGCTTCCCTATCCTCCGATTCGTATGCGTGCCTGGCGCCAATCCTGGCACCATCTGTATTCCTTGTAGCGTACACGAGGTGCTACAGATACTGTATGTAGGGAGGGGTCCTACAGCCCTTTCTTAGAAAGGCAAGGGCGGGTCCATCAGGACGACATGGCTATCTCACCCAAAAATAGATTTTTCGCTTCGCTCAAAATCCGTTTTTTGGGCTCAAGCCATGTCGTCCTGATGGAAGTGTACCAGAGCATTACTGTATCTGTGGATTCTCAGAACGTGCTGTACTCCCCGGAGGTAATTTTTTCCGGTCGACTAGACCTAGAGACCTAAGACGTTACCGTTATACATCTTTTCAACTAACTTTAAACTATGTTAGAGCTTCCTGCCCCCTACAGGGAAGAGTCCTACTAGACTCTGGAAAAGTCTCGAAGAGTACATATACCTATGTATGAATACCAGGCAAGCTAATATAGTGGTCTCGCCCTATATTAAGTAAAGCATAGTTTGTAAAGAACCACTGCGTCAATATGAAATATCGACCAGTTCTCCGCACAATACTTGTATTGGACAAAGGTTTTATATCCGCATAGGAGGAAAACCAATGCAACATAGCTTGCATAAAGGAACAATTCTATTAGAATTATCCCAGATAAGGTACATAGAATGAATGCTCAATTATACCAATAAATTGACACAGGTGAAGGAGACGCAAGGTTCTCAAGAACCAGATTATTGACAGGCAATAAATAGACAGGTTAACCACAATTATATATATATATATATATATATATATATATATATATATATATATATATATACATAAGAAGAGGATAACCCAAAACTTTAAGCATAAGTATGATAGTAAACAGAGCTTGTTTGTCTGAAAGAAAAAACATTAGATGCCACTTTTAAGATACCGAGGTATCAAAGTCATAAAAGCCTGTATTACAAATCAATGACATTAGCGTTAGAAACGCTCGGCACACATGTCTGCACTTATGCTAGGTTCACCTTCGGAAATGGAACAGTCTGGATGGGCAACACAGTGCCCTCACTTAGTTTGTAGTACAGTATGTAACTACACACTCACCCTGGAATTAATCGTCCCAATTAAGACCACTGTTCCTCGCAGAGTTAAACAGTAGGGTTAACACCGCGACCCACTGCTACCACAGATCTCTTTTAGTTCCTCTACTTGCTTCGCATAGTGGCGAAAGAACACTCTGGAAGACTTCCAGCCAGTGTATGAACGGAGATGTTCAAAATCCATACAATTAAAGAAATTTAAGGATGAGGCAACTTTCCTCGGATCGTGACCTGCGGGTGTATTGTCAGGATCCGCTCTGCGAATAAAATATGTGATTTTCGCTCTGAGTTGATTCAGAGATAAATTTGAGCCTGATGTTTCTCCCCTGAATAGTTGACCACCCTTGAAGTCTGAAGTTCTATGAAGATAGACCTTTAGGCATTCTACTGGACATAGAGATGCATCTTCTTTCAGAGGGCAGATTCTCCAGGGACCCCACCTGTTGGTGGGTAACTCATTCTTGGCGAGAAACGTAGGATCCGGAAACAGGTTCAGTTCTCCCCCATCCAGGAACTGAACACGACCTGCCTCTCTCGAGAGGCTACAATCTCACTAACCCTGGCCCCGGACGCGAGTGCACAAATAGGAAAATAACTTTTTGTGTCAAATCCTTTAACGCACACTCTTCATTGCTCAACAGAGAAGCGAAATGAAGAACTTGTCTAAAGACCATGAAATGGGCTTTGGAGGTGCTGAAGGTCTGAGCCTAGCACAGGCTTTCGGGACTTTATCAAAGATCTCGTTACCTAGGTCGACCTGGAAGGCATATAGAATGGGTCTTGTCAAAGCAGACTTACACGCTGAAATCGTGTTCGCTGCCAATCCTTGACCATGGAGGTGGAGAAGAAAGATAAGCAGAAGTCTGTCAAGATCTCCTGCGGATTCTTCGCCTTGACAAAAGGCCACCCATTTTCTCCAAGATGACTCATATTGCCTTCTAGTAGATTTGCACTTATATTCCTCAAGGAAGTCTATACTGGCTTTCGAAATCCCGAAACGCTTTCTCACCGCTAGGGAGAGAAAATCATGAGCTGCAGGGTCCGGGTTTTCTGTAATGAAGCGCAGACAGTTGACTTCTGGACTCGCTGGGTCAGAACTGGATCTGGTAGTGGTACAAACTTCAGCTACAGTTCCAATGCCAGGAGGAACCACACGCTGTTCGGCCACTTGTGGGCCACTATTGCCGCTACCCCTTGAAGGATCTCAGTTTGTTGAGGACCCTCAACAGAAGGTTGTGAGGAGGGAACAGATAAATCTTGGACCATCTGTTCAAGTCGAGGGACATCGCGTCCACTGCTTCCGCTAAGGGGTCCTCGTACGGGGCACGTACAGGGGCAACTTCTTGTTGTCTTTCGTCGCAAAGAGGTCTATCTGCAGTTTTGGGACTGATTCAGAATGAAGGAGAATGATCCTGCGTCTAAGGACCATTCCGACTCTATCGGTGTGAACCTGGATAGAGCGTCCGCTGTCACATTGCGGACTCCTTGAAGGTGAACTGCCGACAGGTACCACTTCTTCTTTTCTGCCAATCGGAAGACGGCCAACATCACCTGGTTGAGAGGTGGTGACCTCGATCCTTGTCGATTCAAGTATCTCACAACTACCTCGCTGTCTATCACCAAACTTATGTGGATCGAGTGACGCGGGGAGACTTTCTTTAAGGTAAGGAGCACTGCCCTAGCTTCTAGAAAGTTTTATGTGAAAGGTCTTGAATAGCTTGGACCAAGTCCCCTGGACTTTTTTTTTTTTCGATGAGAGTGACCTCCCCATCCCTCCTTCGAGGCGTCTGAGTGAATCGTCACCGACGGGGGAGGTGGCTGAAGAAGAACCGACTTCTTTAGATGTCTGGCTTGGGACCAAGGCCTGAGAAGAGTACTTAGCCGAAGCGGCTGGTCTTCTCAGATCTCTTCGCGCGTTTGATGCATAACTTCTCCAAACTCCGATTGCATCCTTTAGCTGTGCTCTTAGCACTGGGTCTGTCACCGAAGCCAACTGGAGAGAGCGCAGTACCCTCTCCTGCTCGTGTCTTGATATCCTTTCGGAATCTAGAAGTCTCTTGACAGAACCCGCTATCTCCTTCCTTTTCTTCGCCGGGGTGGAGAAACGGTGTGACAAAAGGTCCCAGTGGATTCCCAGCCATTGGAACTTTTGAGATGGAGAAAGTCGAGACTTTTTCTGTTGATCTTGAAGCCTAGGTACTCTAGGAACTGGATCACTTGACTGGAAGCTTGCAAGCATTCTGTCTCGGATGCTGCCCACACCAACCAGTCGTCCAGGTAGGCTACTACCTGAATTCTCTTTAGGCGTAATTGTTTGAGAGCTACGCTCGCAAGCTTCGTAAAAATCCTTGGGGCTATGTTTAGTCCGAATGGCATGGCTCCGAAGGCGTATAGTCTTCGTTGTAGCCTGAACCCTAGGTAGGGGGAGAGTCGATGGCTAATTGGAATGTGCCAATAGGCGTCTGACAAGTCTATAGAGACGGAATATGTCCTCTTGGGCAGTAAGGTCCTTATGTGTTGCAGTGTTAGCATTTTGAATTTGCAATTCACTATGAACTTGTTGAGTGGCGACAAGTCCAGAATGACTCTGAGCTTTTCCGAGTCTTTCTTGGGAACACAAAACAGCCTCCCTTAGAAATTGATGGGCTTCACCCTTCGGATCACCTTTTTTCTCCAACAGTTCTTGAACGTACTCCTCCATAACGGGGGTGGAGTATTGGAAAAACCGAAGGCACGGGGGTGGAGTGCTGTACCAGCTCCCGCCCAGTCCATTCTTGAGTAGGCTGTGGGCCCAGGGATCGAAGGTCCACCGATCCCGAAATTTCAGAAGTCTCCCTCCTACCGGTATCACCTCACTTGGACTGCCGTCCTGAGGTCTTGCCTTCCTGACCACGACCACCCCTGAATCCCCTTCCCCTTGAGGGGCGTCTTAGACGAGCCTCTGGCTGCTCCTCTAGGCTTTGCTCGAAAGGAAGTAGACTGCCCTTCGAACACTGGGGTGAATGCTGTGGACTGTGTCGACACGGCCTGGGGTACCCACTGAAAAGTGGTCGGGGTTTGTGCCACGATCTGGGGCACTGGGGGCAATGGCAATTGCAGTTGCTGTTGCTGTCTAAGAGGCTTGGCTGGCCGAGACGGTAGCCTAGTCCTCATAGTCTTCCTCTTTGGTTGAGGACCCTCATCCGGGGAAGACTTTCTTTTGATAGCCAGGCCCCACTTCTGGAGAAGGTTTCTATTCTCCAAGGCGGCCTTATCAACAACTTCTTTGACCAAGTCGGTAGGGAAAAGGTCTTTTCCCCAAATGTTGGAGGAGATTAGTTTCTTTGGCTCGTGCCTCACCGTAGCCGAGGTAAACACGAACTCCCTACAAGCTCTCCTTGCCTTGACGAAGCCATAAAGGTCCTTCGTCACTGTGGCCAGATGAGACTTGGCCACTACCATGAACATTTCATGGACCTTGGGGTCACTTGCCATCGTCTCGAGAGTAGTCTGAAGAGACATTGAGGCAGTCAGTCTTTCTTTTGTATCGAACTCACTTCGCAAAAGAAAGTCAGACAGCTTAGGGAGGTCCTTGCCGAACTGACGTCCGGCAATATCAGCCTCCAACTTTCCAACTGAGAACGTAAGATGGACGTCCTTCCAGTCTTTGTGGTCCATAGGCAGGGCCAGCGACAAGGGTTTACACCCCTCTATGGAGGGGCAAGACTTGCCGGCCTCGACTGCTTTTAGTACAGCCAGAAACCCTTTCTGTAAAAAGGGGAAGGCTCTAGTAGGCGAGGACACAAAGGAAGGGAGCTTCCTATTCAATGCGGCTACCTTTGAGTTAGAGAAGCCCCTCTCTTTCATCGAGGATGAAAGTAGAGCTTGAGCCTTAGCATGGTCCATCACTATGACCTCCTTCGGCTCTGTCTCCTCCTTTGAAGCTGGTTCCTTCCTCAGCCAGACATAACAGTCCGGATATGATGCCTTGCTGGGCCAGAATTCAACCTCCTCCAGGGGAACTGAGCCCAGCTTATCCGAGATGACGATCTTTCCAGTCGTCATCGGCATGTGCTCAGCATACCTCCATGGGATAGCATCTGAGCACAAGGGAAGGTCTTTCACATTGAGCTTTTTCTGGGGCCCATGTGATTCTGCAAGGCACTGCATTCGCAGTTCCATTGCAGCCGCCTTCTCCTGATTCTCCTTCTGCATTTGTTGGATCATTCCAACAATAGAAGAGAGGGCCTGTCCCAGCTCTACTGGGAGACCGGCCGATGTAGAGGGAATAGGCTCCGGAATCTGAACCGGAGTAGCCGACACCTCGTCGACGTCTACCTCTACAACGTCTGGGGCTTGAACTTCATCCTGGGCTTCTGCCTGGAGGTCTTCCTCCTGACACCCGTCCACATCAGACATCCTGTCATCTAACTGGATGTCTTGCATCGCGACCGCAACTTCAGCATCCACCTGGATCTGAACTTAGGGGATCTCCTCTTGAGGCTGGGGAATCACTGCATCAGCTGATGCCTTAGGGAAAAGATACGCCCTCATCTTCTCACTTGGAAGATAAGGGCCAGAAGTGTTCTTTTGGAAGCCCCTTACCCAGGTACGAAGCTTCTTCCTAGCTATATCCCTTGTTTCCTCTGTCCTAGGAGAATTAAAGGTCTCAGTAATCAGGTTAGTGCACACAGTACATACCTGAGGGTCCCAATACCGGAGATCATCCTTGGAGACAGTGTATGCTGCGTGTCTCCTACAACACTCATGTCCGCAGAGGTTCTTGCTGCTGACATTGCAGAAAGCACTTCCCCACTTCGGAGTGTCCTTCTGTAAAGAGAAGAAATTTCCATGAGTATCAAGTGAACTATGTATCACTGGATATGCATAGTATAGCATAACAATTCAGAAAGGAAAGACACACACTTGTGTTTCCCTCACAACCCATTGTTGCAGCCTTCCAGATAATAAAATCAAAATGGTTTATCTCTTCTAGAGTAACCAATGCAATGTTTCCAGAAGAAACAGGTGGAGCTCACACCTAAGCAATGATTTTAAAATCCTGGATAATAGACAGGAAAGAACTCAGCTTCCTATCTGAGGGCAACAGCAAAGGGATGTGCAAGAAAACACAATAGTGTTAGAAGACACAGTGCTGTACCAAAACCCTTACCATAGTTTTCTTCTTACTGTATATGTTATACTGAAGAATACTAGTACAGTATAGGGGGATGTGTGCTGGCCTGCCTTTGCCGGCCGGCACACACCACAACTAGCTTTAAAGTATACTACTTAACAGCTATAGGGCGGCAGCACTCTGGTTCAAATGCCGGCCAGCAACTACACAAGGTAGTACCCAGCTGCCGGCCACACTCTTGGTGACCGGCAGACAAGGGCTGACATAAGCCGGCCGGCAAAGGTACAAGACCAATGCCAGCCGGCAGCAAAAGAACCAGAGGACTACACCTGCCCGGCTGCCGGCCTCATAGGCCGGCAGCCGGGTCAGGTACAGCACTAGAAGAAAAATAGAATGGATGCCGGGATAAGAGAGTACACAACCTCCAAGCCCGGCAACCGAAAGAGTGCATATAAGGAAGGGGAGAAACTAATTCAGGCTTCCTGACCAATGCCGTCTGGCTCTGCCGGCAGGCATGGATGAGGGACCAAGAGAGGTCCGGGCAGCACTCGAAAACATAAGACCCTTGCCGGCCAGCAGCTCTGCCGGCCGGCAAGGGACTGAGTCAATTCCACATCCTAACCTATACTAGGTCCAGATGTAGAACGACGTACAGTACAGTAATGGCTCGGCCATTACGAAGAAAGAGGGGGAAGGGACAAGAGGGTCCTGCCAACCTTGCTTTAGTGACAGATCACCCGCAGCCAAGAAACTTATCTTAGCCTAAGGGAGATCTATGGGGGAAGGCCAGCAATACTTGCCAGCTCCCAGAGCACCAAAGCAAGGAAGGCGTTGCTACTCCCAAGGAAAGAACTTATCCTCCCCCGAGAACAGCAACAAGGACTAGTCTGGTAGATCACAAAAAAAGGAATCATATCCACAGAAACCTTCGGTAGTGACCTAAGGGAGCTAAGCTCCCTTTGTCTGTGTTAGGTCAGCGAGGGGGACTCAGCCCCAAGCCAGACAACACAGACTCAGACTAAAAAACTCTGTTGTTCTGTCCCTCTTGAACCATAACTACAGGAACAGGAAGGTACAGTAACACCCTAGTATAGTTTTATCGAAAATAAATTCGGAAAAAACCACTTAGGGATAAGCCCAAGGCTTAAACAGAGGGAAAGGGATTGCATACCTTCTCCGAAGAAAAGAAAGCAACCGGGGAGTATGATAAAGTATACTAAGGCTCCATAAGCAACTAGCCTAGGCACCAAGAGAATCGATTACCTAAATCACCGAAACTCACTCGTATACTATCTTGGAAATATTCCACACAGTCTAAAATGTATAAAATATAGCCTAAAGCTTCAATAAAATTTTAATTACACTCGGAAAAACCATAATCATGCATGAAGTACTAGGACCAAACGACTAGGCTACATGGCCTAGCGTACTACATGGCCTAGCGTAGGCCAGAATGGCGAATACTTCGCCAAATAATACTGAGCACGAAAGGAAATCCTATGTAATGCTAAATAGCTAAAATTTATTAAAGCAAAACAACCAGGAATGTCGCTCTGACTAACTAATTTATACCTAGCGAGCGACAGCGTCCAAGACGCCTCTGGTAGGCTACGGCTCTTGTATCAAAGATTAATCCTATTAATCACTCAAAATTTTACCAAGAGCCTACATTTATACATAAAAGACACTATACTCAACTTATCAGAGGCCGACGAAGACGGAGAAGCCATGAAAAGTAGAATAAATCCAAGATTTGCGAGAAAAACAGGAAAAAACACCGAGTTGTTAAGCTACGCAAAAAGGAATACAGATGGCGCCAGGATTGGCGCCAGGCACGCATACGAATCGGAGGATAGGGAAGCCTTGGGAGCGGCTCCCCTTTTTCTTTCCCGAATTCGTATCTCGCCAATCACCTCCTACGAGACGAAATCTCTGTCCAGGATGTAGATTGCCATGTGGCGTGTCTAGAATACGTCCTCTGATATGTCGCGATATCCCTTTCACGAGGGATACTCGCTCCAGGAGTTAGAATTCTGGTACCTTAAGGTAAATTCTCTGGGAATATCGCCGTAGTTGTAATATACCCTAGGAAGCTACCCTATAGGAACTTCCATCAGGACGACATGGCTTGAGCCCAAATATATATATATATATATATATATATATATATATATATATACATATATATATATATATATATATATAAAGAGCAGAATAAAATAGTTTTAAACTTGACATAAATTTGTAACAAGAGACAATTGATCCAGTTTTTTTTTTCGTAATCTTGCATCGTGACATTTAACATAAAATTACATTCCTTCTTTCCGGATTTCATCGATTATCTATAATGGTATCTGTTGCTCTTATCAATCATTTCTCCCATTGTTGAGAGATTAAAAAAAATTTCTTTATTTGATATGAAAAATGACCGCCATAAAAGAATATGATGTGTCTAATACTAGTAATATTTATACTTTAATAATCTTGAACTTATAACTTCAGTAACTATCCACAGATTGTTTTTATATTATAAATATAATTCACTTTTCATAACTGTACTCAAGGAAAAAATTTGGTTCACATCGAATTCATACATACAGTGTATATATATATATACTGTATATATATATATATATATATATATATATATATATATATATATATATATATACTGTATATATATAAATATATATATATATATATAAATATATATATATATATATATATATATATATAAATATATATATACATATATGCATATATATACGTATATATATATACATATATTTATATATATGTATATATAAATAAATATATATATATATATATATATATATATATATATATATATATAGTTATATATATATATATATATATATATATATATATATATATATATATATATATATATAGTTATTACTCATGAAAAGCCATTTTTCTGCTTTATTCCACACAAAAAATTTAATTTAACTTGTAATTATTCAACGTTCAATTATTTATAACAACAATGCTTAAGCAATAACCCACATCTAATACTTTTAGTAAATAGTTATATAAGTGACCTTACCAAAAGAAAAAATAACTTTCAGTACAACGTGCCATTTGAAAGTATTATATTTCATGAAAATAGACCACGTTTCGGACTTCAGATCACTGAACACTGTTTCAATTTATTTCCCGATTTTTTTTTTTTTTTGGCAGTATGAGGTTTCATCAACAGAAATGCGTTGCAGTGTCACTCGTTCTGTTTCATAACCATTTCGATTTCAAAACGATCCATTAAATTTGGGCTCATTTTACATGCGACGAAGTTTCTACTGTTACCGATGCTATATAAAATCCGCAGACCGAGACTATCACTTTCAACCCTTTATCTCTCTCTCTCTCTCTCTCTCTCTCTCTCTCTCTCTCTCTCTCTCTCTCTCTCTCTCTCTCCAAGACTATTTTCCTCTCATTTACTGCATCTTTCTCAGATTTTAATTCACAATTTCCTGAAAATGCTCAATGATACATATATATATATATATATATATATATATATATATATATATATATTATACTGTATATATATAAATATATATATATATATATATATATATATATATATATATATATATATATACACAATTTCCTGAAAATGCTCAATGATATATATATATATATATATATATATATATATATATATATATATATATATATCATCATCATCATCATCATCAACCGTTACTAGTCCACTGCAAAACAAAGGCCTCAGACATGTCCTTCCACTTGTGTCTATAGTGGTCTTTCTATGTCAGTCCACACCAGCAGACTTACTTAGTTCGTCAATCCATTGTTTTCTCTTCCTTCCCCTGCTTCTTTTGCAGTCTCTAGAGACACATTATGTTATTCTCATTAATGTTCATCTATTATCTCTCATTCACATTAAACGTCCTGCCCATGTTCATTTCTTTTTCTTACATTCGCTAGAATATCCTCTACTTTAGTTTGTTCTCGTATCCATGTTGCTCTTTTTCTGTCACTTAGTGTTATCCCCATCATTATTCTTTCTATAGCTCTCTGACTTGTAACTAACTTATGTTGTAAGGCTTTAGTAAGGCTTCAAGAGTCTGTTGCATAAGTTAATACTGGTAAGGACCATCTAATTAAATACTTTTCTTTTTAGAGAAAGTGGCATTTTACATTTTATAATCTCATTTTACTTACCAAATGCTCTCCATCCTATGCTTATCCCTCTTTTGAATTTAATTCTTAATGCACCCTTTTAGTGATGCACAATATCCTGGTATTTATATTGAGTCATATTAGTATATATTTATTAATCTCATTGCATTACTAAAAATGTAGGGAAAACCATGAATATTGAGCAACAGCATAACAGTGTCGCTTTAGAACCAATGTAATATGAGTATCAGATGAATTAAAAAAAAAAAAAAGAAAAAAAAAAAAAACATATTTTGGTGTTCATTTGATGATATAGCATTTGCCATCATCGTCATCGCTGACGTCATAGTAGTTGTAGTAGTAATGATACGAAAATTGAATGTCATATACTGTATTTTCTATATTAGCATTTACATATCTTGCATATAAATTGGTGCTATATTACGTGTACGAATACAAGTACGGTATTTTTGCCACCTGATCGTTGCATCCTTGGAAAGAAACGTATTCATAATTTATTATTTACTTTTTTTGTAAAGGTTGTTTTTATGTGTTCTTTTTTTTTTTATAAAAAAAAATTTAAATTTGTGATCGGAAAAACTGCGGATTTATGATTAGCCATTATTTTTGAGTTTTGTTAATATCATGGAAATATCGGATTGTGCTCTAACTACCTAGTCATTAGGAACAATACTCGCTGAGAGAAATATTTTCCGAAGAAACACAGAATCTTAGAAAACTTGAAACTTGAAGAGTTAGTCGGTTGTATAATTTTCCAGGGGCCAACGTGGAGACATAAGAGAATGTAAATATTTTTTTTTTTCTAAAACTCCCAAACATCCAGAGGATGTGGCAAAGACTAATAATTTTTTTTTATTTTTATTTCCTTCATGCTTTTCAGATCATGCCCTCCGTTATTTCTTTTTACTTATCTTTAGATTCTAGACTAAAATATTTTTTCTTCTAATATGCTTAGGTTTTTCGTAGAACTGTTAGATGATATAGAAAGAGAATCTCCTCCAAATCTGCACCAGTATTTTCACCCTTTCTACCCTCTAAGCATCGTTTACATCACGGATGGAGACAAAGGATTTTCTTATACGGTAAAGTGAAGGGTTGAACTCCGCCTATAGCTTCTCAGCCATATACTTTTCAACAGTTTGCATGTTTAGTCTGTAACTTGTTTGCATCTACAGTTACTCTAGAACTAGTTTTGAGTTCTCACTTTGCATACGAGATCTTACTGCGCATGCGCTTACATATTAAGCGAAAAAAGAAGCAAGAGGAACATTTGTTGGCACCGTACTTGACTAATCTATTATAAAAAAAATAAGCAAGCAAAATAAAGGCCCAGGTTTGATGTGTAATATTAGACTAAATACAAGTGTATTACAATTTCATAGTAATTAGCTTTTTGATTATCAAGTATCATGCAGTCCACGACTTAAATCGGGCAAGACGACACTATAATAGAAGCCCATAAGAAAATCCAATTATTATAATAGATAAGAATTTAATGGATGTTCAAAATATGGCTGTTAAGGAAGATATTGATTAATAATAGCTCTGCAAATAATAATAATATAATACATGGTATTCCTTGTTCAGATTGTTACTTGTTTGTATGTCGGCCAAAGTTTTAAAAATATTTCTGTAAGAATAAAACAGCATAATATGCCGTCTCTCGATCTGTAAATAATGCATTGACCTCCCACTGGCTACGATTAAGTCAGAGAATCGGCTGGTCAGAGACGAATACAATAATCTATGGTAATTACTTTATCCAAAGAAATATTGTCGAATGCTTCTAAATTGTTTGTAACAAATATCACAATTTAAACCTATGACCTGGTCTGTTTTCCGCTAATTCTGTATTAACTTTCTTTCTAAAATCTGACTTATTTGGAATCATAAAGAAACTGACAGCTTAGGGATCCCATTCTCCTGTATAAATATGATATCTTCGTATATTTATTATCTTTGTGAGTCCGTCGTTGTCATTAATAAGATGAAAGTACTAAGACCAATCAAGTCTGTTTATTTTTCCTTTCGTGGTTATAGTATACACATATGCTTTATGTACACACACACACACACACACACACACACACATATATATATATATATATATATATATATACACACACACACATGTACAATGTATATATGTAAATACATAATTATACACACACACACACACACATATATATATATATATATATATATATATATATATATATATACACACAGTCAAACCCGGAGAGTTATCCACCTCTACTAGCGATCCACCGGCCTTAGCAATCCACTTTTTCTAAATCTGATTCTCTTTATAATGTAAATTGCCCTGTGAAAGAGCTGCCCCTGCCCAATGCAGTCAAGCACCAGCAATTTCCAGTCCAAATTTTAAGAAAACACTGTCCTAGAGCGCCAGTTCAAGCCAATATCACTGCCTTTTTTAATGCTAAATGACCGTTTTTTCCCAGAAAATGTGATATATTCTGTGATATATATATAAATATTTTTGTTGGTTTGGCGTGTCTTTGCAATAAAAATTCACATGTCTATTTGATCTTTGTTTTTCAAAAAAAAAGAAAGAAAAAAAAATGAAAATAAGAAATTAAAATCGGCATACCAGGAGTAGCACCTGTTTAAGTGATCTCCAAGTCCAAGCGAGCCATTTTATTAAATTCCCCAGGATAGCTTACTAGTGCAGGTTTGACTGTATATATATATATATATATATATATATATATATATATATATATATATATATATATACACCCACACACACACATATATATATATATATATATATATATATATATATATATATATATATATATATATATATATACACACACACATATATATATATATATATATATATACACACATATATATACATATATATATATATATATATATATATATATATATATATACACACACACATATATATACATATATATATATATATATATATATTCGGATCCATCATTAATCTCTCTCTCTCTCTCTCTCTCTCTCTCTCTCTCTCTCTCTCTCTCTCTCTATTACGAAACACTCACCGCAGTCTGAGATGCTACACTTCCTGTCTTAGCAACCTATTATCTCAGACACCTAAGTTTCTGTGACGAGTGTTGCCGAGCCAAGCGTAACATACCTTATTGGCACCCGGATGACCGGCCACTTAACCCCTTACTTACTTCATTCCAGAACTCCCATAACCATATGAGCAACGACCGCGTTGCGTCACGAGAAAGTGGCCAAGATTCGAAGTTTTTCAGCAGACGGTTTATTTTCTTGTGGGGCATTTCATGTTGCTCGAGCAATTTTTCAACTATTTCATCCAAGGTATTTGATTTAAAGAGGGATGAACTATTGTGATTTTTCGGACATTTTCTCCTTCATATCATGAACAGTTCTTTCTTGACTTTTGCTTAAATTTTCATATTGTTCATTGGGTTTTGATCACAAATTCGTACATGGAGGTCGGAACATTTTTAAAATGAAGAATCGAATTTGATTTTTTCACATGTGAATAAGATTTCCTGCTGTACAACTCCTAAAACAACATGAAATAAATACGCCTAGTCACAGATAATCTGATCGTATATAAAATGCTTGAATGAACGGTAATAAACTATATTTTCCAGAAATATTTTCAGATCAGCAGCTACAGAGGTACCACGTTATTCAGTTTCCTTAATATGTTTTTATTCTTTTGCTGATAATTTTTTGGTTTTGATTTCCGGAATTGGATATATGGGGAGCAGTCTCGCTAGTGTATAATAACTCTTATCTGTTAATATGGGCCGAAGATGAATAGAATTTCAAGAAATGAAAATATATAGACCTTTGGCGTTTGGAAAATAAGAAATACAAAACTATAGATTGGTAATTAAAATAAAAGCGATAATATGGACACATATGCAATCACGCATATATACTGCATATATATATATATATATATATATATATATATATATATATATATATATATATGTGTGTGTGTGTGTGTGTGTTTGTGTGTGTATGTATGTATGTATGTGTGTATAGATAGATAGATAGATGGATATCCATATGTAAATAATGATATTATATTAACTAAAAATTTGAATGTACGAAATATTGTAATATTAGCACCTTTGTATACATTTCTACCCCCGTTAACCATTTAATGTCATTCATATATATCACCAAACGTGAAAAATATCTTGTTTCTCTGTATCTGCATCTGTACCTTGAGTACTGTACGTTTACGCTTTGTTTACGTGCGTTAGCTGTGCATAGACGCCAACATCTAAGCACCTTGATCAAAAGCAGGATGCTCATATTTCAGGTAATTTCCCGAAATCAATTTAGACATAAAAAAGTGAAAGTGTTTTGTTCGAAGAACGGACAAACAGCATGTCATTACAATTCCGGAAATTAGTGTTAAAGGTGAAAAGGTCACAGAACATACACAAAGAAGGCAGTCATGCATATATCATTTTTTTTTTTTTTATCAAAATTTCGTAATTCAGTTTTTTACATGGGACCTGATCGTGTGCGATTTCCATGTCTCATTTTATAACAGATTATGACACAGGAATTATAATATAGAAATATTTGTATCACAAAAGACGGATTGAGTTCAGCCTTATTGCTAAGTTACGATAGAAACGGATATTATTGATTATGTACTGTTATTCATTGCTTGAGCGTAATGTCACTAGCTTAAAACTATTTGTAGTGATTAAAACGTAACGCTTAGAAAACAGGGCTGGGAAGCGCAAATTTAGTCTAATTTGACAAGGTAGCGCATGTAAGTTTGTGCAGTTCCTGAACTATTCAAGATATGACCTTTTGATATGACCCATGGTGCCAAGGTCATCTAGATGGCTGAGGTTTAATCATCGAGGCAAATCCAGCTGTTTTTATTCATCTTTTTTGCAAGACCACACCTTGTTCAATATTCTTTTTTTTTTTTTTTTTTTTTTTTTTTTTTTTTTTTTTTTTTTACAAAGCAAGGATGATTTTGTTTGAGGATAATACAATAGATATAATTTTACTTGACGGGAAGGTATGTTCAAATAAAAAAAGGTTTTTAGAAAAACTAGACTAATTGTGTTACAGTTCAACATATAATATTTATGCAATTGCATACATGATTGATCTACATATATATAACGTATATAGAAATTGATTAACTTAAGCAGTTAAATGCAATATAACGTGAGATCTCTGTGCTCCTGTGCCGAAGAACGACAGAGATTAACAGTAAAGTGTTTATTGGTTTTCACTGCTACATATAGGGTATCTTACTGACTTTTTCACTCCTTCAGCAAACATTACTTAGACGAAATCTTTTCGATAAGATGGAATTCTTTGGGTAATAGATTCAATTAGCCTTGCTCAAATATAAATATTTGGGGATATCATCTAGTCATGAAAGCCTAAATCTAATACATACATTCATGCATACTTACATATATGTGCGCACACACTTACATATGCAGTATATATCTATCTATCTATCTATCTATATATATACATATATATACATATATATGCATATATATACATATATATATGTATATATATACATATATATGTGTGTGTACATGTATATATATGTATCTATATACTATATACATAAATATATATGCATATATATAAATAAACATACACACAC
>NC_090730.1:119237520-119285020 GCF_036898095.1 Palaemon carinicauda | reverse complement strand
CTCTAAATCTCAGAATAAAAGGGGCATGTGGAGATGCAGTCCTGATTATGTGGAATGACTTTTTTAAATTTGGTTATATATGTAAGAAAGAAGAGAGACAAAGGTCAATGAAGAAATATTTGAAAGGTTAGGTATTAGACTAAGAATTCTTACAGAAGGGACTATTGAGAATATAAGAAACCCAACTCACATGTTGGAGAATGGAAAGACACCACGAATTACAAGAATTACAATGAGATGGTACTGTGATAGCAATGTGAGTCTTCAAAGAAACAGTGCAGAAGAATTATTGATCTGTACTATAAATGTTAAGGTTATAAATTATAGGGTAAAAAGACATTAGTATACAGGGGAATGTGTAAGGCAGAATTTTCACGGATATAAGAATGGATAAGAAAAGACCAGCTTGGACGAGAAACGGGGGTGTGAATAAAGTTTTTTTTTTTTCTGATATAGCTATGTGGAAAAATTAAAAGTAAAACTAATAGCTGCATTGGGCATATACTGATTTCTAAAAGCTATATATTGAATCACTATAAAGCATCTTAAGAGTATGGAAAAAGTATGGTATAGAAAACTAATTGTTGGGATATGTTTAATTTTTTTTTTTATAGAAATGACCGGTGTTATATATGATATATAGATAGAAGAAGGACTGGTTTGGGGTAGCAGTTGAATGTAGCAATGACCAGAATGTTATTTTTGTTCTATAGATCCAACATCCTGTTAAAGGAAATGATTTAAGGCGAAATGCAAAGAATATATATATATATATATATATATATATATATATATATATATATATATATATATATATATATATATATATATATATATTCTTCGTGCCTGCAAGTCAATGAAAATTTGGAACATTGCGTTTTCACATTTTCTTGTAAAAATAATTTTTTTACGTTTACACAACGAGAATACCTTCAGATGGATACCCTATCACTCGTGTAATAGCTCAAGTGGTACTGACTGTCTTTATGACCAAGAAAAAAGCGTTAGTCCTTCCTCAATTTGCAGAATCTACTAAATTTGTGGAAATATCTAATGTGGTGGAAAGTTAGTATCATCCGAAAACCGCTAAGACAAATACCTTATAGGAGTACAATGATCTCAACGAAGATTTTACACGATTCATAGTACTCTTAAAAGGCCAGTGATCTCACTGCACAAAATCATAAGATTACATAATGATTCTATATATATATATATATATATATATATATATATATATATATATATATATATGTATATATATAATTATATATATACATATATATATATATATATATATATATATATATATATAAAGAGAGAGAGAGAGAGAGAGAGAGAGAGGAGAGAGAGAGAGAGAGAGAGAGAGAGAGAGAGAGAGAGAGAGAGAGAGAGAGAGAGAGAGAGAGAGAGTTCAATTTGTATACTCTACTTTTCCCTTTTACTTTTTGAATACATATATTTCATCGTCTCTATGAGCTCTTTCTCTACTCACTCTTGATTTGCTGCTCATTGGCAGCCTCTATTTTTAATCTGAATTAAGGAAACGTAATAATGTTTTACGTTTCCATAGCAAACCCCGATCTAGAAAATTGAGCACCTTCCGTCGGCAAACAACAAAAACTTTGTTAGAAAGTTAATCACTAACAATGGTGGAGATGGGGTGATTTCAATTCTAAGTACAAGAAAAAACTGAATTCGACAGATATAAGTATGGGAGGATAATCATCAACTTTTATATCTCTTTGTGGCTGAGTTGATAAGTCAATGGAACCTCAGTTTTTTTTTGGGCCCGGGTTCAATTTCCGGCCAAACAAGAAACTATTATTTTTGAGTTGATTCCCCCTTGGGTCTCTGATCTCGAGGTAGAGAGAATACAGATATTAGGAGGAGTATAATATATGGCTTAAATTAATATGAAAAGCGTCTAAATGTGCAAAATCATCATTAATCCTAGCCAAGTACAAACTTAACAAAAAGCTACAATGGTGGAGATGATTTGATTTCAATTCTAAGTACAAAAACCTGAATTCGACATGTATAAGTATGGGAGATTTGTCATTAACTTTTATCTCTGTTTGTGGCTGAGTTGCTAAGGCAATTGAACCTCAGTTTCTTGGGCCCGGGTTCAATTCCCGGCCAACCAAAAAGTATAATTTTTGAGTTGATTCCCCCATGGATCTCTGATCCCGAGGTAGAGAGAATCCAGATATTAGGAGGAGTATAATATATGGCTTATATAAATATGAAAAACACGTCTAAATGTGCAAAATTATCATTAATTTCAGCCAAGTACGAGTACAAACTTAACAATTAAGATACAATGGTGAAGATGGGTTGATTTCAACTCTTAAATACAAAAATCCTGAATTCGACAGGTACAAGTATGGGAGAATTTTCCTAAACTTTTATCTCCCTTTGACGCTGAGTTACTAAGTCAATGGAACCTCAGTTTCTTGGGCCCTGGATTCCCGGACTACCATAAGCTATTATTTCGAGCAGATTCCCCCGTGGGTCTCCAGATATTAGGAGTATAATACTGTATATTGCTTATATGAATATGAAAAACACGTCTAAATGTTCAAATTATCATATATATATATATATATATATATATATATATATATATATATATATATATATATATATATATATATATATATATATATATATATATATATATATATATACATACATATATATATATATATATATATATATATATATATACATGCACTAATCTATCTATCTGTCTGTCTATCTGATAGTCCTGGATTTGTTTCCTCTCTCGCGTGAGCAATCATGCTTGAACATATTTATATCCCCTCAATAGGAGATATTAGAAAGTTAAGATTGAATTAATGATATCGTCTTTAATAAAAAATCAAATAAAAAATAAAATTAAAACTTTCGATCAAGTAGTTAAGAAAGAATTTGCTCTCCCAATGAGGTCAATGCAAAAGAGGTCTAGTATTTCGTGATAGTTGGACACTTTCTCGTTGATCAGTGTTAATTCTTCGCTAATGTTTTGGAATCATGAAGTCATGGTTGCCGCAGTAACAACAAGATGTTTGCTATTGTTTCTGTACCGAGATTTAATTTTTTTTTTTTTTTTTTTTTTTTTTACTGCTAATTCTTAAGAACACGTAAATAAACGTAGTGAGGATGTTTTGTTGCGTGCTTTGTATTAAGTTAACAGTACGTTAATGATAAGTACAGACAAATTTGATCCAAGGATGACGGAGATTGCATGTAAGAATAAAAAACAAAACAAAAAATCTAAGAAAAATATTAAGCATGTACAGAGAATAGTCCATTTTAATTATATCTATATTATTGTAATTAAGGTTTATAAAAGTTGAGTGTGAGGACAATTTTGTAATAGTACAAATAAGTTTTATTTATTTATATTTGTCTCGCAAATCTCTTTTTCTGCAGCTTGTTTATTTGCTTTTCATCATATTGGTGCCACCATTTTTTCCAGATTCCCAATTATACTATAATCTTTGTTTAAAACAAATATTCTTAACTAACAGGCCACTTTGGCAAAGATGTTTCGAGAACGAAAATTGTAAAGCAAAACATATTTTAGGAATTCATGAGTCAAGAGGCGATTACCAAATGTCTCTGCTCCGAAGAATGAAAAGTCCCCGAAATATTTCATACCAGCAGAGGGAGGCGAAGGTAGCATCAAGTGAAGTTCTGTTATTAAGCAAAACAGTACTTTATAAAGCCTTAGATCGTAATTTTTTAGAAACAAAGAATCCCTTTCAATAGTAGTTTATGCTTCATAGCACTTGAAGAAAGGTAATTCGTTGGAAACAAAGCAACACACATCAAAAGATATATAAAACAATGGTACACAAAATACGAAGAAAACCAGAGATCGCCATTCATACGTCTTTTCTTAAAGGTAAACCTGTAGACTATGATGAAAAGTATCGAAATTGAAGAAAATGTACAGATATTAAACTGCAACTGAATGGTACATTGACATCTTCGGACAACATTATGTTCAATCCACTAATAAATATAGAATATAATTACATCATAGCTTGATACTATTGAAATATGGCTCCCCAATCAATTTATATTGATTTCAGATAAATAAATGAGAGAGAGAGAGAGAGAGAGAGAGAGAGAGAGAGAGAGAGAGAGAGAGAGAGAGAGAGAGAGAGAGAGAGAGAGAGAGAGAGAGATGAAATACCATATAGCAATTGCAACAAATCATTCATTGAGATTTATTTTAGAAAACCTTAATTATAAATATAATTAAAAAAAGGGCAGAGAAGACAAAAGAATGATTTCATCGAGGAGCAGATCAGCTTCACCAAGTCACCCACGAGTTTTCTATTTCACGTTTCAATAGCCAAATTGGCTGAAGATTTCCTAACTAGAGAGCAACAAATACCAAGTATCAACAATTGAGATTTGTAGGGAGCCCAATTATTATTAATATAATTATCATTATTATTATTATTATTTTGGTATCTTGGTAGGAGACCCTCCTTCAGGCAGGTGGAATTGAAAATAATGGCTTTTACTTATTATCATTATTATTATTATTATTATTATTATTATTATTATTATTATTATTATTATTATTATTATTATTATTACCTATGCTACAACTCTATTTGGAAAAGCAGAATGCTATAAGCCCAAGGGCTCCAACAAGGAAAAATAGCCTAGTAAGGAAAGGAAATAAGTAAAATATATACGCAAAATAATGAAAAGAGTATATAAAATATCTTAAGATCAGCAAAAAATGTGTACCTCACATTGGGCTCGAACCTATTCGCTTTTAATGAAAGACAAGGTCGTTATTATTCCAGGCACCAAAGGCTCTAAAAGAAACATATAGTAATGAAAGGTCACACCACTGTCAACTATACCAGCAAGTTTTAGAGCCTCCTGTGGCATGATCGATAGTAACCTTGCTTTTCATTTGAAAAAACTAGGTTTCGATCCCAGTGTTAGGTAGAAATTTATATCTGTCTGAACACTATATTGTGTTGATTTTCATCCAATATTGACTCATTTGTGGGTAATTTGAATTAAAAACTATTAATAGGGTCACCTGTTATGTATATCAGCAAAAATTTCTACATGTTTTCAGAATTATTCCTTCGGTGCCAACACAATAAAATCATATCTGTCGTCTCCGTCTTTATACACTATAAATAGCTGATGGATATTGATCCTTCATTTCAAGAGAATTATTCACTGTCACATATAGAAATAACGAATTATATGATCTTTTCTTTAACGTGGTGATAGCCAGCTAATAGAAAATAGGCGACCTTAAACATTTCTAACCTGTGAGTCATAAAGTCTACTGTAGCTTCCACTGACCACAAACGAACCGCCCAACTCAACTCCTAGAGCCCATTATAGTTTTTCCTCATCAGTACGTTCATCATAAATAGGATTCTAGAGAAAATTGTCAGAATTCGCTTTGCCTCCTAGATTTATGTAAAGAACTAAAATATTTTTTTTAAATTATTGACTGTGCCTTTTCTAAAGGAAATCAACGCAAACCTTTCAACCACGTTATATATATATATATATATATATATATATATATATATATATATATATATATATATATATATATATATATATATATATATATATATATATATATATATTTATACTATCATCATCAACCATTATTATTGTACATTGTAGTACAAAGGCCTTAAACATGTCCTTCCACTTGCGTCTGTTTACATTGTTTCTATCTCACTCCACACACGTAAAATTTCGTAGTTCGTCAACCCAACGTCTTCTCTTCTTTCCCCTGCTTCTTTAACAGTCTTTATGGACCAATTCTGTTATTATTAATGTCCATATTGGAGCCTTAGTCAAGCCTTGGAACATGAGCTAGTTTAAACTCAAAGATCTATGGAAAGAATAACAATGAGAATAACACTAAGAGATAGAACCACTTGTTGCAATCCCTCACTCCATGTCCGTTCCTGTCTTGTTTTGAATAAGGGTTTGGAATTCTTAAGGGACCGTCTTCTGGGGTCTCAATGTTGTAAACATCAAATTATCAGGAAGAATTTTGTTATCACATAGATACCAAAGACCGAGGAGCAGATGCTGCGCTTCTTCAGAGAGGAAAGGATAGTGCTGAAAACCCTGTGGCATATTTTTTCAAGTAAAATTAAGAGATTCAAGAAGAACTACTGTATACACCAGTAGAGAATATATATATATATATATATATATATATATATATATATTCTCTACTGGTGTATACAGTATATATATATACACACGTGATAATTATCTATCTGCTTCCAATATCGTTAGGTTATTTGAAGATTGTAAATAAGATCGTAGTAAACAAGGAGAGATCTGGTTGAACGCCATGAGGGAACTTTCTTTTCTGTAATGAAGCCCTTGTTTTCAGACTCAAACAGTTGGGAGCGGGTGGGTCGTTTCTTAGAATTATTATTGATTTTTTAAGTAATAGATCTCAGAGTTGATGTTGATGGGCACCATAGTGAGTATAGGAATATGATATCCGGTGTTCCACAGGGTAGTGTTCTTGGCCCATTACTTTTCATACTATATACACATGACATGTGGTTTGGCCTAGAAAACAAGCTTGCTGCATATGCAGATGATGCTACTCTCTTTGCACCAATTCCATCCCCTGAATGTAGATCTGGGGTTGGTGAATCCCTTAATAGAGATTTAGCTAAAATTAGTGCATGGTGCAAATTATGGGACATGAAGCTGAATCCTAACAAAACTCAAGTATGATTGTAAGTAGGTCAAGGACGGTGGCTCCTTAACATCCGGATCTCAGTATTGATAATGTTTCTTTAAATTTTTATGACTCTTAAAATTTTAGGTGTGATTCTCGACAGCAAATTTACTTTTGAGAAACACATTAGGTCTGTTTCTTCTTCAATTGCACAAAAAATTGGCTTATTGAGAAAGTCTTACAAGATTTTCGGTGATCAATCTATTCTGAAGAAGTGTTTTAATTCTTTCATTCTACCTTATTTCGAGTATTGTTCTCCTGTCTGGTGTTCAGCTGCTGATTCTCATCTTAATTTGTTGGACAGAAACTTACGGTCTATTAAATTTCTTATTCCTGATCTAGATATTAATCTTTGGCGCCGTCGTTCAATTAGTTCATTATGCATGTTGCATAAGATTTTTCATAACTCTGACCATCCTTTACATTCAGATCTCCCTGGACAATTCTATCCTGTTCGTAATACTAGGCAGGCAGTTAATTCTAATAGCAGCCAGGCCTTCTCCATCATGAGGCTCAATACTACACAGTATTCTAGAAGTTTTATTCCAGCTGTTACCAAGTTGTGGAATGATCTTCCTAATCGGGTAGTTGAATCAGTAGAACTTCAAAAGTTCAAAGTTGGAGCAAATGTTTTCATGTTGACCAGGCTGACACGAGTCTTTTTATAGTTTATATATGACATATCTGTTTTTGACGTTGTTAATAGTTTATATAGGACATATCTGTTTTGACGCTGTTACTAATTTTAGAATGATGTATTGTTAATTTATTCTCATCATTTATTTATTTCCTTATTTCCTTTCCTCACTGGGCTATTTTTCCCTCTTGGAACCCTTGGGCTTATAGCATTTTGCTTTTCCAACTAGGGCTGTAGCTTGGCTAGTAATAATAATAATAATAATAATGATAATAATAATAATAATAATAATAATAATGATAATAATAATAATAATAATGATGTATGTTATTCAAATATTATTAGTGAAATATTCCTCCTGATGCTAATCGCACCATTACCTTAAAACCGTATCCAGAAATTAATTTCACTGACGTATCATTTTGTTTTGTTAGATATTTTTTCTTTTTTTATATTCATCAGCTGAAACTAAAACTAGACTAGGACGTGAACCTTGATCAGAATAAGTTTTAAGAGTCCCTCGCACATTCGATTTATTTCCAGTTCATTTGTTTTTGGCTGTGTTTTATTTTTTCAGTCTAGGCTATTCTGTTATAAGATTGAAGTAACGTTAGGATATATTTATAACAATATTTCGTTATCAATAATCAATCAGAACTTGAAAGGAATACCAGAAACAAAAAAGAACAAAAGAAAAAGATGATTAAGACAGGTTAATCAGTTACAGAAGTAATGACGGCAATAGAGGAAGAACAAATCATAATTATCAATCTAATTTAACTTTCTCCCTCAGGCGAAGAAATTGAGAAGAATAAACAACTTTCTCCTCGCATTGGCTTTCATTTACATTTCGTTGTTCTAAACCAATTGCTTACTTGATATATTGACTATTAACAGACGCCCTGGCGATACGTATTACGACTCCAAGATTCGCTAGATTAGCCGAGTGAATGTTTCGTTAATGTATCACGTTTTCATACATTATCATTCTTTCTGGTTTTTCTTTCTTTTTCCTTTTTTTAGTTTGGTTAATATTGTTGCAACATAACAAGTAATCGATGACTTTTTCAAAACTGTAAAAGTTTTTTTTTTTTTTTTACGTCATCTGTTTTGTTTTTGTTATTAAGTTTCGTTCGTTAGAAAACTGTTAGATGTTTGCTCATAATTATGCAACAGTGAAAACACAAATTTTTAAAATAAATAGTTATTCATAAATTCTGTTACAGTAAATCGAACCTAGTTTTTTTAAGTATAACCTTTTATTTATGAAATATAGACCGATTGATGTAGGCATATTTGTCATTCTTTTCTTTCCATTGCAGCCGACTATTTGAGAAATGTTCTTCCTGTAAATTGAGAGAGAGAGAGAGAGAGAGAGAGAGAGAGAGAGAGAGAGAGAGAGAGAGAGAGAGAGAGAGAGAGAGAGATCCATTTACACATTACAATATAAAATGTACGTTTAAGCCAAGGTAGTAGGTTGGCCAGGGCACCAGCCACCCGTTGAGATACTACCACTAGAGATTTATGGGATCTTTTGACTGGCCAGATAGTACTACATTGGATCCTCCTCTCTGATTACGGTTCATTTTCCCTTTGCCTATACACTCACACACCGAATAGTCTGGCCTATTCTTTACATATTCTCCTCTGTCCTCATAGGCCTGACAAAACTGAGATTACCAAACAATTCTTCTTACTGCACTGTAATTGTTCAGTGGCCTCTTTCTTCTTGGTAAGGGTAGAAGAGACTCTTCAGCTATGGTAAGCCGCTCTTCCAGAAGAAGGACACTCCAAAATCAAACCATTGTTCTCTAATCTTGGGTTAGAGTTCTCTTGCTTGAGGGTACACTCGGGCACATTGTTCTATCTTATATCTTATTTCTCTTCCTTTTGTTTTGTTAAAGTTCTTATAGTTTACAAAGTGATATTTATTTCAATATTGTTGCTCTTCTTAAAATATCTAATTTTTCGTTGTTTCCTTTCCTCACTGAGCTATTTTCCCTGTTGGAGCCCCTGGGCTTAAAGCATCTTGCTTTTCCTACTGGGGTTGTAGCTTAGCAAGTAATAATAATAATAATAATAATAATAATAATAATCTTTATTCAGCACTCTATGAGAGAAAATTATTGCATAGCCATGAAATTAAGAATACAACGTAATTTATCATTTCTTGAACTATCGTAGAGGTGTTCTTTACGCCTACATTGGGTAAGAACTGAAGAATGGTCAAGATAAAATCTCATTATATTCACTTAATAGGAATTAGAAAAACACAGGTTTTATAATCGGGATCACAGACCCATGGGGAAATTCATTTTATGATTGTTTACCATTTTCTCTCTTTCAGTGGTGAACATTTGATGCTATTTTTCAAATATTAGTAATAAACTGAGCTTTAATGCTAGAAAAAAGTAAACTTGAATACTTTCAAAGCAATTATGTACATGAATGAGAACAAGATGCATACGATCATTAATTTTTACCATTATTTGCTTAAGTGGATGTGATAACCTAAGTTATTGGTTGTTGATTAGGGAGGAAGACGATAAATACCACTAGATCTTTCTGAGGCGACCAACTTCTCGTACTCTTCAAGTAGTTTCGTTTATTTAATATACTATTTTTTTTTCCACACTTTAGTCTCAAATATTTATTTGTCCTTTACACTCTTCGGAAAACAAACTGACTTAAAGAGCGAAGCAATACGACGAGAACCAAGTGAATCATGTATTTTGAAACGAATCGCTGATATGCTTGAAAGGTACCCTGGATATCGACAGAGAAAACCACTTTTGTTAAAACACACCTCTCTCCTGACATCTACCCATTATCAGCGACAAATACCTGTCAATCAGGATACCCTTTCCCTTATGAGAGAATAATCAGGGAGATTAGAAAACCACACGTGGCAGTTTTGTGTCCCTTATTCGGTAGTGTCGCACGTCTTCCTTTGCAAGATGCAGTACTTTTTGTAACACCGCTAACTCTTTCTTATGAATGCGGTTATGATGTTTGTATCTTTTCCGTTGAGATTTCAATCGTACTTGTCAGGAATGTTGGTAAAAGACTATTAAATAGAGCACCACACAAATACACACACACACACACATATATATATACATACATACATACATATATATATATATATATATATATATATATATTCATTTACATATATATGTATATATATGTATATATACATACACACACATAATATATATATATATATATATATATATATATATATATATATATATATATATACTGTATATATATTATACTCTATATATGTATGTAGATATGGAAGGATGTATAAAACTGCCATTAAATATGGATGAGCGTAGGACTTATATCATCCTGCGGCAACACTTTTCTTCATCCCCAAGATGAGTCCGAAGGTAAGGACGAAAAATAAAATGTTGTTCCCTTTAAACTTCTGTTGTCGAGGCAAAAGCATTGGAGCACTTATCGTTCGTTAAACCTCACTGTATTGAAGTAAGGAATGAGAATAGCAATCTACTCCAATTCACTATGGTTTATCTATCTATATATCAATTTATCTATCTATCTATCCATAGATATAGATATACACATATAAATACCCCCTTTCTCTTAACAGGGAATTGCTCTCGTGAAAATATGAGACAAAGATTACTACCACAATCTCACTTAAGAAGCTGAACTCTTAAAGATCCCTCTTTGCAAAAAACCTCTTCACCGCGAGTCGTTTCAAATGATCACAAAGAAGGCTGGCTAGCAGTACATCGAGCCCCCATACACACAGCCTCACACCTCTATCTTGCACACACCCTCTCGCTTCAGAGATATTGAGGTCCTCCTTCCCAATTTCTCATTCATTATATCAATACTTCCCTATCTTGCTTACCATCTCCTGTTTCCTAACATATATATATATATATATATATATATATATATATATATATATATATATATATATATTATCATCATTATTAAATGCTAAGCTACAACCCTATTTGGAAAAGCAGGATAAAATAAGCCCAGGGACCCAACAGGGGAAATACCCAGCGAGGAAAGGAAACAAAGAAAAATAAAATATTTTAAGTATAGTAACATTAAAATAAATATTTCCTATATAAACAATAAAAAATTCAACAAAACAAGAGGAAGATAAACTAGATAGAACAGTGTGCCCGAGTGTATCCTCAAGCAAGAGAACTCTAACCCAAGACAGTGGAAGACCATGGAACAGAGGCTATAGCACTACTCAAGGCTAGAGAACAATGGTTTGATTTTGGAGTGTCCTTCTCCTAGAAGAGCTGCTTACCATAGCTAAAAAGTCTCTTCTACCCTTACCAAGAGGAAAGTAGCCACTAAACAATTACATTGCCGTAGTTAACCCCTTGGGTGAAGAGGAATTGTTTAGTAATCTCAGTGTGGTCAGGTGTATATATTCAATCTCTCTCTCTCTCTCTCTCTCTCTCTCTCTCTCTCTCTCTCTCTCTCTCTCTCTCTCTATATATATATATATATATATATATATATATATAATGAATTATACATAAATATATACATATTCTATATTATATATATATGTATATATATATATAGATATATATATTTATATATACATATGGTAAGATATACATACTCTATATTATATATATGTATATATATATATATATATATATATATATATATATATATGTGTGTGTGTGTGTGTGTGTGTGTGTGCACGTGGTAATTACTAATAGTATTCATTTCGTCCTCATTAAAATATTTTTGAAAATATCTTTAGAATATCTATTTATTATTATTATTATTATTATTATCATTATTATTATTATTATTATTATTATTATTATTATTATTATTATTATTATTATTATTAGTGCTTTCGAGAATTTCCATAATTGTTGACTATGTGGTATTTGATGATATTGCAAGTTTCTCTGCATCCACTTGTCTGGCTAACACACGTAACTAGAATTAATCTAAGAGAAATATTGTTACCACAAAACAAACTCCACAAAAGAAATCATATTCAGAAACATGATATACTTGAGCAAATTCTTTTGTAATAAAAATTTTCTCACTCTCAAAGTCATGTCGGTTTCTTACAAAACAATAACTTTTATTTCGTAGCCCTATTGTCTTCAAATTCTTCAAGTTTTTCGATGCGTTATCATTATAATGCGTTAGACTCGGTGTCTGCCTGTTTATTCTGTCGGAGAACAAAGGATCAAGTCAAGTGTCAATATATTCGTTCGCCAGGATGCATTTTTTATTTTGGGTATGCGTACAGTATATGCCTACCTATTTAAGTGTTATTTTTATTAATTTACCGCCTGAAAACACAACTTGTAACAAAATTAAGATGGTAATTTCGTAATAGGGTTTTCCTAGTAAGTTCGTGTGTGTTAAAATAACTCGATTAGGCAATATAACTTTAATTAACATATTTGTAAAGGAATGTTACGTATACTCTCTGAATGTTAGCTCTGTATGAGAATTTAGATTCATAATAAAACAATAATTAAATTGTTGGAGTCCTTGAGCTCATATGCATAACCTTTAGAGATAATAAAAATACGTAAACCATAGTCTCAATTGGGTTGATCTCAAATGTCAACACTTCCCGTTTCTCTTCTCTTGAATTTCTTCCTAAAATAAATGGAAGTTCTTTTGAAGCTTGACTCATATTTGCTTATGGACAAAAGAATAACAAAAGATTTTGGTCGAAAAGGTAATGAAGAGCTCCACCTTTTATTCCATAGCTTTCTACTGAAAGTTTGTTAAGAACTTTGACTGTTTGTTTCTATTACTGGTTTTGTTAAGTTTTATTACCATCAAACTCTTTCAAATTTTTCTCATAAACAATAATCTTCCCTTCTTTTGGGGGGGTCATTGCTTTTTAATATATGTGTAAGCAGACACAGTAAATGCATCCCAATTAAAAAATTCACTATTCTAATATTTTTCTTACATTCTTTACTTCGACTTCGCTTTTATATTTTCAAGTTTCATTTGCCTCTTTTTAATCTTTATTAGATTTATATTCTATTTCACCAAACATCAAATAGAAAAAGATGTTTGGTTACTTAAAAAAGATCCGAAAAAAGTGAGATTATAATGCGGCGTAACTTTGCTTCAATAATGGAGTAAATTTCAAACTTTTTCTCCCAAATAAAAAAAAAGACTCCATCTACTTACGAGGATCCTGAAAACCGAAGTTGCCTGCACAATAAAGTGAAAAATAGTAATAAAAAACCTCATCCGCTTAATCTAGTTCGATGATTCTTAATTTTGTGTCAAGTGCTATGGTCCCACAGGAATTGTAACCCCATTAACAAAACATACTGCTGTACCGATGTCAGGAAAACAGCCCGAATGAAAAATATTTTGCAAATGTATTCATTTCAAAGAAATATTTGAATAACATGATCGTGGGATAATACACACACACACACACACACACATATATATATATATATATATATATATATATATATATATATATATATATATATGTCTGTGTGTACACACAGTATATATATATATATATATATATATATATATATATATATATATATATATATATACACATATATACACACAGTATATACAGTATATATATGTAAATATATATATATATATATATATATATATATATATATATATATATATAATATTGTTCTCAAAGCTCGAAATGATCAAACGAATGCGTATGTTAACTAAAACATGCATCGTACATCGTACTGGCCCCAAAATAATCGTACATGTACGATAATCATCGTAAACATGGCAACCGCAGTTAAGTGCTTTAGGTCAGCAGTTGCTTTTGTTAGACGGAAGAAGCAATGGGAATAAGATCTCGGTTAGAGTTACACAAACAATCCTCTGATGACACAGTTTGTCGAGTGAAACTCTGTAACAGATGTTTTTAAGCAGGAGTCGGATTAGTTGGGTGATGTGGAACTATTACTATTATTATTATTATTATTATTATTATTATTATTATTATTATTATTATTATTATTATTATTATTATTATTATTAGCCAAGCTACAATCCTAGTTGGAAAAAGCAAGGTGCTATAAGCCCAACTGAGGCGAGGAAACAAGGAAATAAATAAACTAAAAGAGAAGTAATGAACAATTAAAATAAAATATTTAAGAACAGTAACAAAATTAAGAAAGATCTTTCAAATATAAACTATTAAAAATAGAAAAAAAACATGTGGAAGAGAAATAAGATAGAATAGTTAACCGAGTGTACCCTTAGCAAGATATCTCCAACCTAAAACAGTGGAAGACCATGGCACAGAGGCTATGACACTACCCAAGACTACAGATCAATGGTTTGATTTTGGAGTGCTCTTCTCCTAGAAGAGCTGCTTAGCATAGCTAAGATCTTCTTCTATCCTTACCATTGAATAATTATAGTGCAGTAGTTAACCCATGAGCAAAGATGAATTGTTTGGTAATATCAGTGATGTCAGGTGTATGAGGGCAGAGGAGAATGCAGAAAGAGTAGGCCAGACTATTCGGTGTATGTGTAGGCAAAGGGAAAATGAGCTGTAACCAGAGAGAGGGATCCAACGTAGTACTGTCTGTCCTGTCAAAGATCCCAATAATTCTCTAGTGGTAGTATCGCAACGGTGGCTGGTGCCCTGGATAACATGCTAGCCTTTACAAGAATTAACGTTACACACACACACAATATATATATATATATATATATATATATATATATATATATATATATATATATATGTGTGTGTGTGTGTGTGTGTGTTCATGTATGTGCGTGTGTTTGTCATTAAGTATATGTGTCTATATATGCAACTATAGAGGGAAAAAGATAAAGCTGTTAAGTCATAAAATATCAGACATAAATGATTAAGCATATGTGGACTATGAGTATGAACAGAAGAATAAGAAATAGAAAAATAAGGGAAGGCAATGAATGGTAGACCATAACCTTTGGCCAATAGACCCCTATTGAATTCAAGACCACTAGAAAAGATAGTCCCAAGGAAAAATTTAGCCTCTATATTTTTCAATCTACAGATACAATGGATATAGAAATTTTATTGGAAATTCTACAATTAGAAATAAAATTAAATGGGATGGAAAAGAACACTTTCATAAATTTTGTTTGTCTTGGTGTAAGACGGAGATGCTTCCCACTGATGCTATCCATATATGACCAGTATCTGACTATAATATTAAAAACGTGAAAGAGCTTCGAATGATTATCATTTATGTATGAAATATATAAATTTTCATCATTCTCATCGTATAGACCATAAATTTTTATAACCATATGTTTATGGAGATAAAGTAGTGATTTTCGAATATAAAATTGCTAAATTTGGTCATTGTTATTGATTAGAAGATATATTGCCTACCCCACAAAAAAAAAAAAAAAAAAAAAAATCAAATTATGTGTAATGGAATTTATCTATATAAAGTTTTTACTGTTAGGTTTATTTTTACATTTTATTATGCAAAGCTAAGATATTGTTTTCGCCGAGAGACCAAAATAGCAAAGGAGTGAATTTTGTAATTTTTTTTTATTTATTTGGGATAAGGAAATAGTACATGCAGTAACGTTGTTTGCGCTTTGATATTTCATTTCCTTCTAATACTTATCCTCTTTTATTTTAATTATCAAAGCAATATTTTTGAAATTGTCGATGTTATTGACAATCCAAATCCTATGAAGAGTATGAATATACAAATAGAATAAATATGAGTAGAGTCGTTTTTGTTATGATGAGAAACAATGTTTTTAAGATTACTTGGGCATCTGTTTTCACCGTCCTTCACATTAAATTTCACGTCGAAGACCAAATAAACTTTGGTATGTTATACTGTAATTTACAGCTCCCTTGCAGGCAAGTCTTACAAACTTCAATTTTCTTGAGTGACATAGGCCTAAGTGTACAAATATAAAATAATTAGCAGATAATTACCCTTTTCCTTCGAAGATAGAAGAGAAAAAAAGAAATAATTCTTCGCACATACATACATACATACACACATACATACATACATGCATATATTTTACAAGCACGCATATATTATATATATATATATATATATATATATATATATATATATATATATATATATGCATGCATATTCTTCTTATTCTTTATTTTTAGAACAGCCTCATTTGCCTTTCAACTCCTTCTGATTCCCTTACTCTGATGTTCACAACTAAGATTTATTCCATAGGGGAAATAAAGGATAGAACCTTGAGTGGCTGGGTGATTCGGATTAACGAGCATGGAGTGCCAGCGAGGACGTGGTAACCCTGAAAATTTGGTGGGTTAGCTCATCTGCAATGAAATCTCATGTTTATTGCTTAAAATCCCGCTTAAATTCAAGCTTATAAGTGATAAGTGTATTCGAAAGGTTATAAGATATCGAGAGCTTAGAGGACATTATAGTTATTGGAAACACATACACATACATACATACATATATAAATATATATATATATATATATATATATATATATATATATATATATATATATATATATATATATATATATATTTCTGCAGCTCAGCTCCTGAGCCGACAACACCTCAAAGCAGAGCTCCAAACAAGGTTAGCGCCACCCACCGTCATCCTTAGACATGGCTAGCTGTCTTTTCAGCTAGATGAGAATTAGGCTTGGAGTCCAGTCAGTTGGCTGGCTGAAAATTTCAGCTAAACCTTCAAATGAGCGCTTATACTCGGAACTTCATTTGTTGGTCCTGCTATGAGAAACATCACCAACACTGTCCCGACCTATGCCACCCTGACAGAACACACAGCAAGCAATTCTGGACATATTACCAGCACAGAGAAAGGTCTTTTCTTGAGACCTACATCATATCTGTAAAACTAAAGCTGAAGAGGGAATTTGATCTAGATGCAGCTCACCACCGGATATAGCGTACTGTAGGTGTGATACCTGTAACCTGTTTCATGAACTGTTGCACCAGAGTAACACAGAAAAAAAAAAGTACTCCTTAATGTATAAGCCTGCAAAGAAGACACCCAATGCTACACCCAAACATCCTAAAACAACTACCCCTCGATCCTCCTCTCCTCCGCCAACCCCTGTTCCTACGACATCCCCTGTCCCATCCACCTCTCCTAACCCACCCAGGGTCACTGGCCCTGTTTCTACTCCTGCTCCAGCCTCATTGCCTGCCCCAATGGGACCCCCTGCTGCCAAGAAGAAGAAAGGAAAGACCAAGAGCCCACCTGTCTTGTCTTCTTTTGAAACAACAGTCACCAGTCTAACTGCTGCCCCACAGTCCTCCACTCATGCTACTGCCCCACTGTGTGCTGCTCCACTGTCCACCATTCAAGTACCAGAGGCAGAGGCATTAACCATGGACTTTGATACACATCTACCAGATTGCAACTGCACCGGGTGCCCATCTCAGCTGCTTGCTGAAGCAGCTGCCACTCCCACCCCTGTGGTGGAACCTGCTCCAGAGCCACAGCCCACATTACCAGCACCCACCTCTACTGATCCTAAACAGCTTCCAAGAATCAAGCTGCCAGCCACTGAAGATGGTCCTTCCTATAAAGCCGTAGCTGTCATTGCAACTGCAAATCCAACGATCAAGTTCACAGCCAGAGCCAATCTCAAGGGTAACCTGATTATGGCCCCAAAAGACCAGAACAGCGCCAGCCTTCTTCAGAGGGAAGCCTCCCTGATGTATCTGGACCCTGCATAGAGACTGATGAAAGCTATGGTCTGTAACTACCCAATCCGGATGCTACTTGATTTCCTCACCAGAGATGTGCCCATAAAGATGGTCACTGTCATCTTCATTAGACCCATCCCACTATCCCTCGATCTAGGAATATGGGGAACCTTCCCCAATGAAGACTTTGATCCTGAACCAATGAGGTTCTAGAACTATCAGCGCTTTGGGCACCACAAGGAAGACTGCAGGAGCCCCACGGTCTGTGGCATATGCAGCTGAAGACACCCCATGCAATAATGTATTGATGCACACAAGGAAGGGAGAGAGACCTTTTCTAAGTGTCCCAACTGAGCCCAGTCACATCACACCTAGAATAGGAGATGCCCAGAGCGCCTGAAGAAGAACCTAGCAGTAACGACCTTCCTACTGACAACCACACCAGCAGCAGCACCAACAGAGCCATCCGCTTCTGCAGCAGCAGCAGTACCATCGAAGCCACCCAAGCAGCAGAGAGTCCCACATCGTAAGCTAGTCCATCAGCCTACCACTGCACCTGTTCCAGCCGTCATACCTGATTCAGTTAACCCTACCTTACCTACACCTAATCTTTCCCAAATAACTTCTCCCTTCCAACTCTCCCAAAACCTTTCCTCTAACCCATCTTTCATCCACCAAATTGACTCATTCCCTCGAAGAAATCATTCCCTTCATCCTCCTCCTTGTGTCCACTCTGTACTCTTTAAAATCCTCCTTCATGTCATGACTTTTCCAATCCCTCCTTAGTCCTGCACTCTCAACCCCTCCTTCAGCACAGATAAGTGGTTACAACTTATAACGGCTCCTTTTTTCTCCTGCTTAAGTTTCTTCATTCCTCTCCCAGCTTCTTATACTCACTGAAACTCACTGCTATCAAAACTGTCTCTACCACTGAAAACAAGTACCCCTTCTGATTCCAATTGGGCCTGGTTTTTTGGTCCTGACATTTATTCTCTTTGGGCTGAGCAACTGCACCTCCTTTCCTAGTCTTATGCTTGGTTTTGCTGTGAGCAAGCTGGTTGGCCTGATGGGTATAGTAGAGGTCTATATTTATAAGAAAGATTGAGACGGGCATTCATGCTCTTTGTGCGGAGCGATGTCTTAGAACACATTCTGTGTGAACCCTAAGGGACATTCTGTGTCCTGCGTGTTATGACTTTTTACTAAGATTCCCCGTGCGGGGCGAAATCTCTGGACAATCTAGACCAACTAACCAACCAGTTGCTTTGAGTTTCCTGAACATAAAAGTTCAGATAATCCTTGTGTGAGTTTGAAAGGTTTTAAAATAGGTAATTCTTAATAGTGTTACATCGAACATTGGGTATACCAGTAAGCTGCTTTCACAAATAAAAAAAAATAGTTCAACATAATGGTTGGTTAGGTACAGACACCAAAAGGTTACTATTTTCCATCGTATAAATAATTCCGACCAATAAATCGTCAGGAATTCCACACGCACATTTTTACAAACAGAAGTCAATTCAAAGGTCACGTTGTATGATTCTCTCTGATCAGGTGAACAAAAAGGATGAGTATATTCCAAGAGATGAAATTAATATTGCAATATACTAGACGAGTGTTATCATTCTCATTACCATACTTTTGACTATTATCTGTTGATGGTCCCCAATTTTAACTGAGTTGCTTTGTGAAGGTGGAAATATATATATATATATATATATATATATATATATACTGTATATATATACATATATATATATATATATATATATATATATATATATATGTATGTATGTATATATATGCATACATATATGTGTGTATATATATATATATATATATATATATATATATATATATATATATGCATACATATATATGTGTGTATATATATATATATATATATATATATATATATATATATATATATATATATATATATATATATATTTACACACATATATATATGTGTGTGTATATATATATATATATATATATATATACACACACACACACACACACACACACACACACACATATATATATATATATATATATATATATATATATATATATATATATATATATATATATACGTTTGTGTGCGTATTTGTGCGTGTTTGCAAGTACGTACTTACCTTTTCCCTGCCTATGATTAAAGATATACGCACAAAAAATTTGCTTCTAAGGTAACTACATTTATTCATCTAAATATTTCCTGTTTTTTAATTATGACGTAGTTAGACATAAAAAAAAGAGATCAAAAGAAATAGATAAACTTCAGATACAGGTTTAGTTGACATTGTCTTTCAACAAGTCTCCAGAACTTACAAGATTTTGAAAGGTCAAAAAATGTCAGTTGATTCTAGGAACAATACCCAACCTATAAGTGATTCAGCCTTCTTTTATGATTACTCACATAAGGTTTTTAATTGAATATCCTTTTATGTTTAATGTTTATATTGAATGTATGTTTGTATTGACATGTTCACGTATGTATGTTTTCTTTATGGACAAAAATTTCGTAGCAGAACTTGTTATGTATGATTATTGTTTTCTTATAATTTGCTTTTAGAATTAATATAACTGACATTCTAGGAAAACAAATATTCCTATTTGGTGTTCATGAAATCAAAGGATTTCAAATCTGTACCGTCAGAAGTGACAGGATCTCCACTCTACAGCTGACGTAGCTGAACTTGCTGCTAATGGAGGTGATTCCATATAAAAGGGGATTGAATTGCTAATGACAACAAGATTGTTTCTATAGATCACGCAGAAACATTATCGCCACAAGCAATATGGAGATGGTTGTTGAAGAGGAACAATTACAACATTCAGCCATCCCATGATCAAGTGCATGATGAAATTATTCATTTGTTTGGGTCATCCATAGCTATAAATTTACATACACAAACAAATCCAAAACTGAGCTTTGAAATTAAAATTTTTACCCTGTCACTTATTTGTAAACAATTTGAAGAAAAATTATCATCCCAAATTTAATCATTACTGATTCAGCATAACTTGGAGAATGTTTTTTTTTTTTTTTTTGCTTATAGATACCACATTTTCTCTAACTCCTTCATTGAGAGAGACAATAAGTGATATATTTTCGTATAGGCTCCGTTTTGTTCACATCGTTGCGAAAAACTAAAATTTAGTCGATCACAAAATTTCATAAGCCGATCAAAAACTAATTAAGGTTGAAGGTTTTCTTAAATAGGGATATTTAAACCATACGAAATAATAACTGTTTGAACTTTAAGCATATTCCAAATGAAAATATATTTCAATGCCGGATATACATGCTTATGTGAAAAGTACACACCCACACACACACATACATATATGTATATGTATATATGGTTCTAGGTAAGTTGATTCATGGTTTTTTGCTTCCGGTTATTTGATTCCCGGTATTTTGATTCCTGATAAGTTGATTTCCAGTACAGTTGATCCCCAGTAGTTTGATTCCAACTTATTAACAAATAAATAAAGAGCTTCTGGTATTTTCTTTTCAGGACCTATCTATTGTAAAATTGTTTTGTAAATAAATAGTCTACTGGCTTATTTAGCCATATAGGAATTTATTGATTAATAATTGTTTCAAAAGTACCAGAAATAAGGAAACATAAAAGTATTAGTACAGAAACAATATTTATTTATAAAAAATCATATATAAAATTTGGTAGACAAGCATACTTATAAAAATGATTACAAACGGGAAATGATAGTTTTAGTAATGTAAAATCCTTGTAATAGCTCTCAGGAAATCTGTTTATTTTTTTTTCTGAGAATCATACCACAAACAACATTTTTCAGTCGGTCGTTCAAGTCCTTGTATTTACGTTTCGCTGGAATACCGTGGCCGCCATCAAACAACTTTTTTTTCAAATGAGCAAGGCTCTCTTCTTTTTTCAATGCTAAAATTAACTTCCAAATATTAGGATGAACACCTGAAACAACACTCTATAGTGGTAACCTTATAAATTATTATTGGTGCGAAGTAGTGGCAGGGCACAAAACACCTAACTTTCCAATTGAATTCAGCATCTCTGTGATATCTTTCTTTAAAGCCCAAATCTATAACCTTGCGATAAATGGAAAAGGCATGATGAAATAGAAACATTTAGGAAATGATTACGTATACAGTTCATATGCGCTTTTTCAAAGTCCATAATTTATGCCTGGGGTTTTAATTTTGGGCTTAATTCCAAAATTTTTGCAAAAAGTCTGTTATACCTTTCTTCTTTCTTGTCTGGCAGGAGGGCAAATAACCTTGGTACACTGAAGTTATGAATCTGAATATTTAAAGTAAATAACTGGAAATATGTTTTCGGCACACACTTAAACGTTCCATCCCCAGCTAAGTGTGTTGCATGCATCAAATCATCAAGTCCCCGATTTGTTGTAAAAATTAGCAACCTACTTTCACCTGCTTCGTCGTTATCAAATTGTAGGAAAACTTCACTGTCCAATGCCCTCAACTCGTTTGGTATTATAAATCCAGTCTTACGTAGAGGAACTTAAGCTCTTTCATTTTCACTTAATGATGCACTACTTGACGCAATAAATGATCGTGATGTTTCCTGGCTTGAAAGTGCGCCAGCCTTCAAACTAGTTAAGGCCTCACATACTTTTGGCTTTGTTTCACATAACCTGTGATGATGCTCACCAAGATGATTCAACACCTTGTAATCATTTTCTTCTGTTGCATTATGCAGGCGTCCTTTATAAGCTCTCCACATCATACCTCCAATAAATTTTGGATCCATCAGCATTTGTTCTCTGCTTCTCGTATGTGTAATTTAAATCGTCAACGAGTTTTTGTCCTTCTCGGGTACTTAGAATGGTACGAGGCATGGTTAAAGACTGACTTAGTTAATAAAGCGTTTCTTTATTTGGAAATTTGTTTTTGTAAATAATTAGTCTATTTGCTTAATTAAAGAACTACCTTATTTAGTAAATAAATGGCCTCTTGGCTTATTTACCCGAATAGGTATGGTCAGTTGGGAATCAAATTTCAAGGAATCAACAATACTGGGAATCAACTTATCGGGAATCAAATAACCGGAATAAAAAAACCGGGAATCAACTTACCGGTCACCGTATATATATATATATATATATATATATATATATATATATATGTGTGTGTGTGTGTGTGTGAGTGTGTGTGTGCAGAAAGTACGGCGAACATGAAATATGTAATATATCCACAAAAGGAAAAATGAAAAGACTTGATTGGAGTTAGTACTATTAGTGACATCGACGATTCTACACTGAAAATACATATACAAATAAATTTACATCGTGTTTATACAGGAGAATGGGATCCCACAGCTGTCAGTTTTTTATAATTCCATATAAGTCAGAATTTTGATATAGAGATAATACCGGATTAACGGAAAACAGATCAGGGCTTAAAAAGAAAAAGTCTCTGTATTGCGCAAGTGAACAGTTAAGAGGTGACTGAGAGACGAATCGAATGCAATTAAATTTATTTGAACGGAATATGCGTTTATATACAACCCGTTCCAGTCAAGAACGGCACAAAATTTCAAACACAATCATGCAGGAACATACAGGCATAAACACGTTATTAGTGTGGGGGGAGAACGATAACGACATTATACAAGAAACCGATACAGGTACGAGCATGTGTGATACATGTGCGGTACATGGCTCCCCCCCAAAAAAAAAAAGACAGGCATGTGAAATAGGGCACCCTGCACTTAAGAGGTGTACTGTAGACGGTTCATCTGGCAAGAGATATACAGGTTTAGGAAATCAATGGAGAAACAGTCTTCTTTGCCATGCATGTTAAGGTGGAATGCTTTTGGCTTACGACGGATCACGAGGAAAGGACCCGTGTAAGAAAGCGTTAACGGTCGCTTACTAGTGTCGTTGCACAGGATAACTTACGTTGATGAGTGCAGATCTGTCAGTACATATCGCTTAGCTGGGGGCTTGTAAGTCTGGCGGCATGGAGTAAATTTTCCCGCAACATGACGTAGGCGTTGTAGATTGTCAGAGGAAGTTGCAAAAGGAAAAAATTTGGCAGGGACGGCCAACCAGTCGCTATACACCATTTTAGCTGCTGAGACATAAAGGGCGTCCTTAGGAGAGTCCTTAGTAGAAGTAGGACCCAGGAAAGCTGGGAGTCCTTGCAGAGGGACATCAAAGCTATTTTGAGGGTACAGTGAAAACGTTAAACTATACTGCTGGCAGTATGGTTAAATGTGGTTGTCTGATAAAGGGTGATAACCAGGAGATTCGCTAATGATGTCCATAACTGAGAGGTGAAAGTGGTACACCTGTAGGAAGTAATATGCACAGGGATACCAAATCTTGCTTTCCATCCTGAGAGTAAGGCAAATGTACACTAGGCGGACGTTGCACTTTACATGAGAGTGGCTTCGGGCCAACGAGTGGAGCGGCGGTGACGGTAAACAGGTAATAATGTACTTATGATGTGGGTTGGGGACCTATAACATGAACGTGGATGTGGGCAAAGCACCACTGAGGTTGAGGAAAGTTGCCCACTCCTGAATCCGTGTGTCGATGTACTTTTGAGGTTTGGCATGAAGTACAGGCATGGACCCAATCCTTAGCATCCTTAGTAATGCCATAGCAAATGAACTTTGTCTTCAGTAGCTGTGCAGTATTCACAGTCTAGGTCTACCAGTACTGACGTCTCAGAGGAGGGAGGCGTTGGAGTTGTTGAGAGGGATGTCCTACCAACGGAAGGATGTGCAGGATGTCCTACATGCTTGGTACTCTGGATCTTTTTGTTAGGATTCTGCTAAGGCATTGTAATCTAATCCCAGGTGAATGGCAGCAAATGAGTTTCTTGAAAGTGCATCGGCAATGGGATTTATTTTCCCAGGGAAGTGCTGAAGGGTACAATTGTATTTAGGAATGGAGAGATGTTGGCGTTGATGGGTGAACCAGGCATCGGACTTATGAGTGAAGGTGTGCACCAGAAGTATGTAGTCCGTGCGAATGACGAAGGGTGCATCTTTCATGAAGTGGCAAAAGTGATGGACAGCCAAGCGCACCGCCAGCAATTCGTGGTCGAAGGTAGAGTAACCGGATTCCGTCTAGGATAGTTTTCTACTGTAGAAGGCCAATGGTCGCAGTGAGCCATTAACCACCTGCACAAGAACTGCCCCAATAGCAATGTAGCTGTTATCAGTGGAGAGGAGAGGTGCATGTGGCAGGAAAAATGGTTGATAGGGCCTTCTTTGCGTTGCAGAAGGCCGCTTCTTGAAGGGCACCCCACTTCAGGTCTTTTGGCTTGCCCCTGAGGGGGGTGTAGAGGGGGCTAAGAGTTGCATTGATGGCTGGCAGATAACAGTGATAATAGTTGATGATGCCCAAGAATTCCTGCAGTGCTTTAACGATCAAGGGCGTGAGGAGGTTCTGAATGGCTGCTACCTTCTCAGGGATTGGGTGGACTCCTTCAGGAGTGATGCGGTGCCGTAAAAACAATACTTTGTTGGCACCAAAGGTACACTTGTCTTACCAGACTACATGGCCGTTCTGTTGAAGGTGGTCGAGCAAGTGGCATAGATGATGGAGGTGTTCCTTTTTGAAGGAAGAGAACACAAGTATGTCTTCTTCGTAACATACACAAAAGGGGAGGTCCCCTAAGATGGCAGCCATGAGATGCTGAAAAGTGGTCCCACTATTACGAAGGCCAAAACGAGTAATTGAAGGTGTATATACCGAAGGGGGTGGTGATGGCTGTCTTGGGGACGTTTTCTGGGTTCATGGGCACCTGATAATACCCCTTCAGGAAGTTGGGCATGGAGAGAACATTCGCTTTGCCCAAATAAGAGGACATGTCGGCGATTTTCGGGAGGGGTCAGTGATCCAGTTCTGTACGCATGTTAAGGCCCCTGTAATCCCCACACGGAGGCAGAAACCCATCTTTCTTTAGGACGATGTGTAAGGGTGACGACCATTGGCATGAAGCGTTTTGGCAAAGACCCATTTCTCCCATTTCGGCAAACGTCTGAATCTGGCGAATACTGGGGCCCCTTTGTCTTGATATGGGGATAAATACCGTTTTCGAAGGAACTGTGGGCGCTTGGTGAAGTTCTGGACGGGAAACTTTCGGGTACAATGTGAGGAGGTGGGCGGAGGCATCCGTGTGTATGCTTTATATGAGGAGCAAGGTGAGAGGGAGCAGGTTGGAGAGGTGTTGAGGAGTACAAATCCGCATTGACAAACCGTCGGTGAGCTACATTGACCGAGATGTGGAAGTGTGAGACGAAATCCACACGAAGGATTGGAAATGTGACCTCTGCAATGAGAAACTTCAAAATATAATTGGAGCTTCCAAATGATAATGTGAGGGTTTCATAACTGTGGGTAGGTATCACAGTTTTGTTGGCAGTTACCAGGTGGATGTCGGCAGACTAAGACAGAGTACGTCGTGTTTGGAGAGTGGCCTTGGCAGAAGAGAATGGCATGCACCTGTGCCTACCAAAAATCGCACAACTGTACCTGCGTCATATCAAAAGGAAGGATTTGTGACAAAGGAGGCCAAAGCCACAAGCAATGGCCTACTTACATGTTTTTTTGCCATTGACAACGAATTGCACATTTCTTTGCAGCAGCCCCGAATTTGGAGTGGTAGTAGCATAACTATGGCTGATGAGCGTCAGTAAGTGGTTGGAGAGGTCGTTGGTTGGGGCATAAACGAGGGATGATATATGTGGGTGGTGGGCATCTTTATCGCTGTTCTGGCACGTTACGGGGTGACCATCTGTGTCCTTTCACATTTAGGTAAGCTTCAGTAGATGTTGAATAGTTGATCACCTCGTCAGGAGTGGAGGCGTTGATGGAGGTCTAGAAGGGGGTGAAGTGGCTGTCCATGAGGGTGTCAACTTTGGTCATCAGGTTCTTCATGGGCAAAATATTGACATACTAGATGGCAGCACGTACAGGTATGTGTAAGTGTCTTACCCAAAGTGCACGAAGTAGATTCACTTCACGACAAGAGCCGTATGTGGCAGGTTGCAGGCGATTGATACTGGCCATTTCCCTGAGGGCGAGCAAAGACTTTTGGTCCCCCAACTATTGTTGAGAGAGCTGAAAAGGTTTTGCTATGTGGGCAGCCGGTGATGGCGAGTACTGCTCTAGGAGGTATAATTTGAAGTCTTCGTACATTATGAGGGTGTCCCCTTGCTCGCACAGCCAATCAGAGATTTCCAGGAAAGTGTCCCCGGGGATGGCTGCGAGAAAGTAATCTGCTTTGGTGCTTGACCAAGTTACGGACTTGATGCAAAACTGGACTTCAGCATGCTGAAACAAGGGGAACGCTTCTCCGCTTGTGAAGGGCAGTAGTTTCATTAAGGCAGTGTGCCGAAGATGCAGGTTCTGTGGGTGGAATCTTAAAACAGTAAGGCACAGCAGTGACGGGGTAGGCAGGAGGGAGTGGTCACTCCGCTGGTCACCAATGTGCAAGCAAGCCAGTATTAGGTGACTGAGAGACGAGTCGAATGCAGTTAGACTTATTTGGATGGAGCATTATTATCATTATTATTATTATTAATATTATTATTATTATTATTATTATTATTATTAGCTAAGCTACAACCCTAGTTGGAAAAGCAAGATGCTATAAGCCCAAGGGCTCCAACAGGGAAAAATAGCCCAGTGAGGAAAGGAAATAAGGAAATAAATAGATGATATAAGAAGTAATGAAAATTAAAATAAAGTATTTTAAAAACATTAACAACATTAAAACAGATATATGATTTATAAACTATAAAAGGACTAATGCAAGCCTGTTCAACATAAAAATATTTGCTGCGAGTTTGAACTTTTGAAGTTCTACTGATTCAACTACCCGATTAGGAAGATCATTCCACAACGCCACAGCTGGAATAAAACTTCTAGAGTACTGTGTAGTATTGAGCCTCATGATGGAGAAGGCCTGACTATTATAATTAACTGCATACCTAGTATTACGAACAGGATGGAACTGTCTGGGATGATATGAATGTAACGGATGGTCAGAATTATGAAAAATCTTATGCAACATGCATAACGAACTAATTGAACGACGGTTTCAGAGATTAATATCTAGGCCAGGAATAAGAATAGTATATATATAACCCGTTCCTGTCAAGAAGAGCACAAAAATTCAAGCACAATCATGCAGGAGGATACAGTGTTACAGTGTACGAGCGTGTGTAATACACTTGCGATACAGTATACACACACGCTCTCTCTCTCTCTCTCTCTCTCTCTCTCTCTCTCTCTCTCTCTCTCTCATTATATATATATATATATATATATATATATATATATAAATATATATATATGTTTATATATATATATATATATATATTTATATATATAAATATTTATGTGTGTGTATGTATGTGTGAGTCTGTTTGATGTATATAAGTAGATATTATTGAAGCTACGCCGTAAATATGACGGTAACCGAAAAGATTCGTGACGAGGTCTCTGGCGTTCCGTTAAAAGGATGGCAATGTAATGTTACCTAATGACCTTACGCTTTGACTAAACTACTTCCAATCAGCATACGGTGCTTGCATTGTTCCTCCCCAAGAGTCCTAGACGAATGAAAACCTGACCGTGGTCTTAAAGCAAAGAACATTGGATACATGGATACTCATTGTGTTTATGCAATGCATATATTTGTATCGTTACTGTAGAAAGTTTGGTGTTGATGTAAGCTCTAGTATAGAGAAATGTTTGATGGGAAAACAATTTATTCTAGTAGTTGCTTGTGCTCTCTACTTTAATATATATATATATATATATATATATATATATATATATATATATATATATATATATATATATATATATATATCATGTATATGTGTAAATATATATATATTATATATATGCACAGTATATATATTATATGTATAAATAATATCATATATATACTGTATATATATATATATATATATATATATATATATATATATATATATACATATATATATATATATATATATATATATATATAATATATATACTTTACTTTAATATATGGGAAATGGAGTAATAAAATAAATGTGCTAAGGTGCACAATAACGATATGGGGCTGATGGAGATGGTAATAATTATCTGATACTCAGATGACAGGCTCTGTCTGATTTTCATTTTTAGTAATCTCTCAATTAAGTAAAATAAACTCTTTCATTTGCATGTAAAACAAATATCAATGATAACGCTAACAATATAATAGACAAAGGTTACCGATAATCTATATAGATATCTAGTGACATCCAATCATATTGAAACTCCATAAAAGTCACCGTATCTTATCAAGTAATAAATCTTCACATAATTCTAATCTGTCTGAGTAGCTACACAGTAAACGAAATACTTGATGCGCAAAATCTAAATAAGATTCAACAGCTCGGCGGGCCTCCCATAGCCATCTGACCTATGAGATGACCCGGCTCCTTGTCAACTTGACCCATATCGAAAGAGAGAGACTAGGTCATGGCCGAAATGTGAGGGTGGTACCCTAGTACATTAGAGAGAGAGAGAGAGAGAGAGAGAGAGAGAGAGAGAGAGAGAGAGAGAGAGAGAGAGAGAGAGAGAGAGAGAGAATATATGTATATATATATATATATATATATATATGTATATATATACATATATATATATATATATATATATATATATATATATATATATATATATATATATACGATCTTACTCATTATCATAATCATCATCATCGGCCGTTACTAGTCTACTGCAGTACAAAGGCCTCAGACATGTCCTTCCACTTGCGTCTGTTTATGATGTTTCTATGCCAGTCCACATCCACGAAGTTTAATATATATACATATATATATATATATATATATATATATATATATATATATATATATATATATATACAGTACATATATATATATATATATATATATATATATATGTATATATATAAGTATATATACATACTTATATATACGCATAATAGACATATATATATATATATATATATATATATATATATATGTGTGTGTGTGTGTGTGTGTGTGTGTATGTGTGTAAATCCAGACGTGCTTTCTCCATGCATCGATGGGATTCTGCAGAAGATATAGCATATTTTTCTTCAAGCCTTTTGTAGGAGAGAGATCGTTAGTCCGCTGCCTTGTCTTTTATTCCAGCAGATACTGATATGAACGATGGTTTAAGGTAGAACTAGGTCCTAGAAATCGTCTGCCAAGCATTGAAACATTCGACTTCAGCGTGCCCTATGATATAGTATATATTCATACCCTAGAGTCGTGTACCACCCGTGTGTCACACGACCCGTCACATTGGTACAAGTTGCTTGCTGTCAGTGCGAGGGGAGAGCGAAGATACAAAGGATAATATATACAAAAAAGAGAAATGTCGTTACTATGTACGATCGTGTGACACACGGGTGGTACAGTCGAAACAAAATTTGTATATAGATCTTAAACGACTCTGCCATCAAGAGAGATAAGAACTGATTCCGACGCCAGTGTACACATTCTGATTGAATTCAAGTTTTGCACATTGACTCAAAACCAGTACATGCCCACCATGTTATCTATGGGTATGACTGTAACACAAGTCTGTTTACGTCCCTAACAAAAGTTATTCCATCCTATCAAATGTTGAGCCACAAATAGCTCTTGATATATCAACAGCCATTTCCTCTGTTTTGGGTATAAAACACAAAATATTTTTTTAGCCATTTTTTCCCGATTACTTCGTTTAAACCACCAATATACAAGGCATAAGATGTTATTTTCCCCATTTTCTTATCTTACGTTTAGATTACAGCTTAACAAATAATAATAATAATAAAAATAATAATAATAATGATAATAATAATAATAATAATAATAATAATAATACTCTTCTGTTTATATTACTACTCTTAAAAAATCTTTTTAATTGTTCATCACTTCCCTTGTCCATTTATTTCCTTGTTTCCTTTCCTCACTAGGCTATTTTTTCCTGTTAGATCCCTTGGGCTTATAGCATCCTGCTTTTCTAACTCAGCTTGTCTTTTAATATTAAAAATAATACCTTTAATTTCTTCTATTTTCCCCCCTAGTCTTCAACTTTACGGTCTAACGCAGGCCTATAAATGGGTCTGTGTTTTCTATAGAGTAGGCTCGACTGTACGGTATAGGCCTATAGTTGCTGTTTAAAGTAAATCAAACAGTGATCCAGGTCTTTGATATGAAAGTTGACATACATGTTTCCATCGAAATGGGTATATAATTTATTACCCAGTATTTTCAAAGAAGAAAAATCCTGGTATTTGGAGTTACGAAGAAGTTGCTGGTTTGAGCTGTGTTTCTAAGCATACCCGTTGAGATAATACCGCTAGGGAGTTATGGGGTCCTTTGACTGACCAGACAGCACTACATTGGATCATTCTCTCTGGTTACGGTTCACTTTCCCTTTGCCTACACATACACCGAATAGTCTGGCCTATTCTTTACAGATTCTCCTCTGTCCTCATACACTTCACAACACTGAGATTACCAAACATTTCTTTTTTACCCAAGGGATTATCTACTGTACTGTAATTGTTTAGTGGCTACTTTCCTCTTGGTAAGGGTAGAAGAGACTCTTTAGCCATGGCAAGCAGCTCTTCTAGGAGAAGGACACTCCAAAATCGAACCATTGTTATCTAGTCTTGGGTAGTGCCATAGCCTCTGTACCGTGGTCTTCCACTGTTTTGGGTTAGAGTTCTCTTGCTTGAGGGTACACTCTGGCACACTATTGTATCTAATTTCTCTTCCTCTTGTTTTGTTAAAGTTTTTATAGTTTATATAAGAAATATTTATTTTAATGTTGTTACTGTTCTTGAAATATTTTATTTTTCCTTGTGTCCTTCCCTCACTGGGCTATTTTCCCTGTTGGTGCCCCTGGGCTTATAGCATTTAGCATTTCCAACTAGGGTTGTAACTTAGCAAGTAATAATAATAATAATAATAATAATAATAATAATAACCCATTTTTAGCATTACTAAGATCAGAATAAGGGTAACAATGATCCCTGTAACGATTATATAGCTATGTTAAACATTTGTATTCTCAAAGAATACTCTCTAAAATGGCTATGTATATACATGGAATTAAAATATAGAATATCTAATATCTGATCAATCTTTATAGCTATGTTAAAAATTTGTATCTTCATAAAATGCTCTCTAAAATGGCTATGTATATACATGGAATTAAAATATAGAATATATAACATCTGATCAATCTTTATAGCTATGTTAAACATTTGTATCCTTAAAGAATACTCTCTGAAATGGCTATGTATATAGCTGAAATTAAAATATAGAATATCTAATATCTGATCAATCTTTATAGGTATGTTAAACATTTGCATCCTTAAAGAATACTCTCTGAAATAGCCATGTATATAGCTGAAATTAAAATATAGAATATATAATATCTGATCAATCTTTATAGCTATGTTAAACATCCGTATCCTCAAAGTATGCTCTCTAAAATGGCTAAGTATATACATGAAATTAAAATATAGAATATCTAATATGTGGTTAATCTTTATAGCTATGTTAAACATTTGTATCCTTAAAGAATACTCTCAAAAATGGCTATGTATATACATGAAAATAAAATATAGAATATCTAATATCTGATCAATCTTTATAGCTATGTTAAACATTTGTATCCTTAAAGAATACTCTCAAAAAGGCTATGCATATACATGAAATCAAAATATAGAATATCTAATATCTGATCAATCTTTATAGCTAAGTTAAAAATTTGTGTCTTCAAAGAATGCTCTCTAAAATGGCTATGTATATATATGAAATTAAAATATAGAATATCTAATATCTGATCAATCTTTATAGTGAGAAACTCATTTATCAGGTCGTTAAACTATCAATAAGTTTGTCGATAAAATCAAGTGAAATATGAATATTTCAGCCCTATTGTTTAATGATTTAGCTCTGCAATCTATTTTATGCTTGGTTACCAAAACAAATTACAACATAATATCTCTACAATGGGTCAATTATGAATAATTGATTTGAAATTGAATATATGATGAAGAAAAGGCGTTTTCAAGTGTATTTAGGACATCATCATCTATTAGCGTGCTTTTTTTCCATTCGTATGGGGTAACACGTTGCCTAATTTTTTTTTTTTTTTTTTTTTTTTTTTTTTTTTTTTTTTGAAGAACTTTGCTTTGGCTTTGGGGTGGACCGTAGTCCTGACCGGCTGCCCTGACCGCCATCGCTAGACCCCGGTAGTGTGCTTGTGTCGTACCAGCCAGTCAATACAGATATCTGTATTGTCCCTGGTACCAGCCACCATCGCCTCCTCCCAGCAGCGAGGAATCCAATACGTACAAAGAATTTGTAAGAATACTAAGAATAAATGTATTATGACATTGTATAGTGTGTTCCACTAATCAGACTACTGCTCAATCTCCATGCCTGTCAAGCGCATCGGTAATGATATGGCTGTTTGCTGTTATTGTTCTCAGTTAGATAATATATTGTCAATCACTTTCATTAAATTCTCTACCCTATCAGCCTAATCCGTATTTGTTGTTTTTGTATTTGATTGTCGTCAGTACCGTAGCATTCAACAACCCCTTCCTTTTTGTCTTCTTTACTTACTTTTACTTTGATGGCTGCTTTTCCGGTCCCATACAGCAGGAGAACCCTACTCTGTACACGACCTCCAGTCGTTTTACCTTGTTCGTTCAGAGTATTTATCGTTTCAGATCACGTATTGTTTACATAGGATATTCTTCTGTTTTTGGCGTAAATTTTATTTCTATATATTCAAAGCTTGTTACACTAATTCTTTTCAACGTTTTGAGATTTGAGTAACTTTTATGAATAAAGAGTCCGACACCCCCACCAGACCTATCTTCTTATGTAGAATTATCGTAGAAGCTCTTGTTGGTTTTGGCGTTTAGCAATTTTGTCTCGCCAGCTTAACTACAACTTCGTTCGCAGTAGTACTCACACCCCACAACTACTGACACCATATTCACGAAAGGTGTAAAATTCACCAACTATCGTATTTATCCCCGCGTTATAAATCTATTATTCAGCTATCATAGTGGAGTGAGGGTGATACCGATTATAAGTAAAGTACAAGAATTTGACAGGAATTTGTAGTCTATAGGAGAGTCGATCTTATCTTATATCTTATTGCGTTATCAGGATTTTTTTTTTTTATCAGCAGTTGTGATACTCTTATTATTACGATAAATGTCTGATAGACTTTGAAGGCAGTGTGGTGGGAAGAATTAAATAATACCGCAAAAGAACCTTTAGTCATTTATTACAATTCACAGATAGATAGATAGATGAATGAATAGATATAGATAAAGACGGGAAGGAAAATTCTTAGATAATGAAATTTGATGTGAAAAATTAATGCTAAGATCAGTGGCAAGGTAGAAAAAATTATTTTATTGATGTTTTGATTGTTGAAATTATTTTTCTACCCCTTGAAATAATAAATGTATATTCTTTTTAATTTTCTTCTTTTTCTCGTTCATAACAGAACATGTAATTATCGTTATCAAATACCAACATGGGATATGCTTATGTAAGTTATGTAATTATGAAGACACTAGAAAGTGGCTCATATGCAAAGTGATTTTTATAAAGACTGAATGGAATAGTGGTATAACCATGTAGCTCATAATAGCCTAAATTACATACTGAAATTTATAGTGCGCTCTCTCTCTCTCTCTCTCTCTCTCTCTCTCTCTCTCTCTCTCTCTCTCTCTCTCTCTCTCTCTCTAATCATATTGTCTTGTGCTGAAAATACAAGAGACTTAAGTCGACGAGTCTTGGCATAAGTGAAATGAGAGACGGGTTATATAAACATTAATATATAGCCCCCCCCCCCTCTCTCTCTCTCTCTCTCTCTCTCTCTCTCTCTCTCTCTCTCTCTCTCTCTCTCTCTCTCTCTCTCTCTCTATATATATATATATATATATATATATATATATATATATATATTCAAATAAATGGCATGCCTGAAAAACGTAGGAGAGGCAAAACAAGAGTTGGGTTTCATTTTGATCTTTCCGCTAACTATTGGAAATTACAGAAGACTAATTTTCAACTCTCAATACGAAACAGCTGGCCCTATTGTGATGGATTTTGTTGTAGATTGGATCTTTTTTTATCTTGCCATCATTTCATCTTCGTTATCACCCTTGGCATAGCCATTACGACGATGGGCTATGTGAATATGATTCACTGATATTGTTTTTACATTTTTAACTATTATTTCAATGCCTGTAAAATCGGAAATAATTCTTATCCTTGTTGAGCGTAATCTTTTCTGGAATTCGAACTTGCATAATTCCGATTATTTTGATAATATATCTTCAAATAAAAGCAATAAAAGCAATAAAGTAGAACCCCGATGACGGAACGAGGTTTCCTAAACAAACGCTTACGTTGAATTCTATTGTACCTTGTTCAATAGATTGACCATTACTGAGTAGATAGAATATTATTAACTTATAAATTTTCAAACTTTATTTCTGGAAAATTGACCACAAATAACTTCAACTATTGGGAAACTAATACTTTGAGATTGGCAACATAATAGGATAATGGTTGGGAACGAAAGTTCCGCCCCGGGTCGAATCCACGAGGGTTACTTTAATGACTCCCTGAAAGATAGAGGAAAAGAGCCATTGATACACGTGGATTGAGAGATATCTATAAGTCAAATAATGTATTTATTGAATTATGTGAGGGGAGGATTGAAGTTTTATCGGGGAATGTCAGAATCTTTCGCAACTTTCTTAATGAGTTTGTATCTGTAAAGCAAAGTGTGACTATGGATCTATCATAATTTCTTCAGCGAGTCTGCAGTGTTCTAGAGATCATAATTATCATCATTATATGAAAAACAAGAATAGTCACCAAATACCATTTATCCGTTGATACCACTCAAATGTGTGAGTATTTATGCGTAGTTTAGTATAATACCTTTATAATGAATGAACAGAATTTGATGAGAAATTCAGATATGTTTTCTAATCAAAGATTGAGAATATACTACATTGAGATAGTTTCCATGACTACAGATCTTAACTTTAAGACAACTTCTCCCTAAAGATAATAATTTTGTAACGAATACATTTTCCAAATTTAATCAAACTTTGTTTAAAAACTTTTCAACCATCTGGCTATCACACAAAAAAACGGCAGCCCATGTTACGAATATAACTGTTGTTTGTCTTAATTAAGAAGGGTACTGTTATAACAGATTTGCCTCTTCATATTTTTCTTCTCTGTCTCTATATTTATCTGTCTCTCCTCCGTTATCCCGTTAACTCAACCAATATTGTTTCGACGGAGGTATTGGGTATTCAACAGCATCTCTCATTCCAGAATGCAACTGTAGGCTACAGCATACGTTCCATAAACGCTCGTACACTATGACGGTATTGTTTTTTTTATCTCTCGCTCTCCCCTGCACTGATAACATAAACCTGTTGAAGCTTACTATTGAATATTTTATCCTGTTTAAATTTTGTGTCATTCTTGCTCTTATCTATCTGTATATACGCTCATTGTCTTGTTGAATAAACTCGGTTGCATTCATCTGGCCTCTCTGTTATTACCTAACAGCCACCTCGCACAATTCACCACCGGAGTACTAGCTCCCTCCTGCTTTCCCCTTCAATGCTGTACCCTACTGTTTGACGATGCTGCCCTCTGACCCTGACTTTTCTATCCAGAAACATTCATAAAACTACCATCCCTTGCCAGTACAGAGGCATTCACCTAGTTTCATCGCACTGAGGTTCAGTTTCCCATCAAGGGCGTGACTCCCTTAAGCACCAAAGCAAACTATGTCCTTACTACGACCACTGAGGACACTTTCCTGGAAATCTTTGATTGGCTTTGCGAGCAAGGGAACACCCCAATAGTGTACGACACCCTCAAAATATACCTCCTGGAGCAGTAGTCACCATCACCAGCTGCCCATGTAGCTTAGTTTTTTCAGCTCTCTCAACAACCATTGGGGGACATAGAGGATTCGCTCGCCCTCAGGGAAATGACCAGTATCACTTGTCTGCAACCTGCTGCAGACAGCTCTCCTCAGGAGGTGAACCTACTTTGTGCCCATTGGGTACGACGCCTACCTGAACCTGTATGCGCCGCCATCCCTGTTGTCAATGCTTTGCCCATGAAGGACCTGATGACCAAAGTCGATGCCCTTATGAACAGGTACTTCACCACCTTCAAGACCTCCATCAACGCCTCCACTCCTGACGAAGAGGATAACCAATCAACATAGACCAAAGCTGATGTGAATATGGTAGGACACAAATGCCCACCCCATGACGTCCCGTAGCGGTGACAAAGCTGCTCACCACCATCATTTGCCAGCCCTCGCTCATGCCCAAATCAACAACCTCTAAAGCCCTTTACTGATGCCCATCAGCTGCAGTTATACTACTAACACTCCAGATATGGGGCCGCTAAGAAGAAATGTGCGAACGGTTGTCAGTGGCTTTGATCTGTACTTTGATATCCTTCTATTCTCAGCTTTGAATATGTAGGCACCTAGAGTTCACGAACTTCTATTTCCAGGATAATTAGTGAGTCAAAAACTAGACAGCTGACTTCCCTCATGACATGAAAAATTTATATTTCAAACTTGATAAGTAACAAATTTCAAAGTTTATCAGTAGAGGTATGAGTCAGGTAAGTCGAAAGAACCTAAATCATACTAATTTGATCCATATTCTTAGGTATACCATTGCTTTTACAAATACAGATCCTGAAATAAAATTTCTATCCCCTAGAGTAGCTGGGTGAACTCTTTGAATGTCTAAAAATAAATCATATACGTAAAATTGAATATAATGTAAATAGTTTTGACTCAGATCCATGTATTTTGCACACATTAGGTTCATGTAATAGAAATGATTATCAGAAGCCAACACAGTATGTTTATTCTGTAAGGTGTAAAAGCGATTACCTTCATGGCACTCCAGATGGCCAGAGATGGGCCAACTGAGTCCTGAAGAAGAGGAATGAGGTTCTTTCTATATTCTCCAGGCAAGCTGTACAACCTTTCTTCCATCAGGAATACCTTCTAAGAAAGATCCGGCTGCCTACAAAGCCTATTTAGCACCTTCAGTTGCTTCTTCCTCTATGAAATGCAAAAAGAGTGCTCCACCCTTTTGTGACCAATGCGGGTAGTTCTGGACCAGTGGTAAAGGTAAAAAGAGGAGAAATGGATGCTGAAGTCGGTGGTCCCCTCCTCCAGCTGACCCGGGGTGTTGGATGTCAGTTATGTCATTGAGCAGTATGGGAGCATCATGGAGGGGATAATAGAATTCCTTCGGGATGCATTTAGCCCACCCTTTGAAGATCTTTGATCTCCTCTTACTTTTACTCAGAAGGTGTTCCAAAGCTACCCTCAGTAATCACTGGCCTTAACAACAGAGGTGAAAGCAATGTGTAAAAAGAATGAGTTTAAAGTTTTTAAAGACATTTCTCTTGGGTTTATTAAACTCCATTCACCAATTACCTTGGAAACTGACATCAGAAAGGAAGACTTCATACTTTTGGGGGATCTAAAGGAGTCCTCTTCTTTGTCCTAGAGTGGGTAGTGTACCATTATTGTCCAGTCGTCTCCAATTGTTCACACAAGTATTCACTCTAGGTTCAAAACTTAAGCTCACTCAAATTGGGCAGGTCTATTCAGGTATTTGGACAACTGGCTGGTCCTGGCCTCTTTAGGGAGGTAATTGCTTCAGGATAAAGATCAACTACTCTCATTTGTTGCGATCTCTGGCGTTTGGTAAATTGGTAAATGTTGAGTCTCACAAACCAAGCTGATGACGTACCTGGATATGCAAATAGATAATCATTTTAGTAGGCTCAGAGTAGTAGCATTCTTGTTCAATAAAGAAATCTTTGCTGAGTGTTGTAATGTCTTCTAGGACATCTTTTCTTGTTGGGGAAACTCGTTCCACATGAACACCTCCACACACAAGTGTTACTAGTCAGCAGCCAGCGATCTCCTATCTCATATTGTTCCATTGTAGCAGGAGGTATGAAATGGTCTCTTTTTTGGTGGCTGAATGATGAAAACCTCACTAGTAGAGTTCCACTTAACTTCCCGGCTCTATAGATTTTTCTGGTCTTGGAATCATAAGAGGAATAGTGGGGCACACACCTAAGGGAACAAGTTATATCAGGGGTGTGTTCCCTAGAGAAATGCTCTTGGTTATCAGCCTGTTGGAAATGTGAACAACATTCCTAGCACAGCAGACTTTCCAACAGAGTTTTTATAGGGCACTCAGTATTGCATATGTGTGACAACACTATTGTCAAAGCAATGAGGCACTGTCTTATACAGTCTTTGCGAGTAGACAAAGTAAGGGGATATCTATGCAGTGGAAAATGCTTCATGCTTGCAGGTTGTAACATTTTTGCCTTTTATTTATCTCTTGCTCTTCCCAGCACTGATAACAGAATCTGTTTAAGCTTGCCTTCGCATGTATCTATATGTTTGAATTTTTGTGACATTTTTGCTCTGAACTGCTTGAATATAAACCTGTTATCTGTTGAGTAAAGATTACTTGCATTCACCTCTCCTCTATGTTAACAACCACATTGTTGACTCTCAAAGTGATCACGTCCTCACCATCTTTTCTTGGCCACAGGCACACCTTACCCTTGTTACGATGGTGCCCACCGTTCTTGACTCTGCGACCCACTCTGCATCATTAAAACTGCTGCCCTTTGCCATCAGAGAAGTGTTTCCTTAGTTCCAGTGTGCCAAAGTTCAGTTTTGTATCAAGGACGTGACTTACTCAATCAGCAAAGCAGACTATGCTCTGGCGGTAATCCCTGATGACACTTTCCCAGAAATCTCTGGCTGGCTTTGTGACCAAGAGGATGCCCTCAAAGTGTAAGATGCCTTAAAAAAAATACCCGCTGGAGGACTACTCACCATTGTTAGTCACCCGTATGACCAAAGTTTTTCAGCTCTCTCAACAGCCATTGGGGACCAAAATGTCTTTGCTCGCCCTCAGGGAAATGATCAGCATCGCTCGCTTGCAGCTTGTCGCAGACGGCTTTTTTTGGGAAGTGAGCCTACTTCATGCACTTTGGGTACAACGCCTACCCAAACCTGTCTGCATGAAGGACCTAATGACCAAAGTCAACGCCCTTATGGATAGATACTTCACCACCTTCAAGACCTCCATCAGCTGACCAAGAGGACAACTACTCAACACTGACTGAAGCCAATGTAAATGCTGTAAGACACAGGCACCCGCCCCTTGACATGCCAGAGCGGAGAAAAAGCCGTTTACCACCCGCATATGTCACCCCTCGCTCACACCCAAGTCAACGACTTTCAGAGTCACTTGCTGACATCTATTGGCTGCAGTTCTGCTGCTACCCGTCCATATTCAGGGCTTCTGCAAAGATATGTGTGGATGGTTGTCAGTGGTCAAAAAATGTGTACGGTGGCCATCACTTGTGATGGTGGCCTCCTATGTCACTATTCTTTTCCTTTTAGATGATACAGGTATGGGTGTGCGGTTTTTGGTAGACACTGGTGCTTGTCGTTCCCTTCTACCAAAGTCATTCTACAGGACAATGCGCGGTCATTCTAGGCCTACTGATGTCCACCTGGTAGCTGCCAATGGATCTGAGATCCCCACAAACGAGTATGAAACACTCACACTGTCGTTTGGGAGTGCTCAATACCATTGGAAATTCCTCGTTGCTGACATAATATTACTGCTACTTAGTGCGGATTTCCCCGCATATTTTGACCTCCGGGTTGGTGTGGGGCATCAACAATTAGTCAACGCCTCTCTAACATGCCCCCTCTGACCTTGCCCTCTACATCAGCACACTCACAGATGCCTATGCTCATCTCAACACGTACCTAGAAGTGTTCCGTCCTGAGCTATGCCAAACACCCACTGTTCCCGCCAAGCATAGTATTGATCACCATATCAAGATGACAGAGCCCCAGTGTTCACCAAATTCATTCGTCTGGCACCGAATCATTAGGCAGACGCAAAAAAGAAATAGAAAAGTTTGCCAAAAATTGACGAAATGGGTCACTTCCAAAAGCCCTCCAGCCCATGGTCGTCAAACTTACCCATCGTTCTGAAGAAGAATGGCTCCCTATGTCCTTGTGGAGATTACTGGCATCTGAATATGCAGACAGATCCGGATCACTACCCCCTCTCAAATATCACCAACCTTACCTCGTACTTGCACAAGGTGAAGGTTTTCTTCATGCTCGACCTCTTGCAGGGGTAATATCAGGTGTCCATGAACCAAGAAGACATCCCCAAGACTTCCATCACCACCCCTTAAATACATACACCTTCAATTATTCCTGTTTTGGCCTTCGTGTTGCTGGAGCCTCTTTTCATCGCCTCTTGGATAGGATCTTAGGGGGCCTCCCCTTCTGCTTGTTACATGGACGACATACTTGTGTTCTCTGCCTCTGGATAAGAACACCTCTGTCACCTATACATCGTTCTTGTCCACCTACAACTGAACAGCATTGTAGTCTGGTACGACAAGTGTATCTTTGGCACCAATGAAGTATCATTCTTAGGGCACTACAATACTCCTGAAGGCTTCAACCCACAATCTGAGAAGATAGCAACCATTCAGAACTGTCAAAGCACTGCAAGAATCCCTTGGTATGTTAAACTATTATCACTGGTTCCTGCCAGTCATCCCTGCCACTGCTGCTCCTCTCAAGGCCGAGGCAAAAGACTTTAAGTGGGGTCCCCTTCAAGAAGCGGCCTTCTGTAATGCAAAGAATGCCCAATCAACTGCTGCTGCTCTCACTTTTCCCATGCCAAAAGTTCCTTTCCTCTCCACCGAGGCCAGCGACGTCACTGTTGGTGCAGTACTCAAGCTAGTGGTCAACCGCTCACCTGGCCCATTGTCCTTATTCAGTAAAAAAACTGTCCAAGACAGAATCCAGCTGCTCGACCTTCGGTCGCGAATTGCAGGCAGTGCTTTGGCTGTCCATCACTTTCGCCACTTCTTAGATGGTATACCCTTCATCATTACCACATGCCTCTGGTGCATGCCTTCACACAACAGTCCGATGCCTGGTTCGCCCGTCAACACCGACATCTCTCCATCGTGGCTGAATCCCATTACTGATGCCTTGTCATGAAACACATTGACTGCTGTTCACCTGGGAATGAGTTATAACACCTTGGGAGAGCCTCAACAAAAAGATCCAGACTACCAAGCATGTAGGACATCTTGCACATCCTTCCTTTGGGAAGACGTCGCCCTCAACGATTCCAACGACATACTCCTTTTTGACGTCAGTACTGGTAGACCACATTCATGGATACCTGCTTCAATGTGCCGTCAGGTGTCTGATTTCTTCTATGACCTGTCACATGCCTTGTGCTGATCCACTGCACAGATACTGAAGACAAAGTTAATATGGCAAGGTATTGCTAATGATGCTAAGGATTAGGTTCATGCCAAACTTCAAAAGTATATTGGCACACGGATTCAGGAGTTTGCACCTCTCCTCAACCTCAGGGTTATTTTGTCCACATTTCCAGGGATGTTGTACCAACCGTGTGTCACACGATCGTACATAGTTCATTTTGTGAATATATTATACTTGTATCTTCGCTCTTCCCTCGCACTAAAATAAACCAGATTAAACATGTCTGCTTTTCTCCTCTGTAACAGTGTCTGTTTTTCAAACAAGAAATTTCTTGTTGCTTTGAGCTTTTGTATATAAAGGAGAGTGTTCTATAATAAATTTACTCAGTTGCTTTCAACCTGCCTTTGAGTCACAACCTTCTCTCGGCCCGTCACATTGGTGACCACGGAAGTCGACTCGCTCCTCCCGCCTTCCACCCCCCCCCCACTCGCCCCTCCATCGTTGGTAACATGGAGGACTCTACGGAAGATATTGCTGCGACTCCCCCATTGAAACTTTCGTCATTCGCCAGCGGAGAGGCGTTTGCTTGGTTTCAGCGCACAGAAGTCCAGTTTTGCATCAAGGGCGTGACTCGCTCAACCACCAAAGCAGATTATGTTCTCGCGGTGATACCCGAGGACACCTTCCCGGAAATATCAGACTGGCTTTGTGAACAAGGAGACACCCCAATAACATATGACGCCCTCAAAACATACCTTCTGCGGCAGTACTCGCGTCGCCAGCCGCCCGTATAGCAAAGCTTTTTCAGCTCTTGCAACAACCGTTGGGGGACCAAAGGGCTTCGCTCGCCCTCTGGGAAATGACCAGTATTGCTCGCCTGTAACCTGCCGCAGACGGCTCTCCTCGTGAGGTGAACCTACTTCGTGCCCTTTGGATACGCCGTTTACCCTGACCTATACGCGCTGCCATACCTGATGTCGATAGTTTACCCATAAAGGACTTGATGACCAAAATCGACGTCCTTATGGACAGCCACTTCAAGACCTCCATCAACGCCTCCACCCCTGACGAAGAGGACGCCTATTCAACGTCCCCCGAAGCTAACGTGAATGCCGTAGGACATACACGCCTACCCCGTGACGTGCCGAAGCGGCGACAAAGCCACCCACCACCCACCACTCGCTCGCGCCCCAACCAACAACTTCTACAGCCACTTACTACCTCCCATCCGCCGCAGTTTTGCTACTACCACTTCAGATTCGGGGCAACCGCGAAGAAATGTGCCAAGGATTGTCAATGGCCAAAAAACGTGTAAGTTGGCCATCGCTTGTGGCGGTGGCCTCCCATGTTTCTAATCTTTTCTTTTTACAGGATGCAGGAACGGGCGTGCGATTTTTGGTAGACACGGGTGCTTGTCGTTCTCTTTTGCCAAGGAAACTCTTCAAGGCACGACGTAGTCTGTCTACATCTGCCGACGTCCGCTTAGTAGCTACCAACGGATCTGTGATACCCACCTACGGTTACGAGAACCTCATATTATCGTTTGGAAATGATAAATTTAATTGGAAGTTTCTCGTTGCTGACGTCACATTGGCAATCCTCGGTGCGGATTTCCTCTCTCATTTCCACCTTCTGGTCGATGTCGCCCACCGACGTTTGGTCAACGCAGACTCGTATTTGTCGACACCTCTTCAACCCGCCCCTCGAACCTCGCTCTCCACATCAGAGCACCCACGGATGTCTACGCCCATCTCCTCACGTTGTACCCGGAAGTTTTCTGTCCAGAACTTCGCCAAACGCCCACCATATCAAGACGATGGGATCCCCAGTCTTCGCAAAATTCAGACGTCTGGCACCGGAACGATTGGCAGCCGCCAAACAGACGTTCGCCGAAATGGAGGAAATGGGCCTTTGCCAAAAGGCCTCCATCCCATGGTCGCCACCCTTACACATCGTTCTGAAGAAAGACGGCTCCCTCCGTCCGTGCGGGGATTACAGGCGCCTGAAAATGCAAACAGAACCGGATCACTACCCCCTCCCAAACATTGCCGACGTAACCTCCTACCTGCACAAAGCAAAGGTTTTCTCTACGCTTGGACTCCTGAAGGGGTATCATCAGGTGCCTATGAACCCAGAAGACATCCCCAAGACCGCCATCACCACTCTGTTTGGTACATACGCCTTCAATTACTCCTGTTTTGGCCTTCGTAATGCTGGGGCCACGTTTCAACGTCTCATGGATGGCATCTTAGGGGACCTCCCCTTCTGTGTATATTATGTGGACGACATACTTGTGTTCTCCTCCTCAAAAGAGGAACACCTCCGTCACCTGCGCATCGTGCTTGACCGCCTGCAACAAAACGATCTTGTAGTCCAGTACGACAAGTGTACCTTTGGCGCCAGCGAAGTGTCATTCTTAGGGCACCGCATCACTCCTGAAGGAGTCCATCCCCTCCCTGAGAAGGTAGCAGCCGTTCAGGACTTCCCCGCGCCCTCGACCATCAAAGCTCTGTAGGAATTTTTGGGCATGATCAACTATTATCACCGTTTTCTGCCAGCCATTGCCGCCACTCTTGCTCCCCTCTACGCCTCCCTCAAGAGCAAGCCAAAAGACCTGAAGTGGGGTCCCCTTCAAGAAGCGGCCTTCTGTAATGCAAAGAAGGCCCTATCAACCGCTGCGGCTCTCACTTTTCCTATCCCACATGCCCCTCTCCGTCTCTCCACCGATGCCAGCGACGTCGCTATTAGTGCAGTACTTGAGCAGGTGGTCAACGGCTCGCCCTGCCCATTGGCCTTCTTCAGCAGATAACTGTCCAAGGCAGAATCAGGTTATTCTACCTTCGATCGCGAATTGCTGGCAGTGCCCTTAGCTGTCCGTCACTTTCGCCATTTCTTAGAAGGTACGCCCTTCGTCAAATGCACAGACCACATGCCTCTGGTGCACGCTTTCACTCGACAGTCTGACGCCTGGTCCAACAGTCAACGCCGACATCTCTCCGCCGTGGCTGAATACAATTGCACCCTTCAATACGTCCCTGGGAAAATGAATCCCGTTGCCGATGCCCTGTCAAGAAACACGTTGGCTGCCGTTCAACTGGGATTGGATTACAACGCCCTGGCTGAAGCCCAATGACAGGATCCAGAGTATCAAGCATGTAAGACATCCTGCACGTCTCTCCGTTGGGAAGACTTCCCCCCTCAAACACTCCAACACCACCCTCCTCTGTGACGTCAGTACTGGTAGACCGTGACCTTGGATTCCTGCTCCCATGCGCCGGCAGGTGTTTGATTTCATTCACGGCCTTTCACATCCCTCGTGCCATTCTACCGCACAGCTGCTGAAGACGAAGTTCATTTGGCACGGCATTTCTAAAGATGCTAAGGATTGAGTCCGCGCCTGTACTTCTTGCCAAGCTTCCAAAGTACATCGACACACGGATTCAGGAGTGGGCACCTTTCCTCAACCTCAGCGTCATTTCGCACACATTCACGTCGACATTATAGGCCCCCTACCCACATCACAAGGACATCGTTACCTGTTTACAGTCATTGACCGCTTCACTCGTTAGCCTGAAGCCATTCCCATGGAAACTGCAACGTCCACCTCATGTACAACTGCCTTACTCTCAGGATGGATTGCAAGATTTGGTATCCCTGAGCATATTACTTCGGACAGGGGTACCACTTTCACCTCTCAACTGTGGACATCATTAGCGAATCTCCTGGGCATCACCCTACATCAGACAACAGCCTACAACACCGCTGCCAATGGAATAGTTGAACGTTTTCATCGCACCCTCAAAGCAGCTTTGATGTCCCGCTGCAAGGATTCCAACTGGTTTACTCAGCTTCCCTGGGTCCTCCAGGGACTAAGGACCACTCCTACAGACGCCCTCGACGTCTCGGCAGCTAAAATGGTGTATGGCGACCCGTTGGTCATCCCTGCTGAATTTTTTCCTTCTACAACCTCCTCCGACGATCTCCAGCGCATAAGTCTGGTCTTGGGAAAATTTACTCCATGCCGCCAGACTTACAAGCCCCCAGCAAAGCATCAGATACTGACAGACTTGCACTCTGCAACCCACGTCTTCCTGCGCAACGACACTAGCAAGCCACCGCTAACGCCCCCTTACACGGGCCCTTTCCTTGTGATCCGACGCAGTCCAAAAGCATTCCTACTAAACGTTCGTGGCAAAGAAGACTGGGTCTCCATTGATCGTCTAAAACCTGCTTATCTCCTGCCAGATGACCCGCCTACAGTTCGCCTCTCTAGATCAGGGCGCCCTATTTAACATGTATAGTATGTCATACATTTTAACATGTATAGTATGTACCAACCGCCTGTCACACGATCGTACATAGTTCATTTTGTGTATATATTATGCTTGTATCTTTGCTCTTCCCTCGCACTAAAAGGAGCCTGAATAAACATTTCTGTTTTTCTCACCGGTAATGGTGTCGAATTTGAACATGAAATTTCTTGTTGCCTTGAGCTTTTGTATATAAAGGAGAGTGTACTATAATAAACTCACTCAGTTGCTTTCATCCTGTCTTTGAGTCACAACCTTCTCTCGGCCCATCACACTACTATCAAAGAACTCAGAGATATATAGTCAGGAAAAATAGATATTACTTTTAAAACTTGTCATTTTATTTTCTACATGTTTATTGAAAGTGCACTCACCTTTGTGATGTTCATGATTTACAGTTCTCTTTTGTCTTACATAATTGGATTTTGTCAACTTCCTTTTGTTTATTTCACGTTCTTCAGTAAACATATTACTATTTCACGTTTTATCAAAATATCAGATAAGCAGTATTGCTCTTCTTGGCTGAGCTACTCCTAGTGGTTGTTTCTGATCCTATAATTCAATTGTTCTGTCAAACCTTGTAAGTTAATCTTTGTTTTTGGGATCCATGCACT
>NC_090730.1:119230020-119235020 GCF_036898095.1 Palaemon carinicauda | reverse complement strand
CGTGGCAGATGATCTTACCGGAATCAGTATGGACCGGCAGGGGTCACTTGCCGTAGTTAAATAGGTACTGGGCATCATAAGGAACTGGCTATCCTTTGATGAATCTAGCCAATGATTCATCTATGGATTTAGTTAATCTATGGAATGAGAAAATGATAGAGTGACCCCCAATCATGGGCGTAGCGGGGTGGTAAGAATCTCCCAGTTTATAATTACTAAAGTAAGATTATTGATTGGAATTTGAGGCCCTTTCCGTCAATGTGCGTGGGAGGAGATGATGATGATGAAGATGATGATATATATACATATAAATCTATAAGCTATATATACATGTATTTATACTGTGTATATATATATATATATATATATATATATATATATATATATATATATATATATATATATTAGGTAGTAGGTTGGCCAGGGCACCAGCCACCCATTGAGATACTACCGCTGGAGACTTATGGGGTCTTTTGACTGGCCGGACAGTACTACATTGGATCCTTCTCTCTAGCTACGGTTCATTTTCCCTTTGCCTACAAACGCACTGAATAGTCTGGCCTATTCTTTACATATTCTCCTCTGTCTTCATACACCTGACAACACAGATTACCAAACAATTCTTCTTCACTCAAGGGGTTATTGCACTGTAATTTTTCAGTGGCCACTTTCCTCTTGGTAAGGGTAGAAGAGATTCTTTAGCTATGGTAAGCAGCTTTTCTAGGAGGACACTCCAAACTCAAACCATTGTTCTCTAGTCTTGGGTAGTGCCACAACCTCTGTACCATGGTCTTCCACTGTCTTGGGTTAGAGTTCTCTTGCTTGAGGGTACACTCGAGCACACTCTCCTATCTTATTTCTCTTCTTCTTGTTTTGTTATGGTTTTTATAGTTTATATAGGAGATATTTATTGTTGTTACTCGTCTTAAATTTTTTTTTTCCTTTCCTCACTGAGGTATTTTCCCTGTTGGAGCCCCTGGACTTATAGCATACTGCTTTTCCAACTAGGGTTTTAGCCTAGCAAGTAATGATAATAACACACACACACACACACACACACATATATATATATATATATATATATATATATATATATATATAACCAGGCTATTACTTTTTACTATATAGGGGAGATATCAGGGAAGATAAATGGTAGAATTTGGATCAAAGAAATGAGACATGAATAAAATAGTCATGAGGAAGAGCATTGTGCATTTAGATATGGAATGGTGTGTTTGATTTAGATTTTACTGAAAAACAGTTAAGTAAGTAATTCAAACAAGAAGAGAAAAAGATGTATGTGTCATCAACTGATCTAGGGGAAGCTACAGAAAATAAGGTGTTGTGAATAGTTATTATTATTATTATTATTATTATTATTATTATTACTCGCTAAGCTACAACCCTAGTTGGAAAAGCAGGATGCTATGAGCCCAGGGGTTCCAACAAGGAAAATAGCCCAGTGAGGAAAGGAAAAAAGGGAAGTTAAATATTTTAAGAAGAGCAACAACATTCAAATAAATATCTCCTATAGAAATACAAAAATTTCAACAAAACAAGAGAAGAGAAATAAGATAATAGTGTGTGATCCCGTGTACCCTCAAGCAAGAACACCCTAACCAAAGGCAGTGGAAGACTATGATACAGAGGTTATGGCACTACCCAAGATTAGAGAACAATGGTTTGATTTTGAAGTGTCCTTCTCATAGAAGAGCTGCTTGTCATAGCTAAAGTCTCTTCTACCCTTACCAAGAGGAAAGTAGCCACTGAACAATTACAGTGCAGTAGCCCCTTGAGTGAAGAAGAATTTTTTGGTAATCTGTGTTGTCAGGTGTATGAGGACAGAGGAGAATATGTAAAGAATATGCCAGACTATTCAGTGTGTGTGTGTAGGCAAATGGAAAATGAACCGTAACCATAGAGAAGGATCCAATATAGTACTGTCTGGCAAGTCAAAAGACCCCAAACTCTCTAGCAGTAGTATTTCAACGGGTGGCTGGTGCCTTGGCCAACCTACTACCTTAATTCTAATAGAAGATATGTTTGCTTTGGTAATTATTACATAAAAGTGGGTGTAAAACAATGGTGAATTGTCTCTGAGGCTCGCCATTATCATCATTGGTGGAAGAAAGAGAATGGGCGGTAGATATTAGTAAAAAAAAAAAAAATTATGGGAAACGAAAATGAATCGTGGATGGATTTTGGAATGGTCGAGGTTTCTAGATGACACTGCACTTATTGTGGACAGTGAATTGTAATATCAGAAACTCCAAAAAGGTTTGAAAGGCTTTTCATGTGATGAAAGTTGGGCATGAAATACATATATTTCATGGTAAATATATGGTAATGGAAACCAGAAAGATGGAGCAACGAATGGCGTTGAGGATGGTAAGGATTAAAAGCTGTTCATTCCTATAGGTATTACGATCTATGTCTACTTTAGGCTCTAGAACCTTTAAATATGCGGCCCCGAGACTATATGATAAGCTCCCACGAAACATTCGAATGATTGAAGACTTTCTTATTTCATGAGTCTTTTGACAGTGACGATTTAACAGTAAATGAACAATACGCGATATGAAACGTTAAATACTCTGAACGAACAAGGTAAAACGACAGTGGAGGTCCTATAGAGAGTGGGGTTCCCCTGCTATATGGGACCGGAAAAGCAGCCATCAAAGTAAAGTAAAGTAAGGAAGGAATAAATCTAATGAATAATTGTACGTTAAGAGAAGAGAGGAATCATAGAATAGATGAAGTCAGAAACGTAACAGATAATAAAGATACACAAATAGTCTTTGTAAGTTAAAATAAGAATGCACGAATTGTTTTTTATGGTGAATGAAAGAATAAATTCAAATGCGCGTAAACACTGTTCACATAGTATGGATAAGTGAGAAGTAGGCAAAATAAATAGGAAGAGTAGTTATGGGTTTGCTTATGTTAAGGTATGGATCAGACCATTTTGATTTGGTTTGGATATGTGACATTCTCTCATTCGGAAATGAGAGAAAGGATAAGTTATTTCACTGAAAACGTTGGCCGAATCTTACGAATTTTTTTAGGGTACCTAATTGAAATAATTACTGGGCACAAATTTACAAAATCAAGTCCTATTATCGTAGAATGGAAATATGTAAAACAATGTGACCCAAGATGTTATTTATTGTTCTCTAAGGAGTCAAATCTAAAGGTAATTTCTTGACATTCTAGTTTCACCTTGAAATTTTCTGATAAAAATCAATATATCTATTATAAAATGTTATATTTCTGCATAAAAATAAAATCAAAATATCACAAATTCTATGGAGAACAAGATAACATGGAGATAAACCACCTTACCCTTCGGTTATGTCAACAAAATGACCCCAGACCACAACAATTAGTACGGCCAAATCTGCCACCTGAAATGGAAGAAGGGTATGTTAATTTCAGAATTTTATTTACCTTCGCAAATATTTGTGGACCTGTATAAAACTTTTATGCTGGAATGCTGGATGTTTGAACAATATTTCAAAACTATAGAATGAACATTTTGAAAAACTAAAAAAGATATTTGAAAATGCAATAAATTAGAAAAATAAAAACAAATCAATATTTTACGTTAAAAAAGGGTTAATGCGCATATTGTAAAGATTAGAATGATTGTATTTATGCTAAAAAGTAGCAAGAAAAGTAAGACTTCTTTCAATACTATATAATCAACATTAGGACCCCAAAAATGAGTTCGAAATTGAAATAAATTCGAAAACAGTAAAAAAGCCAATTGTTTGTGTAGAAAATAGATGATATGCATTTGGTAAATATAAAAATTATTTGCCAACAAGTAGTGAAGAAATATTAATTTTGTATCTTAATATAATGACCATCAAGTACAGTTGAGACACAAGACAATTTGATGCTGCAGCAAACAGACTTCCTAAAACTCAAACAAGCAGTGTTTGTTTTGTGGTCATCCTATGTTAGGTAGCTTTGTCAGCGAATTTTAGGAACTTGATGTGGCCACATGGGAGTGAAGATCCTGAGGCAAATTAAATAAACTTGAATGTATCTGGCATGAGCACGCAAAGTGGCTTCGACAAGTTGACTGACGCATAAAACCGATGACTGACTAGGGGAGTACGCAAATCAGTGGCGATCTATTTGAGGAACGTTGGCCTTGGCATCGACTTGGAGAAGGGCATGCTCAAATAAAGAATGTAAGAATTTACAGTAATCATATTCAATGTCATGTAAAAGAGACACGGTGGCCAGCATCGTGTCTTACGAACACATTTTGATATAGCACACATCTGGTTGAAGGTGTCTATACCTCCCTTCATCGAATTGCAAAACCCTCCGTTTGTCCGTCTTGCGTTTCTCTAACTTAAAGGGATCATTATGCAGGGAACTAAGCAGCATCACCTTAGGTGTGCTACTTGTAGCTTCCTGACACTGAAGAATCAAATTATGTTCATAATTAAACACAGTCACCGGGTCCTTGAGAGGCACCTTCTCCCAAAGTTCCCATGGAATACAAGGTTTTGGGCGAATTGTGCTACATAGATTCAAGCCTCCACCCGAGAGTATCGAGATGAGCCGAGTGTCATGAAAACAGTGGGGTCCCTTCGTTGAAAAGGTTCAACAAGGTCAGACGTAAAACCTTCTCTTGGAACCTTAACTGTGTCCTTACCCAAGTATTCAATGGAGTTACACATGTAATTTGTATCGGCATCAAACACCAATACAAGCTTGATACCATACTTATAGAAACAGAAAATAGGATTAGTAGCCAATCAAAGTAAAAGATATCAAATACAGATTCAGTGACCAATAAAAGCAAAATAAGAAGATATTATATATATATATATATATATATATATATATATATATATATATATATATATATATATATATATATATATATATTATAAATAATAATAATAATAATAATAATAATAATAATAATAATAATGATGATATTGCAGGTGCAACTCAGGACGGATTTTGTTTACGATATC
>NC_090730.1:119212520-119215020 GCF_036898095.1 Palaemon carinicauda | reverse complement strand
TAGGCTTTCCAAGCCTGCCAGTCACCTTGGTTCAGATACTGTTTCCACTCCTGACGATCTTCATATAGCTTGTCTTCTTCAATCACTTATAAATTTACACCTCTCCTTCTCACTTCTCTCTCAATATTTTCCACCCACATCCTCCTAGGCCTACCAACTGGTGTTCTGCTTTGGGGTCTCCATTCCAAGATTTTACTTGGATATCGTTCTTCTTTCATTCTTTTGGCTTGTCCAAACCACCGAAGTTGTCCTCTTTCAATAAAATCCAAAATCCCCTCCACTGCTAGTTTTCTCCTAATGTCTTCACTTCGAAGTTTATCTCAGTACCTTCATTTCTGTTGCCTGTAGCTGGCATCTAGTCTTTGATGTTAACGTTCAAGACTCATGGCCGTAAGATAGAATTGGCCTCAGTATGGAGATGTATATAAGAGTATTTACTTTACGGAGTATGCTCTTTTCTTTCAACATTAGATACAGGGGATGCAAATTATTATTGATTGTATGTATTCTATTGGTTATTTCCAGCTATATTGTCATTTTGATCACTAAATACAGATACCAAATATTTAAAGTTTCTGCACTGTTTTAATGCTTGCCCTTCTAATGAAATATTTATATCTGCCGTTGTTCGACACAGGAGCATATCTCCGTTTTCTCCTTGTTAATCTTCATGTCGTTTGATTTTAAGAAGTTATTCTAGTCTGTCATCCTCTTTTAGAGGTCCTCTATAGTTTCGGCTACAACTACATGGTCATCAGCATATATTAGATCAGTGGTTATGTTCGAATTAGGATTTTGCTGTCTCATGCATTTTTCCACGAAGACTATAAAAAAATAGAGGGGAAAGAACACTACATTTCCTTACTCCTGATATGATTTCAGACCAATTCTCATTTTCAGGGTTTGCTTTACTCTAGATCTGCTGATTACAGAGGTGTTATAAATTGCTCCATAATAGTCATCTCTCAATGCATCCCATATCTTTTGCCTTGGCACTCGACCAAATGCTTTCTCAAGGTCTATAAAAGTCCCAGCTCTTTTCAAATATCATCTTCAGCGTGAAGATCATGTCTGATGTTCCTCTTCCCGGTCTGAAACCACTTTGCCACTCACTTAACTTTGGTTCTACACATTTTCTTAATCTATTCTCAAATATTCTCCCTTACACGAATGCATGGGCCATAAGAGATATACCTCTGTAATAGGAACATTCAGTTTTATCTCCCTTCTTTTGTAGATAGGGCACATTAAATCTCTTTGCCAATCCCCTGGGGTGTCGTCCCCATCCCATAGTAGGTTTGTTAACTCCAACAGCCATATGATTGAATCTTGTCCCATATATTTAAGTAGTTCCACAGGTATCACATTTAAAACAGGGGCCTTGCCATTTTTCATTCTCTTGAGGGCATCTTTCAATTCTATCTCTGATATGTCAGGTTCATTGCTCTCACCCACACTAAATTCCAGAAGCTCTTCCACGTGTATACTGTTGATATTTAACAGGGTTTCAAAATATTTGTTTCAACCTAAATCCATATCTCGCGTATCTGTTAAGACTGTGCCATTCCTTGGGTCTTTGATTACATAAGTGGGAAGTTGAGACTTTCTTCTGTAATATTTGGTGTGTTATATATGAGCTTTCTGGTTCCTTGAAAGTCGTTCCGCAAGTCTTCTCCAATTTTTCCCAGGTCTCACCTTTTGGAAGTACTTTTATTCTCAGTTTCTCTACTGGCTTCCTTGTAGTTGTGATCTTCTAATCTTCTGGTTTTCATCCATTTCCAAAAGATTTACGTGCAGGAGTTCACCAAGGTGATTGCCTTTTCTTTCTTTCTTTGATAGTTCTCTTTTGTACTACATTTGTAGCAGTATCCAAAATTGCTGTTTGAAGGTATCCCATTTCTAATCTTAGTTATTATATCCCTGCTGCGTTTGACTTGCTCTGCTTATTCCACTTTTATAACTTTCCCGGCATTCCTCTCTCTTTACATTTTCAAGAATAAACCTTCAATTTTATTAGAAGCAAACGGTGATCTGAGTCTAATGATAGATATGGGATTCGCTTTACATCACTGAATTAGTTTTTGTTGTATGAGATTGCCAAATCAATCATGGATTTTTCTGTATATGTTCCAGCTGCCAAGTTCCATCAGTACCATGCCCATTTTTGACTCTCTGTGTTTATAAAAAAGTATTCCTGATGGACATTCCGTTTTGTATGCAGATATCTATTATACTCTCACCTTCTCTGTTCCCGTTTTCATTGCTAAATGCTCCAAATATGTTCTCTATTCCGATTCTGTCTTGGTCAACATGTCCATTCATATCCAATATCATGATGATATTCTCTGTATATGGTACCACGTCATTTACTTCTTGTAGGTGTCTATATACATACATGTATATATATATATATATATATATATATATATATATATATATATATGAGTGTAGATATGAATATAATTATATATATACACAGTATATATATGAGTGTAAATAT
>NC_090730.1:119195020-119205020 GCF_036898095.1 Palaemon carinicauda | reverse complement strand
CATTTTTCAGTCGGTCGTTCAAGTCCTTGTATTTTCGGTTCGCTGGAATACCGTGGCCACCATCAAACTGAACTTTTTTTTTTCAAATGAGCAAGGCTCTCTTCTTTTTTCAATGCTAAAATTAACTTCCAAATATTAGGATGAACACCTGAAACAACACTCTATAGTGGTAACCTTATAAATTATTATTGGTGCGAAGTAGTGACAGGGCACAAAAACACCTAACTTTACCACTGAATTCAGTGATATCTTTCTTTATAGCCCAAATCTATAACCTTGCGATAAATGGAAAAGGCATGATGAAATAGAAACATTTGGGAAATGATTACGTATACAGTTCATATGCGCTTTTTCAAAGTCCGTAATTTATGCCTGGGGTTTTAATTTTGGGCTTAATTCCAAAATTTTTGCAAAAAGTCTGTTATACGTTTCTTCTTTCTTGTCTGGCAGGAGGGCAAATAACCTTGGTACACTGAAGTTATGAATCTGAATATGTAAAGTAAATGACTGGAAATATGTTTTCGGCACACACTTGAACGTTCCATTCCCAGCTAAGTGTGTTGCATGCATCAAATCATTAAGTCCCTGATTTGTTGCAAAAATTAGTAACCTACTTTCACCTGCTTTGACGTTCTCAAATTGTAGGAAAACTTCACTGTCCAATGCCCTAAACTCGTTTGGTATTATAAATCCAGTCTTACGTACATTTTCACTTAATGATGCACTACTTGACGCAATAAATGACCGTGATGTTTCCTGGCTTGAAAGTGCGCCAGCCTTCAAACTAGTTAAGGCCTCACATACTTTTGGCTTTGTTTCACATGAACTGTGATGATGTTCACAAAGATGATTCAAGACCTTGTAATCATTTTCTTCTGTTGCAGTATGCAGGCGTCCTTTACAGCTCTTCACATCATACCTCCAATAAATTTTGGACCCATCAGCATTTGTTCTCTGCTTCTCGTTTGTGTAATTTAAATCGTCTACGAGTTTTTGTCCTTCACGGGTACTTAGAATGGTACGAGGCATGGTGAAAGACTGACTTTATTCTAAATAAAAAAGATAAAAAACTTAGTTAATAAAGCGTTTCTTTATTTGGAAGTTTGTTTTTGTAAATAATTAGTCTATTTGCTTAATTAAAGAACTACATTATTTAGTAAATAAATGGCCTCTTGGCTTATTTACCCGAATAGGTATGGTCAGTTGGGAATCAAATTTCAAGGAATCAACAATACTGGGAATCAACTTATCGGGAATCAAAATACCGGGAATCAAATAACCGAAATAAAAAAACAGGGAATCAACTTACCGGTCACCATATATTTATATATGTATGCATATATATATATATATATATATATATATATATATATATGTATATATATATATATATATATATATATATATATATATATATATATATATATATATGGAGCAACCTCGTCGATACCTTCCGCGTCTTATGATGCAGGTATGTGTATGTATATGTATATATATATATATATATATATATATATATACATATATATATATATATATATATATATATACATATGTACACACATATATACATAAATATATATATATATATATATATATATATATATATATATATATATTTATACATATGTATAAATATATAATCTCTCTCTCTATTTATATATGTATATATATATGTATATATATATATATATATATATATATATATATATATATATAAATTGCTACACACAACAGTTCACGGAGTACAAGGTACGTCACTCAATGTTTAGTTCCTCAGAAACATGCTGGAATATTAGAGACTTAGCCCTTTCGTCTTTTCTTATCAGGTTTGGGGATGGAACGATGATCATTCAATTTATGAACTGAGCTTTATGTCACTTGTGTTGCGAGGCCACAGAGAGAGAGAGAGAGAGAGAGAGAGAGAGAGAGAGAGAGAGAGAGAGAGAGAGAGAGCGTCTTTGCATGTTTAGTTAATATTACGAGCTATGTGTTAATTTTTTCCAAGAATAACCCACCTTATTTATGTAATCCTGAACAAGAAATTATTTCAAAAGTGACTCTTTACACTTCGTGTTAAGAAATGTTCAAAATTCTTATTTACTGATTTCATAAAAAAAACATTTTATCATTCAAAGGCTGAGCAAACAGGTTTATAAAATTAGTGTATGTCCAGTTTACTGTTCGTTTTCGCCTCCTTTTTAGTGAGAAAATTTGTCCATGACTTTATCTTATTAGGTTTTACGTGGTTCTTATACTTCTCATCAAGGTTCGTTGTTAATGCCACAGATGATTTATACGAAAATTATTTAATTCTGCAATTGCAAAAATTGCACTTATGTAAATTAAGTATTCCACTTTGAAAATTGGCCGCTCAATTTACCGAGAAAAAGTTATAAAATATATAACAAAATCTGAGATAATATTAATAGATAAATGAAAGATTTTCTCCCACAAGCACTGGAGTGTAAAGATCAGTCACATCTGTAAGAAGTAGCTTAGCAGCTGAAGAAGTTACACATGGCGAGGATTCAAAATATTTCATTGTTTCGATAAACCGCAAATTCATCTCACCTTGACATCTCATGATCTGCTCCAATGTTTTATATAAATGAAAATCCCAGCGCCATCTGTTGTCAGCCATGGAACGAGGATTACAAAGCCCGGAAATGTTGATACTGTTTTTGTATCCTTGGAAGTGTTAAAAGTCAGCCAAGTCCCTAAATGTTATTTTCAGATAAAGAAAAAAATAAATAATTGATGTTACGTATTACTGCATTGTTGTGCAATGATTCACGGAAAAAACTAAATTAGATTGATTGAATTCTTCAATAACGATATAATTGTTTGATTATGAAAGCAGCTGCAGTTACAGGCCATCACGTCTTTGGCAAATATGTAAGGGAAATGATATAAAACAAATTAGGGAGAAATTACCGTCGCTCAATCTAAAGAATCGAAAGGAATCACAGTTGCATTTCTTAATTTTGATTTAAATGTTCTTGGGTCAAGAATAGAACCCCCTCGAGGAGGTAGTGCTGTAAGTGGCGGACAATAGGCATTACTTCTGTATTGAGGGGGGTGGGTGTTGCAGTCCGTGCACCTCACGCAATACTTAATGGTGTTTCCAACCTTCTCTCGGCCCCTAGCTGTAATTGCTATTTATCCTACTTTGCCTACATTCTAGCTACCTTTCTTCCCTCTTCTTGTCTTCCAACTTATCCGCCTACTATACTCTAGGACTTCACCCTAATTCCACTTGGGCGCTAAATGGACTCATAGTACCCAGCGCAGGACTCTATACCCCAATTCCGTAAATCCATGTAAACATTACTTAAATGTCCTTTGCAGCGCCTCTTCGGCTCATAGATTTGCAGGCTTTTTAGCCCTATGCTTTACTTCAGTTTCTGTTTGCTTTCTTTCATCTTGTTGTCCAACTTCTCAAATTTTATTTCATAGCACAACTGTACTTGAGCACTGAATAGTCTCTCCGGCCCCAACACCAGTCCATATTAACCAAAACTCATAAATCCAATTCAATACAGTCATTGAGATACCAGCGAAATTACAGTTAATGTTGCTGAAAAATACAGAAGAAAACTTTGATTTTGCAAATATTCATAAGCTGAGGTTACTCAATGCAGCACATAGTAAATCATATCTTTCAAGTCAACATGGATACACAAAAAATTTGAATTAAATTTCCCGAAAAGGTGAGTATCAATTATCCGTGAGTGATGTACATGTGAAGGGCCGAGAGAGGCTGTGACTAAGAAGGTAGGATGAAAGCAACTGAGTAACTTTATTACAGAACATCTGTTTATATATACATATACAAAAATGAACAAAACCATAACAGGCAATTTCATGTTCAACCGACAACCGGTGCTGTTAACAGTTAACGGTGAGAAAAACAGACATGTTATTTCAGGTCCCTACCAGCGCGAGGGGAGAGCGAAGATACAAAGAATAATATATATAAAAAAAAAGAAATGTCGTTACTACTGTATGTACGATCGTGTAACACACGGTTGGTACATACACCTCCAAATCATAGTAACGACCAAGTTCAGAAGCAGGCTGCTTACAGGTCTCACATTATAAACACCTGGAGCTGCAGTAGAGCAGCGACTAACCCATCTCAAAGGCGACCTGCTCTCGTTATTCAATACCCGATATCCTATTCCGTATATGCAAAAGGGAATTCCAGGATACTCATTTTACAATTCCTTCGCCAAGATTAAACTCGGACTCAATTTGGGATAATTAAACAAGAATCTGTCTTATTACTTTCAATGAAATCATTGATCATGTAGACGTCAATCTTGGTTTAGTAGTAACGCGTTGAATACATGATTGATGAAATAAATAGTACGCATATATTGCAAAATGAAATCATATATAAAAGTAGTTCTTCTGTGTAAAAGATAAGCAAAATGAAATTTATTGCATGAGCATGATGTAAATGCCACTTCACTAGAATTTTTTTTTTTTAAATGATGCACTGGAATGTTAAAAGAATATTAAAACCTTTCCACGTTTCCCTTTTTCAAAACAAATAGACAATTGCATCATTTGAGAGAGAGAGAGAGAGAGAGAGAGAGAGAGAGAGAGAGAGAGAGAGAGAGAGAGAGAGAGAGAGAGAGAGAGAGAGAGAGAGAGAGAGAGTAATATTATCGTGGGATTTTAAAGAAATTAGTATTCTATTTGTAAAGCTACGTAGGCAGCTTTCATGCGCATAATAAGAAAATTCCAAAATGTTTTTATGTATCAGCATGGAAGGATTATATAGTGGCAAGAGACTGGAAACTGGTGGCTTGTGATTAAATGTGGATAAGACAGAAGCTATGGCGAGCAGTAAGGAAGTTAGGGACTGGATAGCCCTGCATGAAAGTAGAGGCTCAGTTATAAAACAGGTGGAACAATTTGAATACTTGTGACCTACTGTAAGTCAGGAGGGAGGGTGTGAGGCTGAAGTAGAGATCAGGATAAAAGCAGACTGGGGGAGGTGGAGGGAGATGGCTGGAATGGTATGTGATAAGAAATGTCAAATCAAGCTAAATGTCATGATCTATAGCACTTTAATAAGACCAGCGTCAATGTATCGATAGGGAATGTGGGCTCTAAGACGAAAAGAGGAATCAAAGAGAGAACAGGATGAAAATGTTGAGAGGGATTATAGGAAAATCACTGCTTGCAAGATTGGAAAATGATGATATAAGAAGAATGACAGACGTAGTAAAGATTACAAAGGTGATAAGAGTGTCACAGCTGTAATGGTATGGACATGTATTGAGAATGGATAATGGGGAGGGAAAGAGGAGGGCTAGGAGAGGAATCTGTTAGGGGGAGAAGATGGCGAGATAAGGTGAAGGATGATATGGAGAAAAGAGGTTTAGTGTAAGAGGATGCCTTTGATAGAAGGTATTGCAGAGGGTGCATCAAGCAACACACCCCTTAATATATAGATAATAGTGGGAAAGGAGACCTCTTAATGTATGGATAACAGTGGGAAAGGAGAAGACGGTAAATGTAAATTGCCATCTCTCACACACAATGTGATATCTGGGTACAAGTTTTAAATATGCTATTATTTTCAGATCATACTTATAAAAACCAATACACATACCCTAACATCAAAACACTTATATGCATATACATATACACACACGCATATATATATATATATATATATATATAGAGAGAGAGAGAGAGAGAGAGAGAGAGAGAGAGAGAGAGAGAGAGAGAGAGAGAGAGAGAGAGAGAGAGCTCACGCACACGTCCACTCGCACACACACCTATATATATATATATACATATAATATATACGTACATATATATACTGTATATATATATACATATATATATATATATATATATATATATACGTACATATATATACTGTATATATATATATGTATATATATATATATATATATATATATAACTCACATGTGCACGAATGTACAGTCACAAAAACAAATTATTATTATTATTATTATTATTATTATTATTATTATTATTATTATTATTATTATTATTACTATTTAGTAGACCCTCTTTAAGGCAAGTTTCAATATAGATAAAGGCTACCTCAATTGCATTGATCTTGTACACTGTCTTCTCAATGGCTTTGATCATCTTTTCAGAATTACTACACACACAGCCAGTAATTGGGCAAAAATCATCCTTATTCCTGAATTTGACTACCCACTGTACCAACCGTGTGTCACACAATCTTACATAAATTATTTTGTATATATTATGCTTGTATCTGCGCTCTTCCCTCGCACTAAAAAGAACCAGAATAAACATGTCTGCGTTTTTCCTCTGTAACATTGTCTGTTTCTCGAACATGAAAATTCCTGTTGCCTTGAGGTTTTGTATATAGAGGAGGGTGTTCTTTAATAAAGTTACTCAGTTGATTGCTTCCTGCCTTTGAGTCACAACCTTCTCTCGGCCCGTCACACCACCAGCGAAGGCTGACCTTTGTCTAATTACTGGCTTCTGAAAAGATGATCAGAGCCATTGAGAAGACAGAGTAGAAGATCAATGCAACTGATGGAACCATTATCTTTCACAAAACTATTATTATTATTATTATTAATATTATTATTATTATTATTATTGATAGCTAAGCTACAGTCCTAGTTAGGAAAGCAGGTTGCTATAAGCTAGAGGGCTCCACCAGCAAAAAATAGCCGCGAGGAAAGGAAATAAGGAAATAAATAAACTTTATGAGAAATAACGAATAGTGAATAAGAAATATCTAAAGATCAGTAACAACGTTAAGATAATATGTCGTATATAAACTAGGAAGAGAAACCCATGTCAACTAGGTCAACATAAAATCATTCGCTGTAAGTTTGAACTCACGAGTACACATACACTTATATATATCTAATGTGTGTATACATATATGCAGTATATATGTGCATATATATATATATATATGTATATAAATATATATATATATATATATATATATATATATATATATATATATATTCAAATATGTACATGACATACACACACACATATATATATATATATATATATATATATATATATTCAAATATGTACATGGCATACACATATATATGCATATATATATATATATATATATATATATATATATATATATATATATAAAGAACAAGTTACTAAATATCATGTCAAACATGGGCTACTAATGTGTTTCATCTACTTGTGGTATTGTAGCTACATCTACTGTATGTATACATATTTGCAGTATATATATATATATATATATATATATATATATATATACATATATATATATATATATATATGTATATATATATATACACACATATATATTTATATATATAGATATATATATATATATATATATACATATATATATACATATATATATACATATATATATATATATATATATATATATATTATATATATATATATATATATATATATATATATATATATATATACATGAGTATTTCTTTTAGCAATAGGTAGGCCTACCTCTTTTCTTCTTGGCTTCCTTGCAATATCAAGTGGCTCATGTGAAAACAGAATCTATTGTTTACCACTATAGTTGTATAGTTAACTTTTAAAAAATTTGTATTTATCTCTAAGATTATTTTCAACAAATTGAGTAAAATTAATGTTTCTAAGCATTAACTCATGTTCAAAGAAGACTAATTGTGATATAGAAAAACAATCGTACATCACTTTCATTTTCATCGATCGATTGTAGGTTAAGTGACGTTGTGTTTTATACTTGCAAGGAATATCAAACGCCTGAGAGGGTCTGGCATCAAAACGGGTTTTTCACTTACAGCAACATTAAATTTTATGATAAGATGGTCGAAGCGAAGGGAGATGCACTCTCATCCCAAAACATCCTTTAGGATCACCAACCGTGTCGAGGGTCATGTTGCTCATTGTGACAACTGGTGACTTCGTCTAAAATTCTCAAGCTTATGCGTTTAAAAAATGGAGAATTTATAAATTTTATGTCATAAATATGGCAATTACCTGTTGGTGCTTTGCAAACTGTAAGTTTAAGATGGAAAAGAATATTGTGTCAACAGGAATCTAAAACTACTCAGTGAACACGCCAAAAAAAAAAAAAAAAAAAAAAAAAAAAAAAAAAAGCCACACACACGCACATATCGATAATATATAAATGCATACAGTAAATATGCTGTGTGTATGTAGATATGAATATATGTGCGTAAGTGTGTTAATAGTGAAAATTTATTTCCATATATGAAAACCCGAACAAAATAAATCCTTAACTGAACTGAAGAGACTGCTCCATTTAGAGGCCTCTTGTAATTCATTTATTTACACTTTCATGGTTCGCTGGTTAAACTCATCCTTTTTTTTTATAAAGGCCAAGAAATCTGTGATCCATGGCAACTGCTACTGTGAGACATCAAGAACATCTGCCAAGCTGAAAGACAGGTGGTACAATCTAACAATTCAGGAAAGCACAGAAAGGAAGTGAAGTAAAGCTAATGTTCAAGGCTGATAATCCCTCTTAAGACATTTTATGTTCCATATATTATTTCTGTGAGCACACAAAGACTTTTGCAATTTAATTACTGTATTTCAGATTGCTTCAGAATTCATGAAATTTCTCTTTAATGACATGTTATCCAGCTACACAATGAAATTCCTCATCTGTCTTATTGGAATAGACATGGGAAGACTATAATCTACAGTAGCAGATGTTCCGGTGTTTTCCAGCATTTATCGAGAGCACGTAGTTCCAAATGGCATTATCAACTTTTCATCATGTTTGTTGGAATGAGGCTGCAAGAACCGTACCTTTATTTACCGAATTTACAGTAGATGCGCTGGAAAATCGAATCCAAAATACACCATGTTTCTCTTTGTTTCTCCTTTTCTATAAGATACTTCTATCTATCTATCTATCTATTTATCTATCTATCTCCAGTACATAGATAACCGTCTGGATGAGGTTGTCACTCATTTCTAGAGCATAAATCTCGGTTTGAAACTGCAAATCTTTAGTCGATTTATTAACCTCTACTAGATCTTCCTCACCTTAATTTAAAGGGTTTACATAAAACAGCCCACCAAACTACCACTCATTAGTGCAACGGAATCTAATTATCATAAATCATCAAATTAAGTAGTAAGATTACTATCCAGATTTTAAGCGCCATTTCATAACCACATACCAAAAATTAGGCTGATTTATGTAGTAAATTAGAAAATATGAACGTACTGTCAAACCATATTCTAATTAGCATCGGAGTTATCTCATTATGTACCTAAGGGCTACTTGGTGACTTATTGGATTTCTTTTGGCTATCAGCTTAGATACCAATTTGTTACTATGAGTAACCTACACTTATAAACCTCATTTCTCAATTTATAAATCTTAAATTTACATCAATGGGAAATTCTATTTCCCAAGGGGTAAGGAACAACTGATGAAAATATATCTTCATCTGTTCCTTCATTCTTTTTCGTTTTCTGGTTTGTTCAGGCCTGGTCCATAAAAGACCATTATCGGATCGTCCCAGTAGTGTTTTTCTTTAAGAAAAATTCAAGTACTGAGACAAATAAATTATATGGCTATAAATCTATGAATAATACTTCAAAAATTCATAGCATAAGATCTAAGCACCAGTAAAAAGACAGAAAAGAAAACACAAAGCTCTTACCATGACTTCAATAGGTCCTCAATCTGCCATTAGACGGACAGATGGAGATCTTGACAGACAGGTGCCAGAAAAATCGGGGCGAGTAGTTCAGTGATAGAATAAACACTGACCACAGGTAAACGTGTTGAAGAATTTGGGATGTGAGTAGAAGAAAATCTTTAGTAATACGAATATGTGATAGAATCAAGTGAGGAAAGGATTAGTATTTCAAGTCTTCAAGGAATATTATAGAGTAAAGACAACAAGGTACTTTTATAGAAAAAGTAATCGATGGAGATTGTAGAAAAATACGTATTTTTATCATAAGGAGA
>NC_090730.1:119185020-119192520 GCF_036898095.1 Palaemon carinicauda | reverse complement strand
CATAAATATTTTTTTACAAGGCTCCACAGAATTTCATGACCAATCATACAAGTCCCCTTCTTCATTGATGCTTACGATTCCATTTTTTTTTTTTTTTTGCAGGCAGATTGACGTCGTTCTTCTTCTGGAACGTTACCTCTTGTTCAAAGCAGATGAATTTGTGAAGCTTACACGCTTCCTCAGAAATTTAGGTTTGTAAACTGTATTAATCCTGCATTTTCTTTGCAATAAAATAGTTTCTGCACTCATATCCATGTCTGCCCTTAATTTTTCCTCTGCCTGTTCATTTGAGATCCCTAACTCATGAACCTGAACATACGCGTGAGCTCACACACATATACACAGTTCGTATGCAGGTTTATTTCCACGAATTTGTAGATAACACTGTGATGAACCATCTCCTACAACTTTATTTTTTATTTTGTATATTATATCATACATAAGAAAAACATAAAAAGTGAAAAGTAGAAGCTCCCTGAATCAATCTTCCCGCTCAATGTCAAGTCCCAATGAAAACGAAGGTAACCTCTATTTGCCCACTGCATAAGGGCGATTTTATGCCTCTTCTCGAGTGTTCCTATGGTGTTATACTTTCGCCCTTGCTCCTCTTATATGGGTCAGCGGTCGCGCTGAGAAACTGATCGACCCACATCCACTTAGGTGCGAGTTTCCCTTGCACTGCGCCGTGGTGATGTGTTCTTTACATTTATCGTTTCGACATTTAGACGAACATTTATATTTTCTGGTTAATCATGTGTTAATGCTGTTGATATTTCTTACATTCATGATAATCTAAACTCAAGCAATTGATCGGAAAGAACATGAATGTTATCATTGAAACGGGATTTCTGCTGTAACTCTAAGCCATTTTGATCTCTACCGTCTACAGACTCTCGGCTTTAACAGCTAGAGTCGAAAGTACCTTGCACCACTTTCCTCTTCAACTAAAGCAAATTTAGCTTGGTAGAATTATGGCAGACATGGCAATTTAGACCTTAAGAGGGAAATGTAATTGGTCCATTGAAATTGATACATTGAAATAATCCATCTTCACATTAGGAAGACGAATGTTTTTTTCAGAGTATTTGACAATGCAGATAATTATTTTTCTATATAATTTGAAGTTAAATTTAATCCACACTACCCCTGGAATCCCATTGTCATTGCTAATTCGAAAAATACAATGGCCCTATTAATGAGGTCATAATTAGGTAACAAAAAGACTGTTGCACACATGACTGTTGTCTAGCCTCAAAGGGATTATTTATTTATTTTTGTTAAACGTCAATATCACATCAAATTCGGGTAGGAAAATATTTCGATAATAAAGGCAGTTTTGGCCCAAAATTTTCTAGTGCGAGGGCGGGTCTCGGAAGACCCCTAATAAGCCCCGCCTACCAATGGCCAGGGCAAGGAGTGTTTTAGTCAGAAATGAGAGAGTGGCTTAGTGCGAGTCTGACTGGGGCTGTGTTCAGACTGGTGCTGTCTTACTTTAGTCTGTCAGTGTATGTGTGTGCGTGTGTCCGTATGCAGCATTTCTTCTGTAGCGAGGACTTTAATCTGACTCACGAAGAGTTTTGTGCTCTGTTGCAAGAGGAGGTCGGAGTTTTAAATTGAGATAAAGATTAAAAAAAGGTATTGAAACTCTAGTGATTACTTATTTGTTGCCTTCGGGTACTTATTATAGTGTAAGAAATATTTCAAGAATAGAAGACATTGTTTCCAGTGGTGAGTACAAGGTCATATTATCTGCGATTTTTTTTTTTTTTTTTTTACCATCGACTGTGTAACGGAAAAACTATCCAGAGGAATTTACCTTGTATGGCGTGTTTTAGTTATTACTTGGTTTGGATTAATTAATCATATTCATTATGTAGGTTTTTTCACGTGCCTCTCAGTTATCATCAAAGAGTATATTACCTGAAGAATAGTTCATCTCTTTTGATAGTGAACATGGGTAATTCATCGAACTTTAAATGAGAGTGATGCAAGGACCTGAAAATCCTAGCTCAGTCCTTATTAACTTTTGAAACAAGAAATAGATAGAACCACTTTCGAATGCATCTTAGGAGCGGATGCGAAAAGAGAACGAGTTGCATCAAAGGATTGGTTTTTGTTGAGTGTTGAAGTCTCTTAAGTAAGATTGTGGGAGAGGTCGGCAGAGTCCTCCCCACCCACTGAGGAGATGGCCTACCTCCAAGATTTTCTTTTCTTTGCCATCTCTCTCTCTCTCTCTCTCTCTCTCTCTCTCTCTATTTAAGAATTATTTGTGATTTGATAGTTTTATATATATATATATATATATATATATACATACATATATATGTGTATATATATATATATATATATATATGTATGTATGTATGTCTGAGGGGCACTTTTGAACCACCCACTTAAGAGAAAATGATTATTAAGTTAAGCATGTATAAATAGAAACACAGACTTGTAGCCACACACACACACACGCATATATATATATATATATATATATATATTATATATATATATATATATTATATATATATATTATATATATATAATTCAAATAAGTATATTTGTTCGTATGTTTATATGTATAGATATATGGATGGCAAGCACTATTGGGAAACCGCTTGGATCTAAAAAAAAAATCTTGAATGAGTAACCTATTAATAGTACAGTAAACAGATTCACACAGTTTTATATATATATAATGTATATATATAATATATATATATATATATATATATACATGTTTATATATATACACACACACACACACACATATATATATATATATATATATATATATATATACAGTATGTATGTGTGTATGTACTCGCACGTGCACACGTGTGTGTAGAATAAAACTACCTGTTAATTTCTCTCTCATTTAACTTTTGGTTCTACCGCAAAAACTTTCTCAGAAAGATTTACTACCAAGTTTCTCTAGAGGTAGTTTCTTCAGAGTAAAGGGCCGGTGATTTGTAAACGTGCCTTCGTTACTTTAATTACTTATTTGTTCAGAAGATTTTTTTCCTATAATTTTCACAAATATGTAAGGCAATAGTTATTTGCAAAAGTCATTGCCTTGCACGTGGTATGATAAAAAAAAAAGTGGCTTTGTTTTTAGTTTTTTTTATAATCTTCTCAAATACGTAAGGCAATAGTTATTTGCAAAAGTCATTGCCTTGCACGTGGTATCATAAAAAAAAAAAAAAAAAACAACAACAACCAAGTGAATTACTCCTAGCATTTCTAAATAATTCAAACTGAATTCTCAGGTAATTGAGGATTTTTGATATCTCCAACATAGTTTTATAGATAAAATAATGTGATAATTGTATTATCACTGCATTATGGGAATATTAGAAGGATTATAAGGGTTACCACTATTACTACAGTGCTTGTTGATTCTGGCCACCATTTCTGTTAGCAATGACAAAATCACTAGTTCAGATGATAAGATTTATTCAATTTTGGTTTTGATTATAATAATGATACATATTTACCTCGGTTATTATGGAAGCAATGTTAGTAATATTGATTATTATTCCAATCAGGACTGTAAGAAGATTTTCTGGTATACGTTCATATGAATATGTGTATAAGTATACGAATATATATATATATATATATATATACTGTATATATGTGTGTATATATATGTATATATATATATATATATATATATATATATATATATATATATACTGTATATATGTGTGTATATATGTATATATACATATATACATATATACAAACATATAAATATATATACAAATTTATGTATATATTTTTTAAGATAACCAGCAATTGCTCCTTATTATCGAATTCACTCTGCCATAAGGGGGCAGAATAATGGAGAAATTCCTTTAATTATAAATATTTCTGCCCACCCAAGGATTCGAACCTATGGCCTACAGAAATGGGAGTAACTATAGTATTGCATTAGCCCACTCGACGAAATTTCTAATGTTTACTCTTATTCATATCGGTCATAGGTTCGAATCCATGGGAGGCCAGAAATATTTATCTTTAAAGGAATCTCCCTATGGTTCTGAGATCTCATGACCGAGAGAATTCAATATTGAAGAGTAATTGTTGCTTATTTTGGAAAAAAATTAAAATCATGAGTGTTAGTGATAAAATGATCGTATATAGCCTAAACATACACACACACACATATATATATATACAGTATATATAATATGTATATATATATATATATATATATATATATATATATATATACATACATGTGTGTGTGTGTGCGCGCGCACTAAACCACGAAATAACAAAATGCAGAGTGAATCCTCTTTTTTACGGCTTCATCTAGACCTTAGGTTTAAAGGTCACTCATGAATGCCAGAGATCATGCAACAATGTCCTAGAGACCAACCATATATACATATGATCAGTGTGCAATAACCCCCTTCATCAAGTTCGGACCAGGGAAGGCCAGGTGATGGCTGCTTGTGACTTGGCAGGTAGACCTACAGACTTCCAAACACACCATCCCTAGCTCACAAGGACGGCGAGGTTGCAGATACTTATCGGCATTGAGTGGGGCTCAAACTCCTGTCCAACATAATGTGAGACAGGGACGTTTCCGATTGGCTACCAGAACTGACATGTTGATAGAAATCTTTACATTGTCAATAGTACAATGAGAGAACAAAACGGCAGAAAAATATACCCACTGAATTTGCAAAGGCACCCACGTGTTGTAGCAAATACAGATGGCATATTTTAAAATTTTTTGTTCTACGACTGTTTACATGTATATTCGTATTCTTATAGTGCCAAATTCTTTGTAAAAATCTTAACCAATGCATCAATCCACTAAATGAAGTCCTTGTGATTTATTACATTGTAAGTTTTGTACTTATATATGTAAATATATAGATTTTTATATACTATATAAGTATATTTACATACATGCATACATACATAATACTGTACACACATACACATGCATACACACACACACACACATATATATATATATATATATATAGTAGAGAGAGAGAGAGAGAGAGAGAGAGAGAGAGAGAGAGAGAGAGAGAGAGAGAGAGAGAGAGAGAGAGAGAGTAACTAATTATGGAATCCACTAGTAAAACAACGAAAAAAAAAGAATAAGATTATTAGCAACCTTGAACATTATCCATAATTGTAGAGAATGCCAACAATTCGTTTTTATAAACAACAGAAATGATTGTAAAATAAGTGGATTACGTTTATAGCTTTGGATATATGTTAAAATGTGATATGATCAAGGTAAATAATTGAACTGTTAATGATAATTGAAATAAAAATAACTGTATTAGTAGTAGTAGTATTTGACAGCAGTTTATTTTAATCGTCATCACTATTATTATCATCATTGATACTTGACTAGTACTATTCATATAATTTAGAAACTTCCTATAGAATCGTCTATGATATAAGGTTAAGAATAAAAGTAAATTGAATTAAAATCTCACATATCCTTTAGTATTGAATGCTTTAATCTAAAGCAAAATTCATAAAACAAATAAATCAACGGACTAAAAATATGACGAAAGGAAAAAGCACGTAACCTGAGATATCAGAAATATTAGAAGCAGATTTCCATCACAGCAAAGGAAGGAACAAACACCGATCGACTGGAAATGGCTGGTTGTGACGTAACACTTTGCAACGAACTACAATATTCGCGAAACAGGAGTCCCATTATTCGCGTGCGTAACTACTGTGAGAGGTTGTAGGAAAAGAAAGGCTACCGGAGTCATTTAAAATCATATGAGCGACAGGAGTAAATGTGAGAGGAGAATAGAGAAAAAGAGGGACAGACAGACAATCACTCAAACACACACACGCAAAATGTGAGGAGAGAAAGTGTAAAGATAATATACAAGTCATCACTACACGTGATATGCAAGATGTACTGAAAGCACAAAATTGTTTTGACCGTCTTAACAAAGGGAGCATAGCACGTATTTCAATTGAAAAAAAAAAAAAAACGAAAATTTAAATTTATTGATATGTCGACCACAGGAGTAAGATTGATCGATTGTAAGTGTCTAGAGACACAATAAGCATTATATGTATAATGAGGATTCATGCTAAGAATCTTTAATTGTATAAGTTTTAGAAAAATTTCACATGATTGAGAGTTGAAAACACACGCAATTACACATTCTCATGTATATATATATGTATATATTATATATATATATATATATATATATATTGAATATACATGTCAATAAACTATAAAATATAACCTTAATTTTTATGTATATATGTGTTACACACACACACACACACACACACATATATATATATATATATATATATATGAATTTCTACCGGATATTAGTATCAAACCCCAGTGTCTTCAAATGACCAGTAAGGTCGCTATCCCAAAGCGAGGTAAAATTCTTATTTTTTCTATTTGAACGCGATATTGTGTTAGTATTATCTCATTACTTGTATGTGTATTTCGCTACCAGTTAATCACTGGTGTGTATGTCCTTATCCGTATAATTTTTCTACTAATAGTTATATATTTCTTTCCTTGAATTTCTTCTATTTCATCTTTCCTCAATACATTTTTTTTGTTTTTTTTTTTTTTTGGCAATATATACAGCACTCTTTCTACTTGCAAATATTTCCTCCTCCTCATCAAATATCTAGTAACTCCTCCCTTACCCTTCCATAGATTCCTGGTCCCTTTCACCTACCCCTTACCCATCCCCGTACCCCTTACCATGTTTTATGAGAAAAGCTCACGGAAAGCCGGTTTGACAGTCAGCTGTTCAGGCTATCCTTCAAAGACGTCGACGGTACTTTTGGAATCTGTCAAAACTATTTTACAAAAGCAGAATAGCTGGGGTGGAATAGGTATTTTATCATTTTTTCAGTTTTTTTTTCCCCTGTTATTACTGATGGGTGGGCTCAAACAGTGTGATACTATTTCTTTATATTTTTCTTTTATTTTTGGACGAGAATCAAGCTCTTTCTTGAATATATTCAATGACTTGATCTTCATCTTTACAGGAATGATTAAATTTTCTAGTATGTTATTACATTATTACGCATTATCTTTTAGACTATTTACAAATAGGCTACACATAGCTTGATTAGAAACAGTGATTTGTATTTCAACTGGGGGTGGGATAAAATCATCCGTTTGTTTACAAAATAGAGGGGGAGAAATTTCCAGAAATTAGGAAAACTAACATTAAGGGAAATTAGGGTGAAAAGGACACTGGTTTAGTATTGTCTGTAGCGTTAAACTCGGGTGGTCCCTTTTCCTATTTCCGGTCTCTTTTTTCTCACTTTTTATTCATCATCAATTATTTGTATTGATTCTCATTATTGGCAATTTTCAATATTCTATTCTTTCATGATATTCAGTAGAGTTTTGTGCTACTTCATGTAACGATTCTCTCTTGAAAACCTTTATTATTCCACTTCTCCCTTTCCTGTTACCAACTTTTGTGGTTGGTAACTGGAGACATCTTAGGAACAGGC
>NC_090730.1:119147520-119175020 GCF_036898095.1 Palaemon carinicauda | reverse complement strand
TAAACTTTTTTTAATTTTTTTACACCGTAAAACATTTTTTGTCACAAAAATATGCACTGAAAGCAAATGATGCACCATTTTCATGATTAATTATCATTTATATCGGTTTCAATTTTTTCTCTATGCTCAACTCACAGCGTTTCATGAATAACTCTTGGCTCTTGGTGTTTAGTGGATAACTCTTGCTTAATGGATGCATCCTATTAATTAATAAATACCCCTTCGCATCTGAATAATAACTAATAATGTCTAATAGATAACTATTAGCTTTTAATTAATAATGTATAGGAGTAATCTTTAGTTCCCTGGCCCACAGATCCCTACATTATTTTCATCTGTAAAGGCATCATGTACCTCGTGGCTGCACGCCGCATGCTGTTGAAATCTTGTTTCATGATTTCCATCTTTACTTTCTCATGTAGAATTGCCGTTCTTTTAGTAACTTTTTAGCGTGAGATATTCCTTCGTTTCTTGTCAAGTTTTTTTATTTCCTGTTTTCTTTGACAAAATAAAACACATATAACTTATATATTCATAGCTATGCTTGGATCTAATCATCTGGAGTTTAGCCTCCTTTTAATACCTAATAGTTCTTGCATAGCAATTTATCTCTTACATCGTTTTTATTCCTATTTATTCTTCCTCATTCCTCGTTTGATTAAATGAATTACATCTCATCATCATTACGTTCCTCTACTTGAGCTCATCCCACAACTCAGGCACGCTATTGAAGAAGTAATAGAAGGAATGGAGAATGTCTTTTTGTACCTACCGTACATCACGCCTTTAACCCTACAAGACTTTCTGCCCTGAAGTCCCAAACCCCATTATCAGTTCGTGACATTTCTCATCCACTTACCGTCACACAGACACTCCGCCAATCACCAATTAGCAGATCTTCTTCCACCACTTACCTTCAGTGATGGATCGCTCCCTCCTGCCAAGGAGCCGTAATGAAGGTTGACCTTTGCTACTGCTATTGCAAGAGCGCCATTGATTTTGGTTTGTGTTGAAGCTCAGGACGAAATATAAGCGTCACGTAACTTATGGTTTTGAAATAACTGCTCAATTCTCATTCAATTTATGATTAAATGAGAGTTCCAAGAAGATCCGTGTTCACGATTCTGGGATTCCTTAGCAGTCTGATGTAGCAAACATGTCACTTTTCGTTGGATTCAAACTGTAAGATGTTTCTGCTTCTGCTTCTACAATAAAATGTAATATTCGTTTAACTTTTCTCGTAATTTTATTTCTAGAATGTTTCTGCAACGAATCGTATCTTTTTGCCTTTCTTGGAGTAATTTTCTGCTTATATGTGGTGTGTTTAATGGTTAAGAGAGAGAGAGAGAGAGAGAGAGAGAGAGAGAGAGAGAGAGAGAGAGAGAGAGAGAGAGAGAGAGAGAGAGCTTTGCACGTAACGCTACTAATTCCAGATGTTCGAGATATGAGCTCTCTCTCCCCACCCCACTTCCCCTAACTTGAGTTTCTAGCAACTATCAAGTAATCGATAGATGTTAGATATATTTTGTACTCTAAAACGTTATGATTCAATAATTTTAAAGTATTCTCTGTGCACTTGAAGTGAGGAATCTACATTACACAGATGTCTAGTCTCTGCTCGAAAACAGTTGAAAAATATTCAACCTTTGCCATCTAAGGACAATGCATACGTTACATCTGGCAACACTGTGTGTGTAATGAGTTCCACCCCTTTTCTTTAACCTACTGGTCACAAAACAGATTGTGGAAAACCTTGAAACGGACAAATCCTGTTTATAAACAGTAGGGGCACTGGAGTGCTATTTTGAGTGTTTTTTTTCTTTTCGCATTCATTCACTCTGATATGCGGTTCTTCATCATTGGGACAGGCTGTTATTTGATTCTCAAAACTATTTGTTCAGGAAATCATACTTCGATATTTATTTATATATATTTCTACACATACAAATACAAATATATATATATATATATATATATATATATATATACAGTATATATATATATATATATATATATATATATAATCAACATCACAATTAGCCGTTACTAGTCCACTGCAGAAAAAAGGCCTCGGACATGTCCTTCCACTTGCTTCTGTTTATGGTCTAGCTATGCCAGTTTATACCCACAAATTTACTCAGTTCGTCAATCCATCGTCTTCTCTTCCTTCTCCTGCTTCTTTTGCAATCTCTAAGAACTCGTGTCCTGCCCATGTCTATTTCTTTTTTTTCCATGTTGTTAATCCTATCATTATTCTTTCAATAGCTCTTTGATTTGTAACTATGTTCTAAGTCTTTAGCAAGGGTCCAAGTTACTGATGCATTAAATTAATACTGGTAGGACCATCTGATTAAATACTTTCCCTTCTAGAGAAAGTAGCATTTTACTTTTCATAATCTCTTTTGTCTACCAAAAGCTATCCATCCCAAGCTTATCCTTTTTTTTTTCTTTTTTTTTTTTAATTTTGGTCTCATATCCTGGGAAACACGCACTGCCTGTCTTAAGTACGCATATTCATTAACAATCTCTTAGATATTTGTACATCAATTTCATTGAATATTGTCTTAGTTCTACCATCTTTTGCAATTCCTCCAATAATTCACTAAACAGAACTACGTCATCATTAAATCTTGAGTTGGTATGGTATTTCCCATTAATGTTAATTCCTATACTTCCTCAATCATAGTTTTAATAAAAAAATTCTTTTAGGCATGTTGTGAATAATTTAGGAAAGATGGGGACTCCCTGTCTAACTCCTTTCTCAATCAGAATTTTTTTACTATCTTTATGTAGTTTCAGGATTGCTGTACCTGCTGTAAGGATATCTTCAAATGTTCTAACATAAGATTCATCTACTCCTTCTCTTCATTACTGCTGAAGTTTTGACAGAATGCAAAGCTTTCTCATAGTCTATAAATGGCATATGTAGTGGTTTATCCTATTCTATTGATTTTTCCATTAGCTGGTTAATTACATGGATATGGTCAGTTGTTGAATAACCACTTCTAAAGCCTGCTTGTTCTCTTGGTTGATTAAAATGTAGCTGTCTTTCTGTTCGCCCTAATATGGTCTTTGTAAATATCATATATATATATATATATATATATATATATATATATATATATATATATATATATATATATGTATATATATATATATATATATATATATATATATATATACACATCACGAGTAATTCTATAAAAGACAAACGCTTAGCCCATTGGAAAAGAAATAACTAAACAGGTGTAGGGTGTGGTCACACCGTTTTTCCTGCATCTCCATTCTCCTCTCAATCGGGAAGGACCCGGAAGAGGAAGCTACATGAGGAATATGAAAATGAGTAAGACGATTTCTATCACTGTGAAGGAAGCTATAAAAAAGATGATCTCGATTGAGGAACGATGAATGATAATTAGGATTATGAAATTAATAAAATGTACATGAGAGCGTGTAATGGCAGAAAACTTTTGACATCGAAATACATGGAAAAGAAAGCAACACAATCGGGGAAATGAATATAGCAAATAAAACAATACTATTAGAGACTGATTATGAATCTAAATAAGGAAAAATAATTTCAAATACAATAAGATCGAGAGGTAGGTAATCTGCAGCGCATTTTAGAGTGAAAAATTTAATAATAGAATTCGGGACATAAACAAAAAGAGGAAATTCATTTATACGTTATGAATCTGGATAAGAGAAAGTAAACCACAAGAAAGTACCTATAATTTTCTGCGAGTAATGACTGATGAAATATTTTCTTTTCCTTTTTCTTATTAAAAATCACAAAGCTTGGTAACAAATAAACTGAGAAATGCAAAGCCTGAGGGATGATAAGCAAGAGGTTTCTCGAAAGTTATGATTTTTTTCCACTTGTTATTTTTCTCGAATCATTGCGTGGTGAGAGTTTCTCTGACTTGATTCAATTTATATACTCGCTGGATGCCATTTTGGTACGAACTCAGAATCGTTACAGGTTCTTTCGATCTCTAAACAATCTTGACAACAGGAAATGAAATATGGGAAATGGATATGAAAACAAACAAACACACAAAAAGCACGACACGTTAATTCATAATCTTATTTCCAAAGAAAATCAGTGTTGGTGCTTCTTTACCTACAATGGCTTGGATTAATTCAATACATTGAAGATAGGGGCAACAGTGTAGAAAGTAGAGCAATAAAAAATTTACATGGAGAGTTGGCGAGTTATATTAAGTTATTGAAATGTTGCTGGGACGGTGACTTTAGGCTTGAAAACGTTGCAGAAGCGTTATTTCTCTGTGACTGATATGAGAAAAATATAGAAGTAGGCATTAGTTGTCTGAATGGGAGACACTTGTCGGAACCTAACTGTCTAACCTCTGGTTTTAATAACCCTTTCCTATTTCTGTTCCCAAAACCTATATACCTACCCGTGCATGGGCGGAGCTAATTTGGATATTGCCAAATAAGTGTTTTTGGGATATTCTGCATCCTGATAGTTTCCTTTCAAGCACCCACTTCGTCCACATCACAGAAGCTTTTAGAGCAAGATTTCTGGTACAATCTGGACCCGATGTGGCACCATATAGCAAAATCACAGCATGGGAAAGCCAGATAGTAACACTTCCGGAAAGAAAAAAATTTTCATCAAGTCTATGATCAAACACTAGCTGGATTTCTTTTCTTGGAAAAGAGACATGGTTTTCCTATTCATGTATATTCCTCTAACATAGGTATCTAACACTCTGTCTTTCTTTCCTTTTCTTTGTTAATACCATTCATGATTAAATAATCCCACTTCATAGATATATCAACAATTTGTGATGAACAGATTTCCATTAGTAGGGTAATACCTACTTACCCAGATGTAAAACATCAACAAATATTGTTATTAAATTAGGAAAGGGCCCATGCTTCTAACACGATGAAATAGCGTCAGTAATTTGTACGTATAAAGAATACAAGGAAGTATAGACATTCCCATCCGAACAATTAAGAATCGTTTCCGACGAAGGACCTCTGCTATTTGCCACTAAAAGTCCTCGCTTGATCTTGAAGAAAAATGTCCACCCGAAGGTCGAATTGGTAGTATACAATGACTTGTTTTTACTTTGTCTCCGTCTTACAGGGAATTTTCAAAGAAAAGTTTTCACGTTCTGTCCGTCTCTTTGTCTTCATAGTACAAACACACGCACACATATACATACACACACGCACACACACACAGACATATATATATATATATATATATATATATATATATATATATATATATATATATATATATATATATATAAACAAGGGATATATTATTATTATTATTATCATTATTATTATTATTATTATTATCATTATTACCTGCTAAGCTACAACCCTAGTTGGAAAAGCAGGATGCTATAAGCCCAGAGGCTCAAGCAGTGAAAATAGCCCAGTGAAGAAAGGAAATAAGGACAATAAAATATTTTAAGAGTAACAACATTAAAATAAATATCGCCTATATAAACCATAAAAACTATAACAAAACAAGAGGATGAGAAATTATATATAATAGTGTGCTCGAGTGTACCCTCAAACAAGAACACTCTAACCGAAACAGTGGAAAACCATGGTAGAGAGGTCTATGGGACTACCAAAGATTAGAGAACAATGGTATGATTTTGGAGTGTCTTTCGCCTAAAAGAGCTGCTTACCATAGCTAGAGTCTCTTCTACCCTCACCATGCAGAAAGTAGCCACTGAACAATTATAGCGCTGTAGTCAACCCCTTAAGTGAAGAAGAATTGTTTGGTAATCTGCGTTGTCAGGTGTATGAGGACAGCGGAAAATATGTAAAGAATAGGCCAGACTATCCAGTTGTGCGTAGGCAACAGGGAAGTGAACTGTATATATATATATATATATATATATATATATATGTGTGTGTGTGTGTGTGTGTGTGATTGCACACACACACACACATATATATATATATATATATATATATATATATATATTTATATGTATATATATATAGATATATACATATATATATATATATATATATATATATATATATGTATATATATAATCTCTTGCCTTTTTTACATTTTCGATTGCCATTTTGTCCACCGTAATATTCTTTCTTTTTTTCTTTTTTTTTGCAAAGCTTCTGTGGTGGCGATGAAGCGACACAGCGTGACGTGTTTTTCTTGCAAATGACTGACCTTATGGCCTTCGTTCTATTTTCCTTCGATTATTGTCTATATCGGTCGCTGCATACGTTTTTGTACAAATACCTCTTTACAAAAACTTTTGTTTTTTAGTGCCAAGGATTTTTCCTATTCGTTCTCCTCCTTCGTTCTATTTTTTCTTAAACAAGAATAGAACTTATGTTGAACTAAGGCCGTTGTAATCTGAATAATGAATATAAAAGATGTTAATAATACCGACAGAAGTAGTACCATAAGGAAAGACAATAAGTAAGCAACAAGAAATGCGGCAACATCATTAACGCCAAGACGATAACAATGGCAACAAAAAACAAAAACAAAAAGAAAATCTTTTGAGGCAATTATTTTTCTGTTTGACAGTGGAAGCATTTTATGAGAGCAGAGAATGGGTGAAACTTTTAAATTCTTTAAAAATAATTTAACTATTATGTTTTCTTTCAGAACAGATGAAATAAAAAATCGAATGACGATGCAAAATAAATGAAATAAGTCGACTGTATGTACTTGTAATTAAAAATAATATTTCTATTCCTCCTTGCACTGCAAAATAACACTCCAATCAAACTTGAATTCATAAGTCTTAACTTGAGAGACATTACGGGTCGTTCATTGTGACTCGGACTAAAACCACAAACTTCAACCATTCAAACATTCACGATCTGTCAATACTGCTTCATCCTAATTGAGGTCTGAATGGAGCCTTATGTGCCACAACTCTCAATCTCTCTCCCTCCTGTTATGGGATGTCGGTATTACCGTTCTCAATCTAGATCGTCATGTGGTCGGAAGGAAGGCTAGAATCCAACTCAAGGGCAAGGCTTTCCAAGGGTGTGGCTCGTACTTGGGGCGTTGGGCTACGTAAATTGAGAAGGGTATTTAAGATGTGTTTGGTTAAGTTTACAGAAAAACAAAAGCAAAATGGGTTGCTGCTTATTGCGTGAGAAAAGAACTCCATTCTTTCCAATTGTTATAGAACGAAGAATAAAATTCAGGAAGCAGACAATTACGCATGTATAACTGTGTCATCAGATATGCTTTGAATTGCCCTGTAACAGGGCAATCCTGGTTTCATGCCTCTAATGAAAATAATCAGCAAATATTTAAGAAAGAGTAGATTATCAATATTTTTCAAGTGATTTGCAAAACAGATAACAATTTTCCGGTATATACAAAGAAAATCAAAGGGATCCGTGGCTTAAAGAAGTATTTAAGAGAATAATCTCTATATTAGCCCTTTCGAAAAATGTGATAAGGCCTCCACTATAAGCACGGAAAACCTGGCTGTTCGTAACAAATATCTTGTGATGTCATATTTAGTTAGTGTCAAACTGTGTTGACATTATTTAAGCTGAAACTTGCAAGTAGGCTCTCTCTCTCTCTCTCTCTCTCTCTCCTCTCTCTCTCTCTCTCTCTCTCTCTCTCTCTCTCTCTCTCTCTCTCTCTATATATATATATATATATATATATATATATATATATATATATATGTATATATATACTGTATATATCTATATATATATATATATATATATATATATATATATATATATATATATGTGTGTGTGTGTGTTGTGAGTGTGTGTCTACACATAGACATACAAACACACAAATACACACACATGTATATACACATATATGCAGTATATTCATTTCATCCATCTATACACATACACACATTCATATGTATCTGTATATACACACACACATATATACATACATATATATATATATATATATATATATATATATATATATAATATATGTATATATATATATATATATATATATATATATATATATATATATATATATATATATATATATATAGGTATATATAATATGTATAAATTTCTCAGTAGAAGTTGTTTGTAATATTTACATTTCCTAGTGAATGTATATCGAGAGAGAGAGAGAGAGAGAGAGAGAGAGAGAGAGAGAGAGCTCCCCAAATTTTATCTTTAAAACGATCTCTAAATTCTTTTAAACGGAAGGAGGCCATATAATCTTTTTGATAATCTGTTACATAATTTCCGTTCATACATGTTATACTGTACAATTTACTTATCTGCCTGCATGAGTATTGTGTGAATGAGTAGCTATTGTATAACCATATTCATTCCATTATATACCTCATTATACATTTCCTCCTCCGTCAGTTTGTTTATCCGTCAAAACATCGGATGCTTTTATCATATCCATCTCACACTTACTGTCACTTTCGGTAACATTCCTCCCGCATAGTTGTGTCGACTTAACTGTTAGGTAACTGTTCGTCCCACCTTCTTCCTCCCTTCGGTTACTTGTAGTTATTCAAACGTCCGCTTTCTTTTGTGTTTAAACTCTATTTTCATTCTTTATTTCTCTATTCTTCTCTTCTTAGCGATTGTGGGATGTTGAAACTGAAAGCTGAAACGGGGCATAGTTGTATGAGGTAACAAGTGGGTTGGGATGTTTTTTGGGCACGGGTGGGTGGATTCTATGCAATCCCTAATATAGAGGAGGGAGGCTCCAACGAAAATTTCCATTCCTCTGCTAGCTTATTACGTTGCATTTATCTCTTTATTATCATATTTTGATTTTTTTTTATTCTGCATTGTAACAATTAATCATATATACTAAGCTTTATCATTTATTATTTCACATAACTGTGGTTTTATATTTTGTTAATAATAACTTGCATGCAGTTTTATTTTATCTTTTTTGAGTTCATTTGTATTTTCTAAGTTTTATTAGAAATTAGGGATTAATTCTATAAATACGATTGGCAACTATTGTAATGGTTTTTAAAGAAAACCTGATTTACTTATATGGTAAATGACAATTGATGTATTATTATTGTTATTCTTTCTATAACTACTACAACTACAACAACTTCTGATATTACTAATGCTACATTCTATAAAAGATGAAGATCTATCATTATTATTATTACTCTCATAATTTTGTGCGATATCAAAGCCCAGCACTTAGAAAAAAATTAGCAATCATTCATGGTGGGGTGATTATCTCGTACAAATGAAACTGTTAATCAGCATTATCCACAATACAAAGATTGTGGTAGAAAAAAAACAAGTTAGTTATAAAAGTCATAAAATCAACCACTGGAAAAGGTGAGAATGTGAATGGATTGTAGGCTTTTAGATTTACAAATCGGGTATAGTACTGGAAAAAAAAAAGGTTTGATAATGCGGCAATACGCTATTGCATCTACAATTGACTCACTTTTTTTCTGATAGATTTCGGGGTCAAATAGGCGGGGTCGGATAGTCGTGATCGGACAAAAGGTGTGGTCACGGTAGAGTGGACGAGGAAGGCGTGGCTTTTCCAAACACATTTCTTTTATTATTATTTCTTGAAGGAGAGACTCATTACTTAAACACGAGAGAGAGAGAGAGAGAGAGAGAGAGAGAGAGAGAGAGAGAGAGAGAGAGAAATTAGGCTGCCATCCAACCAGAAACATGATACGCATTTGTTTTCCAAGCTTCAGTACAGCTTCAAGGACATTCGAAAATATTTTCTTTGACTATTTCATGTTTCTTTATTCAAATTGTTTAATAGATTTTACAGTTGTTCAGTGAAAAGTTCTTATTTTTTATTAGTCTTCTTCATACACTATATAATTTTAATTATTACCCAGCATAAAGAAAGTGCTAGTATCGTTATTTCACACTCTTGGAGAGTTTTTTTCTTTTTTTTTTGCCTATGTTTTTATCTATCTCTTCATTTTATCATTTTATCATTTTATATAGTTTCAGATAAAAGAAGCTATTCTTATTACAAGCTCCAGGATTGGTATTATAGCAAAAGAGCTTCAGAATTGCTCACTGCCATCCAGAAACCAGAATTTTTCAATGAAGTCAAATATTTATTTATATGGTATGTGATCCATTTCACTCATTCGGGACTTGACAACTTGGGGTCAAATAGCATTGAGCCCAACGCACGAAAGCGCCCTTGACATTTTCCCAAATGTGCAAGGACTGCAATATCATCATCATGCATCCTCACCATCATCACAATCCCTTTCCTACTTACGGTTTCATTAATTTTCGTGTTATCCGTTATTCGAAATGCATGAACCCGTCATGTACCCGTTTTACCTCTTCCAGAGAAAACGACATCCGATTAAAAAGGTTTCTAGATCATTTATTTTCGGCAAGATACTGAGACTGGATCGTGATTGAATGTTGGACTTTTCAAGGATTTTACAATTACTCTCTCTCTCTCTCTCTCTCTCTCTCTCTCTCTCTCTCTCTCTCTCTCTCTCTCTCTCTCTCTCTCTCTATGTCATTAGAACTGCACAAATTTCAAAATATATGTTCACGTGCAGTTGATCGTTGATTGTCCCCTGTCTACAGTAGTACTTACCTGGAATCCCAGCTTTTGATGTGCACTAGCATCATCTATGGTCAAGCAAACGCTAGTGGGGCCAACAACCTCACCCCTGCAAACTTACAGAGAATCTGAGGACCTTCTTACCTTCATCTCAAAAGAAGTTAAGGCATACGGTATTTGTACAGTATGAATATATATATATATATATATATATATATATATATATACATATATATATATATATATATATATATATATATATATATATACATATATATATATATATATATATATATATATATATATATATATATAAATATATATATATATATAAATATATTATGTATATGTATATATACACTGTATATGTATGCAGTATATACATACATATATATTATATATTTATATACTATATATATGCAGTATATATATATATATATATATATATATATGTATGTGTGTGTATATACTATATATATATATGCAGTGTATATATATATATATATATATATATATATATATATATGTATGTATGTATGTACGTATGTGTGTGTTTATGCAACCATATGTGTATATATTAGTGTTTGCAGGCACTCAATAATGCAAACTGTTCAGATTCTTTTCTTCCTCATTTGGCCTGATTCTCTTTGTTCACTCCAAGGTCGGATCATACATTTTGGGGCTGCATGGCGTGCATGAATTGCCCTTCACAAGAATTTTGCTGTCATTATGAAGTAATTAGACTAAGAATTTGACAGAGGAGATTTAACGTATATATATATATATATATATATATATATATATATATATATATATATATATATATATATAGTATATATATATTTATTTATTTATATATTGTGTATATATACATATACATATATATATATATATATATACTGTATATATATATATATATATATATTCTGTATTCCTTTCCCCCTCTCATCGTGTTCAGGGTGAGGTTGCTAGCTTAACACCTTTTTATTTTCAATGTTCCAACAAATGTTGGTACTTATTTACAAATGGGTGAACTTATGAGATATAGTTTAGTGTCAGTAATGGTCCTAAATATTTGCAGCTTTTCACTACTGAGCCACTTTGCCTAGATGCCTCACTAATTGGTTGCCATATTAGGACAGTTATGGAATAAAACAGTCTCTAGCTAACATATTCAGCCTGTAATATAATGCTAATTGACACAAATTCAGTGGATTCCATCCATATTTATCAGGGTTTAAACACGGTTCGTCGAAGGGAATATTTCTTAAAAACCGTGCTAGAAGCTCAATATATATATATATATATATATATATATATATATAGTATATCATCACCATCTCCTCATAGGCCTATTGACGCAAAGGGTCTTGGTTATATTTCGCCAGTCGTCTTTATCTTGAGCTTTCAAATCAATACTTTTCCATTCATCTTCTCCCACTTCACGCTTCATGTCCTCAGTCATGTAGGCCTGGGACTTCCAACTCTTCTAGTGTCTTGTGGAGCCCAGTTGAAAGTTTGTTGAACTAATCTCTTTTGGGGAGTGCGAAGAGCATGGCCAAACCATCTCCATCTACCTCTCACCATGATCTCATCCATATATGGCACTCGAGTGATCTGTCTTATAGTGTCATTTCTAATCCTGTCCTGCCATTCAAGTCCCTATATATATATATATATATATATATATATATATATATATATATATATATATATATACAATTATAATTTCTTACATAATCACAGGTTAGGAATAAGATAACCCTTTATAGTGAAAGATGAAACGCTGTTTTAATGTATTCTACTTAGTGGTGTCTTTAGTTAATATCATATCAGTTTAAATAGAAACCATTTCATGATGAGCCACATTTTTATTTACTTTCTTACCGACTAAAAGTGGAATTTCTTGGAAAAAAAAAAATCATAGTAATTTTGTTCTTTTTTAGTCGAAACATTGAGGTGTTTTTACGCATATTTCATTTTCGGACTTTAAATTCTTTTAACCGTAATTTTGTCGGTGAATGATAACTTCTTCTACTTGATTGTTATTTGGACTTCTCTTTACGAATTCTCAATAATTTGACGACCGTTTTCACTCGGTTTAAGGTTTATGGACTAGGGCATCTTAGAGAATTTTTTTCTTTTGGTGTAATAATCACTGACATGAAAAGCAAGTTTTGGCATAAGCTTTGAATTTGTGAGCTCCTTATCATCTACCTCCAGTGATATCTCTTTTACTGCGGTAGAGAACAACTTTAATGTTTTCGCATGTCAATGTTATCATTATCACTGTCTTCAAATGTAGTAATTCGCGTACGTAAATCAATAAGTTTTTGCTTAAGATAGTGTTGGTTTCTACAGGTAATTTCATAATTCTGTAAATCTTTATTCTCCTCTGTGTCCAGTTATATATCTCCACATTAGAAGCAAATCTACCTGTGTAAGAACGTTTATCACCACAAGTATCGCCTTCTTTAGATATTAAACCTTGTTTATGATGTTATATTGTCCACTCTGCTCTTGTAACATTCATGCTGAGGTGTATGTGCGTTAATAAATATATACGCAAGGGAGTCATGATCATTAAACACACACACACATATATATATAAATATATATATATATATATATATATATATGTATATAATAGTGTTAGCTTTGTTTAAAATATGAGGATGACCTCCACAGAACGTTATGTACGTTTTGATTATGGATATTTTCATCACCATGAACATAAAAAAAACTTTAACCCTATAAATGGAAATAAATTACACTGGGGACATCATAACTAAGAAGAACAGATTTCCTATCTAGAAGAGAAACGTGTGTGCATTTATGTAAATATATATAACTATTTTACTAGAATTTACTGAGATGCACAGTGGTCTAAACTTTTTGCATTTCTATTTTACGACATGAGATGTCTTATCATCTGTCCTTGAATTCTAAAGATGCGTTTTATGCAGTCAAGTTTTTGGTGAGATTCTTTTTCCTTTTTATTTTTATTTGGCGGTTTCTTGTTAAGGGGATCTTCGTGGTTAGGACACAAGGTGTGGCTGCGAAGATGAAGAATGGTAAATAGCAATGCGCAGGTTAAAGATGCGTACTTGAACAATTGGAGACGGGTATGCAAAATAATGAAGAGAGAGAGAGAGAGAGAGAGAGAGAGAGAGAGAGAGAGAGAGAGAAGACTTCTGAAGTAAGAAACAGGAGAAAAACGTAAATCTTTGTTGAAGAAGATTCATAATGCCAGACCCAACGTCTACATATTCAACACCAATTTTCGCAACATATAATCATAACATCCTTACTTTTTATCTTGTGTTTTTATGAACAGGAACTTTTGAATAACTGATCCTACTGGATAATTTGGGCTGGCAAAATATCCTACTATTTACTTTTTGTTTTATTTGGGATGCTACTAAATCCTATTACTGTTTAAAAATGGTTTGCATATGTGAGGAACCAAACCTTAGTTTTCTTAAAAATTGAGAATAAGGAATTTTCTCATGCTACCGTAAGCTTATGTAGTATTTACGTAGTTTGATGATGATTGCTGAATTATTTCATAATGAAAAAGATTCTACAGTAAGATTAATGAGATATTGATACATTCAACGTGATAATTCTTCATAATCATCGTCATCACCATCATTAACAAAGTAATAGTTTTCTTCTTCTTCTTCTTCTTCTTCTTCTTCTTCTTATTATTATTATTATTATTATTATTATTATCAATTGGGTGCCAATGGACATCCATCTAATCAATTAATTACTCAATCTATTATTAACACAGTTTTAGTACTGTTGCTGATTTCACTTCTGACGCAATTATTTCGTAAATGGTGATCGATATCTTACGTTAATGATATTAAGATACATTTTCTTGATAACAGATACGAGTCAAATCTGTAAGATTTCTCAACACTTCAACATTTCTCCCCAGCGTCGCCTCGGGCATTTACTTAACAGCCCACTTCCAGATCTTATTTTAGACGTCCTTGTTGGGCGTGGCTGTCTCTCTCTCTCTCTCTCTCTCTCTCTCTCTCTCTCTCTCTCTCTCTTTCTAGACTGATCGAGTCGACCGAAAATGGCCCAGTATATTATTATGATTATGATTATTATAAGAAAAGATTTTTTTTCTTCGTATATGGAAGTGCTTGACTGACATCCATCATTTCTAAAATTGATAATTACTGTCTGTACGATTATCATATTGAAGTTTTTTTTTTTTTTTTTTAACAGCCTTTAATGTTTTTAGATATTGGTGTTCATTATTTTATTCATTGCTCACTTACGCATTTGATCTACGCTTTGATAATTCAAGCGAATTATTTTGAATAGATTTGTTTTCTATGTTTAGTTTATTATGATGGCATTAATTTCTCCATTTCTCTGTACAATTTCTATAATTGTAAATACTTTTCCGTCTGCTTCCGTTGGTATTCTACTTAAATACAGGAATTCCCCTCTGATTATATTTCCTATGTCTAATGACCAGCGTTCCTTTCTCAATGTTCTTTCCATTTCATAATTATCTTCTTAGCCCGCCTTTTGCCTCTTCTAACAAGGATCCTCAGATTCTGACCTCGACAAATACGTCCTGGATCACCTCCTTGCTGGGGATTACCTTGTATCGTCCAGAGAGGTCCGGGGACATCCCCGTCCCTCTCCCCCGGCCCCTCCCTTGTTACAAGATTGTTCTTTCCGCTCTATCTGAACAGAATGTGGTAGAAAGCATTAGCCTACGTTTCGTAATTTGGCTGCGTTTCTGTCTGATAACCAGCATACTCGAGTGTATAATGTTACCTATTTAAACACATTTTAAACATACCACACGCACTCGCGGACATATACATACACACAAACACACACAAATGTTTGAGATTTAAGTTAACTAATAATCTACATCCGTGTGTTCTGATTCACACTGATCTCCGCAGTATTGCTTTTATTAATTTTCATTTTTCTTCTGTGTATATTGTGTAACTAAGTGATACCGATCTGTTATGCAATCCCATTGTTGATGAAATATACCACAATAATAAGGCAACAAGAGCAACAACATTTATATTAAAAGGTAGTAGTAGTAGTAGCAGTAAAAGAAGAAGAAAAAGAAGAAGACGACGTAAGCTGAAAAATTGGTCTTTCCTTCATAAACCTCCGGAAGATCTCATTTTACGTCCTTGGTTCCGTTTCCAAGGAGTATGGAAAAGATGTTCAGTCTGAGGGTGTGGTCAAACTCCATTTTAAAAAGAGAGAAAGAGGAGGAGGAGGAAGAAGAGGCTAAAGACATTCTTCGTAAGACTTAATCGTTTATATCTAACGGAAATTCAACCTCATTAGACCTTGGTGTTCTATTTAGTACGTAAATTAGAACACCCATTTTGGTCTGTTATTTTTTCTGATAATAAGAGGGTTAGAGACCTCAAAAGCCAGACTATTGGTCGGCCTCTGTTTAACAATAAGTTGATAATGTGGCTTTAAATATTTCACGCTGTCTCAAGTGACCTCGATTTTATAGCTAAAGCTGATTGTCTTGGTAATGTTGGTCATCATTTCTCTTTCCGTCAGGTGTTTTTAAGTAATTAATATTACTATTATTATTGTCATTATCATTATCATTATTGTTATTGGCTAGGCTACAAACATAGTTGGGAAAGAAGGATGCCATAAGCCCAAGGGCTCTTACAGTGTAAAATACCCCAGAGAGGTAAGGAAATAAGAAAATAAACACTTTATAAACAGTCACAACATTAAAATCAATCTATCATATATAAACTATAAGAAAAGACTTATTCCAGCCTGTTTGAACATTTGAAGTTACTATCTTCATAAATTTCTTCTAACTGACAAAGACTACTCAAAAGCCCATGAAGCATACAAGAAAGAATTCTTTAGCATCATAAATACACAAGTATTTATCAAATCCGGCAGATGTGAAAGTAGATATACGTTATGTGTAAATTAATGTGGCCTGCAATGCTGTTCATAATGTATATCTATGAATTAGATAAACTTTAACCAGTTAATTACACATCAAAATTATATTTCCAAGATCATTCCAACCTACAATTTGCTTATCACCTTCAACAAATGAATCCTGAAAAGAAATCTTGGCATTGCCAAAACAAAAGATACCCATCCTTAGCATAATCTAACATTCTGTGATAGCAACCAGTAGTTCTAGTATCATTGGCACGAAACCGTGCTTTGATTCTGTTTAAGGCAATCTACAATCAGCTACCTGTTTGATCATAGTATCCATTATGCGACAGTTTCAATTTGGTAGTAGGAAATCTCTCTCTCTCTCTCTCTCTCTCTCTCTCTCTCTCTCTCTCTCACTTGCTTTCCAACTTCATTTAATTTTGTCAAGTATTACGTAAATGCATAGGGGAAATGAACAATCACGAATACTAGCGAACTCAAACAAGCGATCCGTTAAGAAGATCGGATACCCAAACATCTAACATATTTTTGTATGCACCAAAAAAAAAATTTTTTTTTCAGAGAGCACCAAATCTAGTTAAACTCCCTTGTTACACGGGACTATCTTAACTTTGTATTTACTGGCAATATTGCCTAACGTTGGCGGCAAGTGATAGGCAACGTTTATTTGCTAACTTGAAGAAATTGTACGTTGTTTACAAACTCCAGTAGGTGAATGCTTTTAGAGGTGATGTTGCAGTCTCTCTCTCTCTCTCTCTCTCTCTCTCTCTCTCTCTCTCTCTCTCTCACTAAATGCGCCAAATCTCGCTCGCGTATGTTTTTTCTCCACTTCACCTTCTGTTTATCCTTTGCGTTCCATCGAGCAGTTGTATTCTAGAGTTTTGTTTGTTTCTTATTCAGAAATAACAATTTCATATTTCTATTTCCTTAATTTACTTACTAAACCATCGTTGCTTTATGGTTGGCCAATTGAATCTTAATTGCCTTGGTTCTGGGGGTGGTTCTAGGGATGGCCAATCTAATGTTAAATAATAGTCTTGGTTCTTGCCGTGGCTTTGGGGATGGCCAATCAAATCTTAATAGTCTTGGTTCTACAGATGGCCAATCAAATCTTAATAGTCTTGGTTCTACAGATGGCCAATCAAATCTTAATAGTATTGGTTCTTGGCGTGGCTTTGGGGATGGCTAATCAAATCTTTATAGTCTTGGTTCTACAGATGGCCAATCAAATCTTAATAGTCTTGGTTCTTGGCGTGGCTTTGGGGATGGCCAATCAAATCTCAATAGTCTTGGTTCTACAGATGGCCAATCAAATCTTAATAGTCTTGGTTCTACAGATGGCCAATCAAATCTTAATAGTATTGGTTCTTGGCGTGGCTTTGGGGATGGCTAATCAAATCTTTATAGTCTTGGTTCTACAGATGGCCAATCAAATCTTAATAGTCTTGGTTCTTGGCGTGGCTTTGGGGATGGCCAATCAAATCTTAATAGTCTTGGTTCTACAGATGGCCAATCAAATCTTAATAGTCTTGGTTCTACAGATGGCCAATCAAATCTTAATAGTATTGGTTCTTGGCGTGGCTTTGGGGATGGCTAATCAAATCTTTATAGTCTTGGTTCTACAGATGGCCAATCAAATCTTAATAGTATTGGTTCTTGGCGTGGCTTTGGGGATGGCTAATCAAATCTTTATAGTCTTGGTTCTACAGATGGCCAATCAAATCTTAATAGTCTTGGTTCTTGGCGTGGCTTTGGGGATGGCCAATCAAATCTCAATAGTCTTGGTTCTACAGATGGCCAATCAAATCTTAATATTCTTCAGCCTGCAGTAGTCTGGGCCCACTGCCGTACTTACAGCAGCAACCAGAAGGCTTTTTTACTTGGATAAGTCTTAGTCAGTTCAGGAGTATTTAGAGTCGTATTACTTCACCCAAAGAATGCGGACTATTTCGTTGATTTATACATAATTCACTTTATGCAACTAAAACTAACATATTCACAAGCCATTAGGTATAGTACTTTGTTGTATATGATGTGAATAATGTCACCAATAGAAGATAATTGAAATTGGCACTGTTTAATAAAATATAATTCCTTTCAAATATTTAGGTCGATTTAAAAATCTATGTACCCTAGAAATATCCATATTTTGTATGAATTTCTTGCTCTGCATGCAACAGTGATTTTCATAATTAATAAAGCATTTCGCAGTATGAGGATTTCAAAAATGTCATCTTTCTGAGGACCTTCATGCCATACAGTCACTGCCTGGTATTTCAGTGCCTCCACGACAATTAGCTATGAAAACAAATTACAGCAGCAAATTTGAGAAGAATCTATGTATTTCAAAGGCTACGCCATTATTTTTCCTTTCATCCCCTTGTAAATAATTCATCATTTGATCAGCGAGTGTGTCGTATCATTACAATAACATGACTATAAATCATTATGCACAAATCATGTTTATTTGATTTATGTTCGAGATGCTATTAAACTCCAAATTATTCTGAAGAACATTTAAAATATAACTAGAATTAGATGTCTTATCTTTCTGTGTTCTTTCGTTACATGCGCATGTAAGTCAAAAAAGTGGTTTTACTTAAATGAAAGGTGTAGGTCATAAATGTGATTGAAATATTCGCTTGTCGAATTATAAACTATCGAAGATAATGCTAATGATGTGGATTCTTATTTGCACATGCAAAACATTATACATTTAATGCCTATGAAATTTGAATGTGTGTGTCTAAGGAATGGATAAAAAATGAAATCAGGTTCTATCACTAAAGTACTAATAGACCTTTCCATTGCCTAATAGTTTAGAAGAAGCAGGACACTGTTCACACGTGAGTATCTAATGTAAATAGTATATAATGGATGTCATGCAATTTCGTTTATTTATGAGTCATTCGACTGGTTTTCCACAATAATCAGATGTTTGTTCTCTGAGCAACGCTGTACCGATGAGTGACAAACCTCCAAATCCTCTTCATTATTGGTCAGACTTCACTTTCATTTCTCAAATCACCTCGTACAATGAGAGACAGGTTGATGATCACCTGTAATGTTACATCGAAGGCCTAAATAGAAAGTGCGATATGTATACATTCTCTGAAAATAGCAGTAGTTTGTCTGTAATAGCCCAATCACTTGCAAGTGACATTGCGTTTTTTCAATAGCGCAGTTATTTTCATTTATTCAACATTTCGTTGCATGTTCAGAGAAGATGATTTATTTTTATTATTTGTTGTGCAGTATTATTTTATATTTTACTTTCATATACTTGCACGCACACTGTCACACACACACACACGCACACACATATATATATATATATATATATATGTATGTATATATGTATATATATATACACACATTATATATATATATATATATATATATGTCAGCCGCTACTAGTCCACTGCAGTAAAAAGGCCTCAGGCCTGTCCTTCCTCTTACGTGTATATATATATATATATATATATACATACATATATATATATATATATATATATATATATATATATATACCGTATGTATGTAAATTTATATATATGAATGCTCTATATGCGTATGTTTGTACATATGTTCCAAGAAATATGAAAATTCATAAATAGTATTTTAACAACTACTGGTGTTTTAAATAATAAATGATCCTTCACATTCATCAATAGAAGACTTTATTGCGATGAAGCAAGATTCACACCAGCAAAGGGAAATAGTTCCTCTTTACTTGCTTGTCTTTCTGCCTGTCTTTACCATCTTTCATTGACTATCTTGAATATGTAGGTGATGAGAACTTACACCTTTACATTGTAAAATTTTAACGGGTTTTCTTCTTCTTAAAACAGTTATTCGATTATATATCTAAAAAAAATAATAGCTAGAAAACTAGTTTGATTAATGTCCCTGAATTAGATTTTAAGCTCGACTAAAAAAAAAACACATACCAAGAGGTTCCAAGGATAGTTGACGCACGTTTATGCATCTCCCCTCCCCCCTTATTCAAGATTTTTTTTTCTGCTAATGTAGTCCAAGCTGACATTTAATGATACTCGACTAGACATTAGGATAGCGGTCAACGGTATGATATCCATTTGGTCAGTTGTATGTGGCTCGAGATCCCTCTTGAAAGGTTAAGGCCGACCGAGATGGTCGTCCAATAGACTGAACGCATCTCGAAGACACGTGGACAGTGCTGTTCTCTCTGCATCAATCATTAAAACAAGTGCATTTCCGCTATTCCTCACCCGGCACTACGACGGTATTTTGTTCCTTCTTATTTTTATCTATGGTCCGAGAATAAGGTTTTTTCCCCTCCCCCTTCATTTTCTCTTCTCTGAGTTCCATAACAAAGATTAAGAAATGGGTTGGTGTCGAGTATACTTTTTTCTCTTCCGGTTGAAGGTGAAGGCTATAGATGATTATGGCAAGCGCTGCTTTATCGGAATGTCCAGATTTTTTCTTCTTGAACCTCGGTACCGATAAAGGTCGTAAACGTGACAGAATAATAGCCAAATATACTTCCAGTTTCCGTAATTTTAACTCGTTTAACCTCACATCATGGTGTTAATTATTAAGCATTCTAATAAAATTATCAATTGTTGCTTTTAGTGGCACATACCTTTTTTAAATAATAAAGCCATAAATATAACACAAATTTCATTAACATAAAATATTTCTTGAAGGTGATAATACACATGTGATATGTGATATTACTTCCCCATCATCATAACTACATTTACAATTTTTATTACTGATATTGTTTTGTCTTGTGAATTTTGAATGACGGAACACTGAGATTGACTGTTAACTCAAAGTTTCAACGCGTTGCCTTTACAGACAAGAGGCCCGCTTAATATATCAACAACAATCAGAAAACGGGATCTGGACGCCACGGATCTGGGTTCTCACTTTCTCTTCTTCGAGAGTCCTTGGTGGGCATGATCCTTGCACAATTGCGGGTGGAAGCTTCGTAAAGCTTAAGCGGCATCGATCAGGAGAAGCTCTATCACTGCTCGACCTTTGGTCTTTAAGATACGTTTCCTTTACACCTGGCATTTCATCCTTCAGGGAAAATACCCTTTACAGTTCATGTATGAGACTCAGAAGTTCATGGCAGATTTGATCCTTATTTCAGATTCTATAATTCCTAGGCCAAGACGTGTACTGTCATCACGTTTTATGAAGGGAACAGGGTCCCAGGACAGTTTTTTAAAGAATTGTGCTGCTCAGTTTAAATCTTTTCTCATTCTCTGTCGTCTAAGTATGACTAACCAATGACAATCTTTCTGATGTAATTACATCCATCGTTTAAATCAGGAATAATGAGTTTTCATTCTAGAATTTATAGAAACGAAACATCCCTGCAAATAAATTCCATTAGTGGCATCTAAAATTGCAATATGACATGGAAGAGATTCTGTATGGAAAGGAAAATTACTAGAATTGTAATTCGTAGAGAATATGATTACCTCTGTTGGTTTAAAAGAAATTTCTCTTTTGAAATTAATTTCTGTTGATGATCAATGTTTACTTATACAAAGAAGTGCGAGTTGGTTAGGCTATTCTGTAGCAAAAACATTCCATGACTTTGACCAACTTAAGTAGTATATGAATTCATCATGACCGTGGTTTCAGTGCAATTCATATATATATATATATATATATATATATATACAGAGAGAGAGAGAGAGACAGTATGTAAAGGTGCAGTATTACTAGAAAGGTCGCATACATACAATGGGCAATAAAACAGTGTAAGTAGGTAGGTAGTACCTTAGCCGAGGCACCAGGCACCCGTTAAGATATTATCGCTAGACAAATATTGGGTCCTTTGACTGGCCAGATAGTTAACATTACAACGGATCCCTCTCTGGTTACGGCTCAAATATTCTTTACCTACACATACACCGAATAGTCTGGTCTATTCTTTACACAGTCTTCTCTCTCCTCGTACACCTGTTGATACTAAGATAACCGACAAAAATTCTTCATTCATCTACAGCACTGTATTTGCTCAGTGGCTACTTTCCTCTTGGTAAGGTTAGAAGAGACTTTAACTATGGTAAGCAACTCTTCTAGGAGAAGGGCACTCCAAAATCAAATCATTGTTCTCTAGTCTTGGGTAGTGCTATATAGCCTCTGCACCATGGACTTCCACTGTATTGAGTAAGAGTTCTCTTGCTCGAGGGTAACCTCAGGCATATTATTCTTTAAATTTAATTATTTCCTTTCTTCACTGGGCTATTTTTGTTATTGGAGCACTCGGGCCTATAGCATTCTACTTTGCTAACTAGTAAATAGGTTTGTAGCTTAGCTAGTATTAATAATTACTATATATATATATATATATATATATATATATATTTATATATATATATATATATATACACATTTATATACATATATATATACAATATACATATATACATATATGTGTATATATATATATATATATATATATATATATACATATATATGTATATTAAAAGGTAATTTATCATTTATATATCGTGATTATCGAATGTCCCAAAAGCAGTAAGCATATCTATAGTCCCCCATGAGTTGTGAAATCTAAACTTACTGGAAGATATATTTTCCTTGGAACGTCCATATTAAGCCAACAAGTTTTACCTTGGATAATTATTCTGTAGGTGGACTCACATACTCCAATAGGAATTTCCTTCCTAGAGAGAGAGAGAGAGAGAGAGAGAGAGAGAGAGAGAGAGAGAGAGAGAGAGAGAGAGAGAGAGAGAGAGAGAATGGGGGGCCGTTATATGTTATATTACTTTCATTATTTCAAAGTTATTATCTCAAAAAACTTTGATTTTATAATAATTCTGCAAGAACTACATTAGAGTGTTGCATATCACGATTATCACTCACTAATTCATCGTTGCTTAATAAGGATAGGATATGCTTACCCTTGCCATTCTCCATATCCTCTTTTCATCCTCTTACCATCACGACAATCATCGTTATCATCTTCATTATCTTCTTCTATCTCATCCTGATCCTTTGCCATCTTTACTCTTCTCACCAGCATCCTTATCCGTAACAGATGTAGGCAACCACTTCTTACAGTTACATGTTGCAATGCTGTCATATTCTCCTTGATAAAAATTGTTAAGCAAAAGACGTTAGAAACTCGAGTGCTTGTCTGAGGGACGACCAGATCTAGTTCAGGAAGACCCGTTAAGAACTGAACTTTGAATTGATCTTGGACAGAAATATCAAGGACGATGCACCAGATCCAGATGTCTGTGTTCTTCTCGAGATTCTATTTTCTAATGTGTACAGTTTACTCATATTGATATTGTTAAGAAATCGACTCTTATGTTTCTTTTGCTGGTAAAGTAAATCTTGTTAAAGGCAATTATCAACATTTCATTGCAGTTTTTATAAAATAATAAAAGGATTACAGTATTGTTATAGATTTTTTCATGGGAACCAAACATAAACTAAGATACAAACTACTGTAATACTAGTTGAATAAAATGAAAATCCTATCAATTAATATTCATAAAACTAAATAAACTGTGATGTAAAGATATAAAGAAAAATATGGTCTTTTAGAATAAATATTAATTGATCTTCGGTTTCTTATATGAATCTTCCTGGGCACTTTCAGGCCTCAAAGATCACAACACGGAATATCAGTAAATAAAGAGTTGTATTCAAATAACTGTGAATTCAAGCGATGATGCACAGCATGGCATTTATAGATGAAGTATTAGGAGAGTATATCACTTATGCATATTTCTGCTTTTAGGGATGAAAACAAGATCTCTTTAGTATCGTATTAAGTGCTTACTGACACGCATATATATATATATATATATATATATATATATATATATGTATATATATATATATATATATATATATATATATATATATTTGTGTACATTTGCGAACAGAGAGAGAGAGAGAGAGAGAGAGAGAGAGAGAGAGAGAGAGAGAGAGATTCGGAAAACATTGATCTTCAATATATAGCAATCACTCTTTATTTTGGTATTTTGTCTCGTTAACTTTTAATTCAAACAGTCTGAGTAAGAAAACAATTTGACAACTGCCATAACACTACATTAATATATACACATATATATATATATATATATATATATATATATATATATATATACATATATATATATATATATATATATATATATATATAGTAAATTTTTTTCAATGAATAGAAAAATAGATTATAAAATCTTTTAAAAAAAAAGTTTCTACGTTCATGACATTTTTATTTCAAATGTGCTTAATTTCAGTGTAATGTTTCATGTTTCCATTTTTTCCTTCAATTATATATCAATGTCAACCTTGTCAAACGGATATTAATAATAAACCACTTTTTATATTATTTGACTTGAATGCGTTTGTTCTCCTGGTTTCTTCTTTTACATTGTAAAATGTAATGGTCTTTATATATTCTTCATATAATACGAATTTAATTCTCATGTTATTACTAAGCAGCAAACTCAAATATCTTTATATATTCATGATACCTCGTACATACAGACCTTATTAATTCATAGAAATCTTCAATATTTTACATTATCCATTGTCCCATATGTCTTTGTAACTTTTCCCTTAATTCTGTAACTTTACTGATAATGTCTTTGCTCACGAAATATCACCATTCTTGTCTGTAAAATAATATCTTGATACATCCAATATCTTATAACTAAAGTGAGGATGTATGCATAGTTTGCCACTGAAACTATTTGTAATATTAACTTTTTGCTATACTGAAATCATGTAAATTAATTCACTAAGGTTTCTTACCTCATAAGATTTATTAATATTTTAACCAACATGTAACTTGAAGGATAATAAATGTATAATCCATAAAAACTAAAAAATGGGATAAAGTACATATGAGATACGTTAATCGGTAGATGTATAAAATTCCATCAGATATTAAAAATGTGCTTAGATACTAGTTTTTTTTTTTCTTTTTTAAAAACTGCTCTCTTAGAAGCAGACCTCCTATTAAGGAAGCCTGATATATTAACGCCACCTATTTGGGCTGATTCCTCCACAAGGTGAATCAGATCTACGATAATTTTGCTTCCTGCCCTCGAAACCATCCAAAGGAGTTTCTGTCTGAGTCAACTTTGACCTACCTGGACACGTACTTCAATTTCAAATTACCATTACCTCCCCACACCCCTTGTAGTTGGACCTTCTTATAGGAGGGTCCCACCACGTACCTTTGAGGCTCGACATCGAACACCGCAGGCTTCATTGCTAATGTGCACCTTTCTCTACCAGTAACAAGAGAATACCCACCTAATACCCCTTTACCACAGGTCGCAGTTAAGCTTGTCGAGGTATCCGTCCGTACAAGGTGATCAAGACAGGTAAAGCTCACGCGGTGGTTCCTACGTCGTGTCACTTGTACAGTTATCGAGTACTGAAAATCAATGAGTTATCTGCAGTTGAGGTTATCAAAGTGTGGTTCTGAAGCCTCAATCGCAAGTAATAAATCATGGATGAGAAGGGGAAAGAATATTCTGTACAAATATTTAGTATCGATGCAGGAATATCTCTGACTTTCTCTGTTTTGTCATGATATATATATATATATATATATATATATATATATATATATATATATATATATATATATATATATATGTATGTATACTGTATATATATATATATATATATATATATATATATATTTATATATATATGTGAATTAATATGTGTACTTAGAGAAATGTATTTTCGAAAAACATGAAATTAGACATGGGGTGGGGGAAGTATAATATTGAGTGTTCCATGGCGGTATGCCCTTTGGTTAACCCTTTCAAATTTGTCCATCTTTTGATTAGTATACAGATTACGGTGTACTATGCCGTCTTTGAACTCGTGTTTCAATTTCCCAAATCTCTGGTAGCTATCCACAATTTATTCTCGAATTCTTTTCTAATGTTACTTTAATAATTCGGATTATGCAACCTTGCATAGAAATGTCCCGATCTTTGAAGCATTTTGAGTATCTCGATTTAAAATTGCTTGTCTGTATACCTTTTTTGTCTTTTAATGCCGAGTATTTGCAATGTCTATTCGATTTGTTTTTGTTTTTATAGTTTTCTTATTGATTCTCTGTTATTCACAATTATCATATCTATTTATTTTCGACTTGGTATGATACATGCTCAGCTTTGAAACTATCCATACCTAAGTACATTTGAAATTAATCTTGTCACTTTGCTCCGTTTTTGGTTCCATTGTATTGGCGAGGAAGGAGATCCGCATATCTCGTAAAGGTGACAAGGCCTACCAGGTTCCAGGAAGCAAAGATACTGGAACAATAAGGGCACTTCCATCGCCTGAAGCTTATTGGTTTCCAGAGCGACACAACTGCTCGTGGACAGGGAAGTTGGGAAGCAAGGAGGAGGAAGGTGAAGGTAGAGCAAGGTGTTCTAGCAGGATTGTTGGGCGAGGAAGGAGGGGGGGGGGGCGAGATGGAGTTGAATAGAGAGATAGAGACACACTACAGAAACCTGAAGGCCTTGAAGTCTATTTCCAGGGGGGCGACGACTTCAGGGTTGGTATTTGTAGGAGAGAAGTTTCTGTTTTCTTTCTTAAGGTTTTATGATTACGGTTTTGATGTCCTAAAATCGAGCATTTCTTATTCCAGTGTAGAGAAAAATCATGAAATGCTAAAAATATTATACAGCAACCTCTGTTGCAGTAAATTAATCTTTTCCATGTTCTACTTGTCGTCTCCTGTTTTTTTTTTTTTAATGTGTACCCTCGGGAAGCATTGTCTTGAACGATTAATTACACGTCTTATGAGACTGTAAAGATTGATTTTACCACTTCAATTAAAACTATTCTGATGATGTTAAATAGAGGTTCCATTATTTATTTATAAATTCCAGATCTCCATCATTTAGCTCTAGATGTAATTTTCTTTAACAAATAATTCCGTGGAAAGGTATGTTTTCTGTTGCTTGTTTAGTTCTTACGGAAACTAGTCATATGTGAA
>NC_090730.1:119135020-119142520 GCF_036898095.1 Palaemon carinicauda | reverse complement strand
GTCATTTAAGAGGGGTTTCAATTCCGTCAAAGAATTGAATAGGAATAATTTTATCTATTTACTATGAAATTGTGTGTACGTAAAGTTCTTTTATTATCGGTTGTGGTGGCCTATAGGTAACGTCCTTGCCTGGGGATCGCCAGACTGAAGTTTGAATCATGCTCAAACTCGTTAGTCCCTTGAGTTGGTGTAACCTTATCATCCTTGTGAGGTAAGGATGGGGTCGTTTGGGGGAGCCTATAGGTCTGTCTGCTGAGTCATCATCAGCCATTGCCTGGCCCTTCTTTTGTCCTAGCTTGGGTGGAGAGGGAGCTTAAGCACTGATCATATCCATATATGGTCAGTCTCTAGGGCATTGTCCTGCTTGATAGGGCAATGTCGCTCTCCCTTGCATCTGCCATTCATGAGTGGCCTTTAAACCTTTAAAAATTCTCACGAGACCATTTTGGGGAGGAGGCTTTGTGATACTGTATCAGGTAACACAGACTACATGTACCCAAGTGGGTTTATATAAAGGGGAGTTTTGAACACTTCTAGGCAGGCACAACGTCTTTTAGGATGCAGATCCAAAGTTGAGTTTAACCTTCGGCTACTGATCCCTTTATTCTCTCGTACTAGCGTACGTCTCTGATCTCGATAATTAACTTTTTTTTGTGTTTGAATTGCTGTAAAGAAACAAAGTATTAAGAACTCTGTATAATTGCTGTTTTGTCACTCGATCTAATTAATAAGCCTAAACTTGTACGTAACTACTGTTAGCAAAATTAATTTGAGTATTAATATGTTTTGACCCGTGCTCTGCCTGTAGCCGAACATAAGGTTTTTTGTATTTCTTTCATTGAATACAATACTTTTGAGATTTCTAATGATTTAGCACAGACGAGTGGGATTGAGATGTAACCTTGTGATTATGTAAAATAGGTAAAGTGCAACGAGCTTCATACCTGCTTTAAATATGTAATAAAACTATATATTTGTAAAACATCTGAATTATTCAGTCTCTATTACCATCTCGAGTCTGATCATTGTTATTCTTAAAACTATTCAAGTCGTAGTCCTAAATGAACAAGTTGGGGCATTTCACATAATTGACTATCCTAATTGATTTTCTGAATTTAAAACAACAAAAAACTAACACCGCAAACGACATGTGTAAGCAAACACGAATTATAAATAATTGTGGATAATGACAGTAGCAAAGTTGCGCAAAAGTTAATAGTGAGTGACGCAATCACCATTCAATTTCCTCTAAATACCCAATTGAAGACCTGTTGCCTTTCTCTCTGGAACTGCGTTATGAATAGCTATTTTGTCGCGCCGTGAGAAGAATGATGTTTTGAATAATTATGACTTTAGTTCGGCCACACCTTAGTAATTACAGTATAGATTATTGTCATCTTTATTGGTTTAATTACCATCATAATTACATTAATAAAAATCCAATTGCTTTCTGATAAACTATTTTGTGCCAACTTCATTACGAACAATTAATACAATACTGGAAAGGCGTGAATGAAGTACAATGATATTAATCATAGCCAGTGTTATGACCATAATTGTTGTAGTCACGTAAAGGGCTAGAAGGACACTAAAATGGTCTGGTAGAAGTTTCTCCGTTGTGACTGGCCATTTTACTTCTATTTTTTTCTTACACATTATTGTCATTTTCTGTCTAGTATCTCACCAGCATCACTGGCCTCCAAAGACTGTCTTGTTTTTTCATGTGCATTATTTTTTTTAGATTACTCCACAGTATTTGTCGAGATAGCTACTACGTGTAATTTCAAAATGGTTTCATCTAAATCATTCCAGTTTGTGTGAGGAATCTGTTTGTTTTTGTTAATACCCTGTCTTCCCTTTATCCTTGGAAATCAATTCAGAGGATCTTTTTTAATTGTCCGTGGGTGTTTTCTTTGGCTGATATCTTGCGTAAAGCAAAAAAAAGTAATTCTTGTAAGGTTGTTTGTATCTTTTTGTTTAATTTCTTGGTTTTTATTTGTTGCACAACCTAATTGTTTTACAACACTTTTTTTCAATCTTTTTTAACATACATTTCTAGTCATGACTTCATTGTTCCCGTTTCCAATCCATTGTTTGCCATTATTGTCTTCTTTTTTTCATGAAAACAACCGAGACTGACCAAAATAAGCGTTAATTCATCTGTCTAGTAATAAGAAAAGTCTTTTAAAAGGTTTTCCCTGTACACTAACATAATTGCTTATTGATATAGGGACAAAAGAATATTCTAATTTTAATCATTATTTCATCTGAAATCTACTTTTTTCTGTTCTTTTCCTTTGGATTTTTACTTCATATCAGACTACAAGTGAATTATTATAACTAATCCATCGGTGTATTACCAGTCACTAGCCCCTCCTCCCTTTCCTATTCTTCTTCCACTGCACCTCTTTCACGAACTTTTATTTTTCTCTCCATTCTTCCTTTTAGTTCTCCTCATTCTCCTTCTAAATAATAAGTGAAGTTATGTCAGAACTTTCCGCATCCTCTAAACTTCCTAAATTTTCTCACCTGTGGTGATACTGTAAATAAAGTTGACAATTCCAACAAGATCACTGGACCATTTCATGGTCAGAAGTGTTTTTTTACATCCCGTGGAATCATTGCGTGTTATGGGAGTGTAGCTGTCGACACTTGAAGGTCTCCTAAATTCACGTGCCAGCACGTGCATTACTGCATATCCCTTCTGTGTTTTATTGGAACGATGGACGTGTGAACTCACAGAATGTTAAGCATAGGTTTCAGTTGGTCCTTCTTTATCATCTTTTTCTTTAGTTCTCCTTTGATATTTTTATTTGCTTGTTGCAAGAATACATTTTTTGTTAGCCAAACCCTTCGTATCACTAGTTCTTATTGTATATGAAGCAATCTAGGGGTGGTAGAATCAGTTTTGCGTGATTTTTACTTTGTCATAGCTGCTTATTTAGATATCCTATCCACGATAGGGTTTCCCCTTTTATAATTTTCATTCATGAATTTCGTTATCTAATTTCCATTCAATGCGCGATTTAAAACAATCATCATCAGCCATATGTTTTATTTCTGGTCTCCGTATTACTATAAATTTAAAAACTTATCGCTAAGAGTAAATTGAATATACACGGAATAGATACTTATATTGAGAATAAATAAAAAAAAAAATAAGGAAAAAAAACGACCAGTAGTTACGCAAATAAAAATAGATAAAAACAAGATATGGCAACGACGCGCAGAGGTTTCCCAAGACCTCGCTTTCTTGCACAAGAGAAAGAAGAAAAAATGGGAAAAAATATATTGCAAGTGATTTAACACAGCTCAGCTACAACCCCTAAACGACAAGAATAGCCTATAGCAACATCTCTTAAGGCCATTACCGTCATGGTTACTCTGCTGTTCTTTACGGTAACAATGAAAATCGCTGTTATGATTTGTCTCACGTTACCCGCTTCGGAAATGGACCTTTTTCTGGTACTTTGATCAATTTGATTTATTCTATGGTGCTAATAAGCTGAACTACAAGTTCTCTCTCTCTCTCTCTCTCTCTCTCTCTCTCTCTCTCTCTCTCTCTCTCTCTCTCTCTCTCTCTGTATACATATATGTGTATATATATATATATATATATAGATGCATATATACTGTACATATATTTATAATTATATATACAGTATGTATACACACACGCACACACACATATATACACACATATATATATATACATATATATAAATATATATATATATATATATATATATATATATATAACTTGTATATAAATAAAACCGAAAGTTTCTCTTCGTCACGATTTGCAACTCCGACCGTCGACTTTATTCCCTCCAAAATATGTGAAACCTGACCTCGAGGAACACGCTTATTATATAGGCTACAAAAAAATTCTACATTTGCATTTGAAAAAAAAAATCCGTACTATGAAAGGAATGGGATTTGTATCCGTCATATTGATCTCTAGCTACAAGTACACGAATAGTATTAGTTTGAAGAATAATCTGTATGCGTATAGATTTTTTAAAAAAGTTATTAGTTGTTGCTAAAAATGCCCCACATTTAACTGATTGGGTGGCTCAACAGGGCCCCATCTGATACTATATATACGTGCACAATTTTATATATATATATATATATATATATATATATATATATATATATATATATATATATATATATATATATTTATATTTATATATATACATACTCTCTCACACATATATATATGTATGTATATATATATATAAATATATATATATATATATATATATATATATATATATATATATATATATATGTATATATATTATATATACACACATATATATGCATATATATATATATATATATATATATATATATATATATATATATATATAATGTGTGTTTGTGCCTGTGTTTGTATATGAGAGAGAGAGAGAGAGAGAGAGAGAGAGAGAGAGAGAGAGAGAGAGAGAGAGAGAGAGAGAGAGAGAGGAGGGGTTATGAAGAAATGAGTAGCGTATTGCTGACACCGCAACGGAGGTTTGGTGAGAGATGCAACAAGCCGTAATAGCTGCAACTAGGCAGCAATTTCCTAACAATCGCAAGACACCATGTATTCTACCCTTCTCTCTTTCTTTCATCTTTCCCGTCTTAGACATGTATTTAGGTATACATACAAACACGACACATACACGCAGACACACACATATATATACACACACACATATATATATATATATATATATATATATATATTTATATATATATATATATATATATATAGAGAGAGAGAGAGAGAGAGAGAGAGAGAGAGAGAGAGAGAGAGAGAGAGAGAGAGAGATAAATATATGTAGCACACACACATATATACATATATATACAGTATATATATATATATATATATATATGTGTGTGTGTGTGTGTGTGTGTGTGTGTGTATCATAAACACAAATCCTTTGTCATTGGATGTCACTTTCATTTGGAAATCCTTTATGAATTTTCATCCATACTTACGTAACAAAATATATAAATTCTTGTTTTGTGATGGGCTCAATCATCATTACAGGTGTAATATTAATTATCATTTTCGGACAGCTTAGCGACAGGGGTCTTGTTTACCTTGAATGTTGGCATTAATCAACCACAGAGGGCCATTGGGCATTTTTTTACCCAGGTTCAGGGTTATGCAGTAGTCAGAAGTCTTACCTCTTCCAGGAGGGTTGGGAACAAATGCATTGTATGAGGAAAAGATTGCTGTGTGGTTGGTTTTATTAGTCAGGAAATTTACTGCCTAATTTCAGTTTAGGTTATTACTCAAATATTGTACATTCTTTATTTAATTATTTCTTTTTCAAGATAGGATATCCCACGTTATTTTTGTTTTGACGTGTGTTAATTCTAACCTCAGCTATATTTCTCTCTCTCTCTCTCTCTCTCTCTCTCTCTCTCTCTCTCTCTCTCTATATATATATATATATATATATATCTCTCTCTCTCTCTCTCTCTCTCTCTCTCTCTCTCTCTCTCTCTCTCTCTCTCTCTAAGTAATTTGATTTTTGACAAATTCTGTTCTATAAATTCTTAATATCAAAATTATTGATAATAATTTTTTGGTACAAAACAATTGAGGCAACTTGCCTTAAAGCGATCGTAAGAAAAAAAATTTTCCCAGCATACTTTAGAACCAATAATGAAAATAGGTTTGCTTCATAAATCATTTAAACACTAAAATACAAAAAGACAAAAGGCTTTGTTTGTTTTTTATTCAACCCATTTTTATGTTCAATCGATTTACTTCCTGGATTAGTCTAAAACTTGTAAAACACTAGTCAGAAACGAAGATATAAAGAAATGACGAAGGAAGAGGAGGAATAGGAGAGGAAAATAATGAAGAAATAGCACTAGGTCTGGAGACAGGTCCCGAAAGGTAGAAAGTACATCTAGAGCCAAGGCTAATTGGAGGAAGTCAACGGATTTGCTCTGCCCTTTAGAGCACCTGAAAGTCTTCCGGTTGGACGCCTTTTGAGGAATTGACAGTGAGGGAAGGGGGTGGGGGTGAGATGAAGGGTCTATTGATGATTTGATATTATCGACTTTTGTGACTGATTTCTGTGAAGGGGTGGCCCCTAGAAGTCATAGTAAATTCTTACCTTTCTAAGAGCGGATTTGTTTCTTGTTTCTCTTAATCTAGATAAATACGCATTACTTCCTAACTTTTTTTTCTTTCGCAATTGAGAATATTTCTGTCTGTTGGCCTTTACGGTTACATTACGATTAGTTTTGAATTGGAAACTTTTACAAGAGCAGTGGGTTTTTTTATATTAGGCCTATATTGTCATTTTTCATCAAGTACATTATGCAGCAAAAGTAGTTCAACTTCTTGTTTTTATTGTTGTACTAAAGCGGTGTTCTCAAGTTACCACTTAAAATTGAATTTTATATTTCATTTTGTAAACATGTGTGTATGTGAAAAATTTGGTCACTTGTTACGTGGAATTTTATGATTGAAGAATGTTAAATCGAGAAAAAATTAGTTCAGAGCAAAAACTCAATACGATACTGTAGCACGAATCACACGGGGCACCAAGACTCCTGCGTGTAGGAGACATGTTAGAGGACTAGAAGTGACTGATGATATATATATATATATATATATATATAGATAGATAGATAATTACAGAGTATATATATATATATATATATACATATATATATATATATATATATATATATATATATATATATATATATATATACACAATCATCATCATCTTTATCATCATCCTCATTAGCTATTACTAGTCCACTGCAGAACTAAGGCCTCAGACATGTCCTTCTATTTGCATATGATTTTGGTCTCTCTATGCCAGTCCACTTCACAAACTTTCTAATTTCGTCAATCTATCGTCTTCTTTTCCTTATCCAGCTGCTTTAACAATCCCTAGGGACCCATTCTGTTATTCTTAATGTCTATCTGTTATCTGTCATTCTCATTATATGTCCTGCCCACGACCATTTCTTTTTCTTACATGTTTTTAGAATATCCTGTACTTCAGTTTGCTCTTGTATCTATGTAGGTCTTTTTCTATCTCTTAGTGTTATTCCCATCATTATTCTTTCCATAGTTCTTTGAGTTATGAATAGTTTATGTTCTAAATTTTATATCTATACACATACGCACACACGTACTGTATGTATATGTATGTATATATATATATATATATATATATATCTATATATATATATATATATATATATACATATATATATATGTGTGTGTGTGTGTGTGCGTGTATGTGCGTGTGTAAGGAGGATACCTTAATGTGGTGTAAGGGAATGTATATCGCAATGATTAGGAAGTTGTACCAGTCAGGGTCACCCATACTATGTTGGTTTGCTGTGAGCAATCCCACAAAAGTCTTCCACCATCACCAATCCACACTTGCCAGCGTTTTATTGAAAACTGGCCAAACTCCAGACATAAATAAGGACATATCTGTGGCCTTTGTTCTACAG
>NC_090730.1:119122520-119130020 GCF_036898095.1 Palaemon carinicauda | reverse complement strand
TGACTGTAGTATTCTTGTATTTAGATTCTTATTTGCGATAATACCTAGCAGGTCTTATGAAAATAAACCCAGGAGCAGAGAGCATGTACGCAAACTAATCTATGTAAGCTACTGTACAGTGTTACAGACCAGACGTTGCCCCTGAATATAGGTACAGGTAAATCAAGGATGAATGTTCAACGAATTAATAACAATCGTTTAACCTTTGGTTTTATTCATAATCAATGAATTTAAAGTATTGATGGTCAAATCTATTCCAACTTACTTGCAAAGAGGCAAAGGTAAAATCCCAAGAACAAAGAAATTCTTTAATAACAGTGGAGGCTCATTGCGAGTGGGGTCTACCGATAGGCTTAAGTGGCGAGCGGATAACATAGGACAAGGCGACTTGGAAAAATTAAATACGTAGCCTCAAGGCAAAGAAAGATTTATTAGCTAGCCAACCATGATATGTAGGTGCTACTTACAGCTACTTAATGGCTGCCTACTGACAGATCAAGTATTCGGGTGGCTTGAGGTCCTACTCGGCGAATCCTTTTCAAAGGTTTCGGAATTCTGGTTTAACCAGGGAACGGTGTCTTGGTGTGAACTTGGATTCGAGCCAAATAAACTTACTGTTGTTTAAAAGAGAATTTCATGTATTGATTTTCCTCTTATATATTTTTTCGCAAGCATTAAAATGAACTTACACTAACAAATTAGTTATATTCTTAATTAAATATATTTCTTATTTTCTTTATTAGCCATAAAAGCAGGACGGAATTTAAGAGGAATGAAATAATAATAAATTCTGGCTGCTACGTAGGATATCTCATACTGGAAATATTATCATTAATCTATTTGCAGAGCATTAGCATTAAAATAAATTCATTGTTTTGAATTAACTTGCGAATCTATTCTTAATTTATCATATTTTCATGGTAAAGAGTTCTTAGGTTACCAATCTCGTAAAGTTTCTCGTCTTTTCCTCAACATTCTCAACATATGAAACCCAATATAATGTGCATTGAGAAAATATTAATAATTGTAATTGTTTCAATCTTGGACAATAAAGCTCATAATTATTATCAAAAGGCTTATTATTTCAGTGGAATGATATCTAGGTAAATGAGCTTTATAAACATTAGAAACAAAAGTTACAAGAATAAACGCGTTGAATAAGAAGATATAGAAATCCCGAGAGAGAGAGAGAGAGAGAGAGAGAGAGAAGAGAGAGAGAGAGAGAGAGAGAGAGAGAGAGAGAGAGCGCATCGATCTAGAACTAATTTGACACATTGGTTGGGAAAGCTTGGCCGTGAAAGTCAGGAAGAAGAGGAAATTGTTTTGCGAAGACTTTTACCACATGGTGAAAATTTAAGTAATTTTTTTTTCGTCTTGTATGAAGAGAGCAGGTGGACTTTCCCGAGGGGAAATTTTAGAGTTTGTGGCATAAATCTTCTTATTTAGACTTTGGGTAGGGTAAGATAACATTTGTTAACTGGGTTAATTGCTTTATGGTTTCATATATTTGGATATAACGTCATTTACTGTGTTATATTAGTTTTGGAACTTACGTAGTTTCAAGTATTAATTAATTTATTTATATATATATATATATATATATATATATATATATATATATATATATATATATATATATTGTAAATTTCAAGTATCTATAGTTAATGGCTTGATGTAAAATCTATTCAGTATTTTTTTTCTTGATTTTAATTTCCTTCTACTGCGTTTGGCTATCAGTTTTTAACTAATCCTAAACATTTAAGGACAAATACACCAAATATTCAACGGAACTGAAATCAAACTTCGGCACCCATGTTTAGTCGATGGACATTTAATTTCTAACTGTCCTCTAGAATTTATCTCTGCTCTGTCTGACTTATGGGTATCTGAAGTATCCCTATGATGAGAGAATTTATTGAATATAGTACATGTTCTGAAGCTGTAAAAGATGGGTAAAAAAAATAATTGAGGTACGTTGGGATTTCCACGAGTACCTAAAATTGAGTCGAATTTAAAGTTAAGTAAATGTAATGACTTAAATTTGGAACAACTTGTGATTTTTTAAAAAGTTATATATTCAACTGGAGTAAATGCTCATAGAGTTTTTTTCATGGGCTAATCCTTAAAATGGTTTGCATTAGATCTTTTGGGCGGTATCCTATTCAAATAAGCGACTTAATCAAAAAGCAAAAACGTCAGTCAAAAATAAGGCCAGCAAATATACCAACAGAGAAAGGATAGATAAAAGTGAGATTTTTATGTGGCGAAACTGATCCGTGCGTAGGGTTGGCAACGCTGCTTGACACACATTCGTGGGTGACCACTGTTCGCGTCAGATGGTTTGGTAAGCAGCAGACGGTGGCAATTACTCTTGTAAACTCTTTTTTTTCTCTTCGTTTTCAAGGTTTGCTTCACTACTCAAATGTTATTGGCCTAGTTTCCATTAGCGGTATAATGCCCAACTGAGGGGGAATTTTTTAGTGACATTCAATTAAGAATAGATAAGAAACAAATTATTTTATCTCTGTGAAGATGCAAAGCTTGTTCTTCGAGTGGCTCTCAACTCCCTGAAAGTAAAAAGGCTCCCCAGCGTCGTTTTCTCTCCAATTTTGTTAAGCTAACAGGTGCAGATGAGTAAAGGAAAGTTAATCAGGTCTGGAAGACGCAAGTGACATTGCCCTCAAAAGATCCAACGTATTTCGTTTTATTGCTTGGGAGAAAAAATACGTTTTTTCCTTTTTCTAATTACCTTATTAAGTGGAACAGACAAAGCTTGAGTTGGGGAAATCTCATCCACTATTAATTACAATGTAAAGTCATTCCGATTCATGGCACGCAAACGTTAAAGAAAACCAAAATGATCAGGGGGAAATGATTTCTCTACGTGCCATTTTAAAATAAAAATCAGTTAAAGTGATTCATTATATTGCAATAATAAAGATTATCCATTTAACAGAATCTCAACAAATTAACGAAAAAACATTGTGGACTAACAAGGAACAACTTATAACATGAGTACATAATCTATATATTTAAATAAAAAAAAATATTATAAACACTTCCTGATACAATGAGAGAAAGTTCCAAAGCAGTTGACCTATATCGAGCACCTGCGAAAATAAAAACACTACCCGTTTTGGTTTTCCAAAGAGTTAACAACCATCACTGTTTTATGATAGCGAGAGAGAGAGAGAGAGAGAGAGAGAGAGAGAGAGAGAGAGAGAGAGAGAGAGAGAGATTAATGTACACTTCCTGCTCGAGACAAGGTTAGAAAACGAGACTGGAAATTGGAACATTACTATGGGCTAAGACAATAAATCCCGTCGCAAATAAAACATGACTCCAGGCGTAAAACTTAGGTCTGACGTTGCCTGCAGTGGAGACAGCAAAAGAGACGTTAATGAAAACATTCAGCTTCATTATATATGCGTTTGAAACATGTGGTTATTAATGAATGAGTTCGATAATTGTTTCGAAGAAGATAATTGTCTTTCGCTCGACCTTCCCCACACTCTTATTTTTTGAAGGATCGAATATTTAGATCTTGTGTATATTCTTTATGAAAAAGAATTGAAGGTCTGCTATATTTATTAAATGAACGTAATAGATTTTCTCATTAAAAGATATTACTCACAATGATTTTCAATATTTAGTGAATGTGAATGATAGATTACGCTATTAAAATGATAACTGGGCTTACAAGTACAGAAAACAGGAATTTGATAATAGACATTTGGCATCTCATAGAAGGACCTGACCTAAAATAACAACTTCAAATATATTGATATCCCAAGTATAAAAGGAAATAAAAAAAAAAATCAGAATAAAATAAGACAACAGAATACTGTTAAAAAAATAGATAACCAGACTTATAAAGATATATTAATGAAATAAGTAATTTACCTAGTACATCTTTCGGATAAATGAAAAATCATCGAAAGATATAAGCCTATTTTAAGTAAATAAATCAATATACAAAAAGAAAAGATTCCATGTCATAACTTGAGACACATTGAGAAAACTCATTCGGTTTATTTAGACACTTTCTTTCAAAACCACACACACGTCAGTGTTCTCCCTTCCTTCTTATGTGAATATAGCCTTTTCTACTTGATCACGGCATTAGATTTTCACTCCATATTCACCGGACAGACAGGAAAATACAATAGCATACTTTGAAGGCAAAAAAAAAAAAAAATCTCTTAAATCTCCTAACAAAAAGATTGATACGCTTTTTAATCCATTGTAAACACTAAGCAGTCAAGCTTTTATTTTTCTACTTGAGCGTGGTAAACTGCTTTCACATAAGATTGAATCACTGCTATGCATTCTCACAGTGAAGGTAAAAGTCAATTGCATTCGTATGATATGTTTAGAGTGTCCGAGGGTTTCATAATTTCGTGCTCCTGATTTCTCTCATCTATCCCATTTTCCTGGTAATTTAATGTTACTGTTTTTTTAAGAATAAGAAGGAATAAGCACAGTAGGTTAGACAGATTCAAACCATATATTCGAAATGTCTTAGAAATTAGAAAAGATGACTCCTTCATGTCCAACAACATGGAGTTCATTAATATGCACGAGACGCTACATGTCTAAGATTTGACTGACAAGACGAAGAATATAAATAGACGTGCCACCAAATCTCTCCCTCTCTCTCTCTCTCTCTCTCTCTCTCTCTCTCTCTCTCTCTCTCTCATGGCTAATAAGTCCATTTGATATTCTCTCTCTCTCTCTCTCTCTCTCTCTCTCTCTCTCTCTCTCTCATGGCTAATAAGTCAATTTGATATTTGCTATCCTCTCTCTCTCTCTCTCTCTCTCTCTCTCTCTCTCTTAGACGATTATTCCTGAATCTTGGAAAATGAGAGAGGGAACATGACATAAATGTACGTCCGGGGAAGATGACGCAGTGACACGTGAATTATGAAAATGCAGTGAAAGTGGATTTGAAATGACTTTTACAATGACACACATTCTTTCAAGAATTTTCCATTTAGTGAATTGTTGAGATATAATAGAAAAAAAAACAATTAATTATAATGTAATAAAAACACGTCCGTGGGTGTAACTAAAGGAAAAGAGGTAGGCTATGTTGAATAGAATTGTAATTGTAAATACACACACATATACATATACATATTTATGTATGTATATATATAATATGTGTGTATATATACATATATATATATACATATTTATGTATGTATATATATAATATGTGTGTTTATATACATATATATATACATATTTATGTATGTATATATATATAATATGTGTGTATATATACATATATATATACATACATACATATATATATATATATATATATATATATATATATACATATATAAAGATGTACATATATATACATATATATATATATATATATATATATATATATATATATATATATGAGAGAGAGAAATAAGCAAATAGATAGATGAATAGATAACTATGTGTACGTGCGTGTTCTTAAACATACAACTAGTATTAATAATACATCATCTAAAAATTCTACATCAACAGCTGACACTGCAGTTTCCAACTGCCGTGACATACTCCCCCAGATTTCTACTTCAAATACAACATAATTCATTTTTCACGAAAACATGTGAAAAAGGAAGACCTCAGATACCATTAGCGTTATTCTCTGAATGACCCAAGGTCACTCGAGGCCGTTATAACCACCATAACCACATAAGTTAACCAAGCTACTGACAGAATCCGTCATTGTCGCTGGGGCCATGGATCACTGGTCATGACTTATTCAGATTTTCCTCCAAAACCACCGGTGACCACAAGACCTCATTTCTGTAATTGAAGGAAATCTCTCTCTCTCTCTCTCTCTCTCTCTCTCTCTCTCTTCTCTCTCTCTCTCTCTCTCTCTCTCTCGTTGCAATTGAGGTTGAAACTTTATCAGTTCATTGAATGCATCATTATAACCATGCAGTTTGTTGCTATCCTTCCGATACAAGTCATATTCTAACCTCACTGCAGCTACATTCCCTGCTCATTTCTTAACTTTAAAATGCCCTTACACAGGCTTCCTAATATTTTCTTTATTGTGCAAACACGAACACATGTAAAATTAATTATAAGCAAACACACACACACACACACATACACACACACACACACACACACACACACATATATATATATATATATATATATATATATATATAGAGGTGTGTGTGCATTCCTATATATATAGGTATATGTATATACATAAGATATACTATACACACACACACACACACACACACACACATATATATATATATATATATATATATATATATATATATATATATATATATACAGAAAGAGAGAGAGAGAGAGAGAGAGAGAGAGAGAGAGAGAGAGAGAGAGAGAGAGAGAGAGGGGGGGGTTATTCGTATGTGTGTGTGCTTTTCCTTGTGTTTGTGTATGTCTTTTATCTTATTAAATAAATGTTGTCCCTGTTCAAGTCATTATAATTTGAGATGCAATTGTCATTTTATATTTCTAAAGGAAACATATTGAAAATCACTTTCTTTTCTGACAGCATCCCATCCTGTTACATATGCAAAGTCTGCAGTAAAGATAAATAAAATCATTGTGTCCGTAAAGAAATTATTTTTATCTGTTTGGAACCTTCGATAAGCCAACTTTCTCGTACCTGGCAACTCTACCTGAGATGTGTGACGTCACTGAGGGAAAGCGCCATTGATCAGACGGAGGAGAGTGACCACTGCAAAATGTAACTTGTCCTGTGGCGACTTCTACCGCTATACAGTATAGTGCTACTTTACTGTCACTGACACAGATGCACTCACTATATACAGTATACCTGCTGAACAGAAGAAATATGGCTGGTACAGTACTATCTGGGATAGGGCAGTCTTTTATGAGCAGGTATCTTTTACCTGCTTATAATGTTTAGGTTATTTATGCATATGAGGACTTTCATATTCTCCTTTTCTATCCCTTGAATTCCTCGAACTAAGGAATAGCAACGGGGATATTTTATGAGCCTCATTAGAAAATGGGCTTCCCTGTTTTTTTTATTGCATAGACTTGAAGTCTATGATAACCTCTCGAAACTTTATGAGTACTTATACCTCTTTTGTCCGGATAAGCTAGACAATGCCACATATGGTAACTGTAATCGTATGTATGTATGTATATATATATATATATATATAATATATACATATATATATATATATATATATATATATATATATATATACATTATATGTTTATGTATATGTGTGGATTGGTCACATTCAATAAGTACCTAAATCGATTTTGTTTCATTTTCTGGATACGATTATTACAAAATACTTATGGGAAATACGGCAAGTAACTCATCTCTGCATCATTGGTGGGAAGGTGACTTGATAATGTTATTTGTATTTTGTTATTTTTTTATACATAGATTAATTTGAAGAAAAAATGATGCTTGCCTTATTTTGCCCATTCAACTAATTTTGTTCTAATTCATGGTTTGTTTAC
>NC_090730.1:119115020-119117520 GCF_036898095.1 Palaemon carinicauda | reverse complement strand
AATAAACTATTGCAGTTATTTTTAGTTACTTTTCGCCGAAGGTTTGATCATCAATGTCACTGCTTGCGTAATACAATTGTTTTCGAACATATTGCTCGAATTTCATTGTCAACCATACCATGTTTGTTTTTATGTAGTTTGGACATACTTTGTTCACTTTAATTTCTCTGTTTATCAGAAAATATGCCAGCCTTTCCCACTGGATATTCCATTAATATAATCATGATTTGGAATAAATCAAGTTTGCTAAAAGTTGAATTTAATTTTATTATGCAACACATCATTTATCTGATAGCCCTCTCTCTCTCTCTCTCTCTCTCTCTCTCTCTCTCTCTCTCTCTCTCTCTCTCTCTCTCTCTCTCTCTCTTCGGGTTCAGAGGTTATAAACAAAAGCATTTCACCGAGAGCACCCCATGAACATATGTATAAAGTGAAAAGTTGCCACAGTTACCTCACAAGAGCTGCCCGCTTACTTGCACCAATGAAATTTCTGGTTCCACGAGGGCTACTGCCAGCGACCTTTGGTATGGGCATTTAGCTTTCCCTCTCGTCTGGAATGCCACGAAGACTCACTTGTCTGGGTTCTAGCCAAGATCATGATTCGAACGGGCTTCAATATTTGTGTGAAGTTGGGGGTGGGAGGACTTGAAATGTTCGGGAGGGGTATTAAGGGATGGGGTTTACTAGCTCCTTTTGCCAATATCTATGAGAAAACAAGACTTCGGCCCGTGTTTTGGTTCTGTATACTTAGTTGAATTTCTTTATATTCTGCTCGTGTTTTTAGTTTGCCACTTTCTTACATATATTTTCATAGGTATGGAAAATAAAAGACGTAATTTTTGTTTCCAAAACACTATCACAATCAAGCATATGTTATTCTCGCTTCATTGAAGTTTCTTACCGATTGAATACGAGAGAGTGGCGAGTTTAATGCATTTGTACCCTCGCTCCGTTCAGTCACATCTCAGTTCTGTTGCTGAGAATGAATCTCTCGCCGTTGTAAGAGGAGACTCTTGAGTGTGCATTATATTTCATATTTCTTCGGTCTTTCCTTTCCTTTCCAAACCACGACTTCTTCTTCTTTTTCTTCCCCTTTTTCTTGTTATATTACTAATTCTTATATAATTTTGCTTTCGTCCTTCAAAATTTATGCAATCAATGACTAAGCTACACATACTGCAACTTTGTTTTCGATACCATTTTCATTTTATTTGACCGACAATGTAGATAAACCATAATTTCATCCTTTTTTGTGAATCTTTTTTATTTCAACATATCTATTTTTTTCTTTGTGGAGGCCATCCATATAAATTCTTTCTTTTCGTATGACATATTTCATAATATTACCTAAATTTAATCGATTTAGTCCTCAAAAAAAATAAAAATAAAAAAATTAACTGTAATAACCTGAAATTCTCGACTCGAGGTCAGGAAGATTCAAGAAAGTCCCATTTATCCTTAAAGGAAGACTATTGCAACTGGTAGGATGCGTCAGGATTTGGGAAAAAGAGAAAGAAAAGAAACATAAAGAGAATGATTAAAAGCTCAGGTCCGGGTCTCCAAATTTGGGCAAGAGGCGAAACTCTATTAGTGATTTCAGGGTCAATGAAGGAAATGACTTCTTTAGTGGTTTCGATGTAGTAAAATGTAGGAATGGTAATCATGAGCATGCATTCCTATTTATGTATCTATTTGTGTTTATCTATGCAGGGAAAACTGCACCCACACACACACACACATTCCCCCCCCACACACACATATATATATATATATATATATATATATATATATATATATATATATATATATATATATATATATATATATATATATATTATACATACATACATACATATATACATATGTTAATCGACAACATTCTCGCACAAAACTGAAGGAATTCCGCATATCCCCTAAGCTGGTGGAAAAAAGAAAGTTTTTTTATAGATTGTCTAAAGGTCCTTAATCCAATAAAAACATCTCATAACAAAGACAAATCACTGTAATTTAAATTCATCTTGTAGCGCCATGTTCCCAACTAACTACCACTTATCCGATGGGAAGAATTCAACGAGGAACCTTTAAAGTGTGGTACTGTCTTTTTTTCCATGAATCATACATCACTTTCGCTTTCTCAGTTGCTTGAGCTCTTACTTTCTTAGAACGGTTCATTGTTTTGCCTTCGAGTGTTTCGTATCTCATTGAATTTCGCCTTCGGTTCATTTCGTTACGTTTCATTCACCTAACCCTTTCTGTGATTCGGATGATCAGCCGTTCCGTAATGTTTCGTTACATATCTTCTTACTTGTTATAATTTAATCAATGAGGTTTTCCCCAGAGCTGATTATGGATCAGTTCATGATACAAAATGTGATGGTTCGTGTCTTGCTGATGCTTGTTCATACCTGATGAGTCACAGCTACATTGGACGAGAGATTCCATTTCTCTGCTTCGTCTGTACCTGTGCATTTATGAGCCAATGCTGCGTTGTAGTTATGCA
>NC_090730.1:119105020-119112520 GCF_036898095.1 Palaemon carinicauda | reverse complement strand
CATCCTAAAAACAGTAACAACGTCAAAACAGATATGTCCTATATAAACTATTAACAACGTCAAAAACAGATATGACATATATAAACTATAAAAAGACCCATGTCAGCCTGGTCAACATAACAAAATTTGCTCCAACTTTGAACTTTTGAAGTTCTACTGATTCAACTACCCGATTAGGAAGATCATTCCACAACTTGGTAACAGCTGGAATAAAACTTCTAGAATACTGTGTAGTATTGAGCCTCATGGTGGAGAAGGCCTGGCTATTAGAATTATCTGTCTGCCTAGTATTATGAACATGATAGAATTGTCCATTAATTAAATTAAATTGGTAATTAATTAAATGATGATATTGTGCCAGTGTAAGTAAGGTGAGTAACCACCACTGGATCAGAAGAGGAAATACCCAAATCAAAAGAAGTTATAAATGGTTCGTCACTCGCCCGATCTCGATCATAATGAGATATGCATGAATAAAGAATTGATATTATGCATAATGTATAGTGCTCATTAATAAAAGTCAGCCTGGTTTTTCCTTTAATATAGCTATAATGATGGTGTTTTGAGCTATTCATAATTGGCAAGTATAACCTATAATAAGGGTATACAGGATGTAAAATGTTTTCGATTATTCATGCACATTCATTATACGGAAGATTGCAACTGGAATAGCCTTGCTCTCTTCTCACTAGGCAGCTGTGCGCTAAATTTCATTGCGTTATGGTTAGTTACGTTCGAGCTCTCTTGTCTGCATCATGGTACTTGCACTATGCAAATGGATTGGGTTACTTTTACTTTGGGTAGCTCCTCTGTTGACTTCACTTATTGCAATCCAACAGTTATTTTCAATTCTATCTGCACTGTGATAGAATAGTGCTTAAAAAGGATAATAATAATAATAATAATAATAATAATAATAATAATAATAATAATAATAATGGGAGCAAATAGAGATTACAGACCTCTGCCAATGAAGATTGTCAAGTCTATGGACCAAGCTTTCCCATTTTCATAATTCCCCCCGTGAATGAATCTACTTTATAATAAATAAGAGTAAAAACTATAATAAAAATCTAGATCGAGATCACCTCCAATCACTTGTCAAAATTTGGTGAAAATCCTGCAAGAGGTTTTGACGTAATCTTGCTAACAGGCAAACAATTGCTTATATAATGTTTCTAGTAAGTTTATGAGGGTAAAATAAAGTAAGGAAAGTTGTCTTCAAAAGATATAATAGCCAAAGTATATTATTCTGTATGTAATAGAAAATATGCTGAAATAGAGAAATGAATGAATTGATAATTTAACGTATTTTTACGAGTGAAATACTTGAAACAAACGAAAATCAGTCAGAACTGTGAAATTACTGTATATGTAATCGCATACAAGACTCCTGGATGGTACACTAGTAACGTGTTTGCCTAGCATTCGCATGACAGCAGATCGATCCCAAACCGAAATCGTGAGTTTAAACTCTTTGGTTGGGCACCACAGTGGGGAGTTGGGTTTGCCTGGCTGACGTTCTGGTGAGCATCTATTCCGATGAACATGGGTCTGAAAACAAACACCTTTCGCCTTTAATCTATCGTGCAAATAAAGTATAGCGAAAAAAAAGTATAATAAAATGAGTGGGTTCCTTCGTAATGATAACTAAATTTTATCGTTTAAACAATCGGCAGAGAAGTCATGGAACTTAGAGCAATTTAAACATCTTTGGCCATTTGATATTAATGTGCCTAAAATTATAGCATTTATAGCATTGAACAGCCTGAGGATATATTTTTTTTAACAGAAATGTTTTAATGTCGAATCTTTATCTATTTATATTCTTATATATTTTATATATTTTTATATATTTAAATATTTTTTTTAATCAACACAGAACTAATGACACTTTATAGAATTAGACTAGCTAGTGAGTTATCAAGTGATTAGATTCGCATCACGCTTGGTTATCAATGTCAGCAGTTTATCGAAGGAATGTTATTCTTGATGGGATTTACCTGAACTAATCATATCAACACCGGGACAACAAGGGCTGCTCTTGACAGATCGTGACCGATGCTTGGTCTTCACGTGTATCTACCCTTGAACGAGTAGAGTCTGAGCTTTTTCCAATTCTGATTATAGTACTCAGGAATTCAAGTCCCCGTTTACAAAAGTAATTTTACCTATGATGCGCATGACTTGGTACTTATGCTAACGTTCATTTGTCGTAGCAGGAGTTGCCATGTTTTTCTTGAAAAACAAAGTAATCTTATTATAACTAAGAGCTATACATAAAAAAGTTGACAGTCTATATTAGGGCGTCACTTTACTTACGCAGAGATACAAGCATTTATGATTCATTACAATTATCATCATGCTTAATTAAACCATTAAGTTTTACCTTTCATCATCAATAAGTTTACTCCTCATGAATCATTTTTTAAATGAATGGTGAACATTTCAACAAGATCATATTGGAGTTACAAGCACTGATTACAGTGTTACTTGCAGATTATACTCTAGAGCTTCAGGCGGTATCTTGTTCTTGGTAGCACATACATACATACTGACATACGCAAAGATATGTTACGGGAATTATTGCGTAAAAGAAAAAAAAATAACCTAATTAGTCTTTCATTAATTTCAACAACGGAGTATGTAGAAAAATGCGTGAGAGAGAGAGAGAGAGAGAGAGAGAGAGAGAGAGAGAGAGAGAGAGAGAGAGAGAGAGAGAGAGAGAGAGAATGCTATAAATAATAGAAGCATATTTATTTCAAGTGATCATCGAAAGTGCCGAAGAGGGAGCGAAGGTCACAAGCAATACACCCCCGACAGGTGCTTTATCACTGGCTGCCTCATACATCATTCTATTACAAAACAATCCGGTCGAAGCAAATATGTGTCACCCTATCGGCCGCCGTGCAAGTACGCAGCTACAGTTTCTGGCAGACTTTTATGTCATCATTGCAACAGAAAAACGGGGTGGGGAAGACGAGGGTTTTGTTAACGTTTATGCAACTGACAGATTTTTTTTTTCCTCGTTCAAATTGATACCTGTGCGGCAAGGTCGAAGCTGCGCTTTGCATCGATACACTGGCATATTAAGGAAAAAAAAAAGTGTTCTGGTATGTATTCACATGAAGAATACATACATAGTTGTGCTCTGAGACATACATACCCACATTTACACCCACACCCACTCCCACAACCCCACCAGAACACTTAAACAGTTATATATATATACATATATATATATATAATATATATATATATATATATATATATATATATATATATATATATATATATATACTGTATATATACCTGGTGGCATGACTCGAAAAAGAACAGATTCATAATTCCTTGAGAGAATATGGCTCGAATTTCACAGGGAGATTGAAAACCGTACATGAGCATCGGTGAAGGAGAATTTTAACCATTAACCCAAAAGATTGTATAGATTTTGATTGCTTTATTCTATTTTCATTTATTTCGCTCGTTTATGAGACAAATTTGGTTTAAAACTTGAATGTGAATATTTTTTTTTACTTTTTTGAGTAACTGTGGATTTAATATTTAGAATGTTATTCATTGCATTTTATAATTTAGGGAACCAGTTTGGGCTTTCTGTTAAGAACATTGTTTCTTTTTTTATTCACCATAGTTATGCTTTCTAGGGCAATATTACAATAGTTTTTATTATTTCAAATTTTTCTATTGAAATAAAATATTTCGAAAGACGGACTTTCAATATGTTAGCTAAGTTTTTTATTTTGTATGTTAGGTAAATTTGACCATAACAAAATATAAAAAAGTTGTAAATGAAATGAAGAGTATACAAAACTAACCAAAGAACTTCAAGTGGAGCTTTTACAGCGTTATACTGGTTCTACTTGAAAGCCGTGACCTCACAACCTCCGGGTCGACCTCTGAGACTCTCAAGGGGTCACTGAATGAAGTACTGGAGAAACCTATAGGCTTGCCAAAGGCAATAGCGAAGACGTCTTTATTCCTTTCCTTATTATTCTTCGGCCTCATTTTATAAAAGATCCTTCATAAATCAGTTGGGACTTTAAACATGGAAGATTGCAAGAAATTTACCATTTTCAAACAACAGAATGTAAAACAAAACTGCAATTCATACGATGCAATACTTAAGAAAACCCGTAATTCTAATCGGAAATTCTCCGTAAAAATATATTGTTCTTAGCCGTATTTCAGTAAAATACACGCGACTGTTATTTTTATTATACTTTTTTATTATCTTTCACGGGTTGGTGACCGTAACATCACTCCTTAACGTCAATATATCCGTTTTTAAAACGGTAAATGTCTGGCAAGATTTATTCCAGGATGTTTACGGTTTTTTTACGGCAAATTTCTAACCGTGAACGTCACTGGTTTGTCAGAACTAAATATAACTAAGGTTATTCCCAATTACTAATGTAAAGTAACTCCTCTGAAAAATATCGAAGAAATGAAGATATCGTTCGTGACTTGACGTTAATTGGCAAAAGTGTCTTCAGTACTTGGGGGTCTCTTCCTGTTTGATAATAGCTCTTAATGATAATTTCTTCTGATTATGTAACGCGTTAGTCTAGTCGAGTAGAACGGTCTTCGCCTGGAGGAAAATTGCTCCAATTTCGTCGAATTACGTTATGAAATAGAAATTGGTTCTTGTTATGAAATTCGAGAAATAGAAATGAAAATGATTTAGGAAATTCTAAGGTTAATTGTTCCCTCTGAATTTAGAGTGATAAGATAATATAGTTTTTTAAATATACAAAACGATATTTTTTTTTTACTGAATATGATTGCAAAATTACTTGAGAGAGAGAGAGAGAGAGAGAGAGAGAGAGAGAGAGAGAGAGAGAGAGAGAGAGAGAGAGAGAGAGAATTTTGTATCAGTAAGGATTTTATTTGCTGCAAAATCAGGGCCACTGTGAAAGAAAACTTTTGTAAAGATTTGCGGAGTCATTTGATAATTAATAATCATTCGGTCAAGATTAAGAATATCTGAAGAATTACAATAGAACTGCGAGTCGATACAAATATTTTCATTGGTTGCTCACAACGTGACGTAAGCACTTGGTTGTATAACCAAGTTCATTTAGAATTATACATGACTTCAGGTTCGAAAAAAAAAAAAAAAAAAAAAAAAAAAAAAAAAAAAAAAAAAAAAAAAAAGGCAAGTAATATTTCGTTGCAAGACGGATTGCAGCAAGAAGCGTTTTGTTAACGGCTTGGTTGGTGAAGGCAAACGTGATGTCGCTGAGCATCATCGTTGTCTTTGCAAATAAGACATGTCATTGTGATGGCAGTTCTAAGCAAGGAACGTACTCGTATATGTCTGAGTGACCAGCATCAGTCCAAGGGTTAGCTTTCAAAATTGTTGTGAATTTTTCTTTAACTTTTCAAAATACCATTTTCCTACAGGCGCATATTAAAATATTTACCTTCAATGTCGGTTTCTTTTCTGAAGTTAATCTTTTTTAATTATTCTTTATTTTGTCAACAGAAGAACTTGCGTCCAGGTTAAAGGATTTTGAAATCTTCTCTCTTCCTCTTTCTTCATATTTTTGTTGAATGTAGTTACGTGGCATAGGTTCATCTCGTGCCAAAGTAGTCATGGGATAGGAACAAAGTAACTTTGATTTAGAAAACTGTTTTAAGTTAGAATGGAGTTTCTGGAAACCATGTCTCATTACACCTCAAAAAACAAAAATGCAGGTATGGTACAGTATCAGCTATTGGTTGTTAGCCCAGGAATGAATCTTACACAAATACGTTAGCTTTAAGAGAATGTTTTTAAACCTTTACACAGCAATTTCTAACCCTTGTACTGAATCCAAATGCATATTTCATATTTAATAGTTGAGAAAGTTTGTTTCGGAAGAATAACGGAAACGGTTATCTACTCAGCAGTTCATTGGTTGTGTGCATACAGACCGCATCTTTTGCTTGTTTGTTGAAATTTTACATGAAATTCTTTTTCAGGATTAGATTGTGATTAAAGTTTTACTCCTTTCATAGGCAGACTCGAAGAATCAATCTCCTAGTGATTAATTTCTATACTTACGTACTGAAATAGTATCAATACAAGGGTATTATGAAAAACAAAATTCACTTCTTCCAAGACATATGTTTTTGTTAAAGCAACCCCAGCTGTTCGGAAAACATCACTGAAATTTCCCCATTTCTAAGGGTATGGGCCGATTTTGCAATTCATTATATGCCTCCTTGTAACTCTGGGGATACCAATCAGACCTTATACGATAAACCAAGGTCCCATCTCTTTAAAAAAAAAAAAAGGACGTTTCACATGTTTATGCAGAGATTACCATGTCTCCAGTTAGCCTCACTCCATACTTTTGTTTTTTGGTCGATGAAACTCATTACTACTTTCTTTAGGTTTCCTGACCTCCGGGAAAAATTCAGTGGTTAAAGAATCAACTCATAATGAGAAAATTATGAAATAATTTGGTTGTTGCTGTAGATTTCTAGCGATTGATTTTACGTTTTCCAACTCGCTTTTCTTTCTCCATCTTTTCTTCCTTTTTTAAACTCTAGAGGTAGCCTTCCTCTTTCCTATTACTTGGCCTGCTGTTGTCCATCAAAAAATATTAATTAATCTCTTCGTCCTCCACGAACTAGTTTTCGGCAGCATTGAACTATTACCGTGAAAAAGGAAAACATCAACTGTACGCCTATATTTCCTTTTTATTATTTACACTTCTTGGGAATACTCCCCATTTGTACACATATCTGTGTACCACATAAACTGTAACATCTTACAAGAATGTTGGGCTGTTGAGCAAGTAGGGTTAACATTAACATAGAAGAAAATTGCGTTCAGGCGTGATTAACCGGTTCTTATCCATGTAGTTTTCAAAATGCACTTGACTATACAGTTTAAAGGAACAGATGAAGATGCGGCACCATCGTTCGTTCTAAGTTGGCATATCTTTTTGTTATTAGTAGGCTATATCTATACCATACTGTATGTATTTGAGTACATTTACAGGAAGGTATATATACGTGGGACGAGAAATGTATGTAATCATAAGTAAGTATTTTCATGTTCGTATGTCATAAGTGATCAGAAAATGTATATATGAGGCATGGATCAGACCAAACATTGAATATCAAATAGTCTAAAATCAAAGAACACTGAACTTGCATTGTCGAAGAGGAAGCGTTTAGTATTAGAAAACTCAACACAATTCGGAGTCAATTTTCTGTACTACAAATAGAGATAAGAGAGTCACTTAAATAGCAGCTGGAGGAGAGATATGACAGCTACGATATAAGCAAAAAAATCAGAATATGCTTTTCTGGTTTGGTCAGGCCCTGAGAAGAGGCGCGTAGAGAGAGAGAGAGAGAGAGAGAGAGAGAGAGAGAGAGAGAGAGAGAGAGAGAGAGAGAGAGAGAGAGAGAGAGAGAGGCCTTGGAAACATGTTCAACCTTCTAACGTATTTTTCGTCATACGTCTCAGGGGTATTTTACGTTACT
>NC_090730.1:119097520-119102520 GCF_036898095.1 Palaemon carinicauda | reverse complement strand
ATATGTATGTATATATATATATGTATATATATATATATATATATATATATATATATATATATATATATATATAATTGAAATTTCGAGCGTAAAGATGTACCTATAAATCCTTATTTGTAGAATAAACCTGTTTTAGATTTCCTTTTTAGTATCAAGCCGGTTACCCTAGGCATTTCCGAGGGTCACAGGCTTCCAGTGGTGTTGCTAAGTGATGTTGTAGAAAGCGTTTGCAATCCCACTGTTAGCTGTGCTATCTGTATTCAGCGAGACATAGGAGGGTGGGATATTTTGGAAGGAGGAGGAGGAAAGTGAATTGGCTTAAAAATCATGAGAGCGAGAGAGAGAGAGAGAGAGAGAGAGAGAGAGAGAGAGAGAGAGAGAGAGAGAGAGAGAGAGAGAGAGAGAGAATATTTCCTGCGAAATCGACGTTATATATAATCTTTTCACATCATAGAATTTTAATGATTGTAGTTGAACTTTATTCAATTAATTAATGTTTAAACTAATACTATCATTAAAAGTAAAATCGTGAAACAGAATAAAAAATAGATATAAATGTAATAAAAATTGTGGTTTCTATACTATGTAAATTCTTTTCGTTATCATTAGCAATATTATTATAATTTTTATTATTTAACGGTATGTCCAATTTATATGTATACTGTACCCGGATGAGAAATGCCGTAAATTAGCAACTATCTTTAAATAAGAAATACTCACCAAACGACCTTTCCACAAACAGACACTTGAGCCATGAAATCATGTTATTGTTTTCCGATGGATATGAAAATCTAAGACTTCTTAGCAAAACTATTTTCCAAGGCACCAGCCGGCCGTTGAGATACTACCCCTAGAGAGTTATTGGTTTCTTTGACTGGCCAGATAATACTACATTGGATCACTTTCTGGTTCCGGCTCTTTTTTTATCTACCTACACATACACTGAATACTCTGGCCAATTCTTTACACTTCCTCATTCCTCACACATCTGACAACACCAAGATAATCGAAAAATTCTTCTTCACTCAAGGGGTTATCTACTGCGCTTTAATTGTTTAGACTACTTTCCAATGGGGAAGGGTAGAAAAGACTCTTTAGTTATAGTATGCAACTCTTCTAGGACATTCCAAAATCAAACAATTGTTCACTGTCCTCGGGTAGTGCCATAACCTTTGTATTATGATCTTTCACTCTCTTGGGTTAGAGTTCTCTTACCAGAGTGAATACTCAGGCACATTATTTTATCAGCTTCCTTATTTCCTTTCCTCACTGGGCTATTTCCCATATTGAAGCCCTTGGGCTTATAAGATCATGCTTTAACAACTAGAGTTGTAGCTTAGCAAGTAATAATAATAATAATAATAATAATAATAATAATATCGTGTTCGTACTACCCGTAGGGCATAGACATGTTCTTCAATTCGCGTAGTCATGCAAGGTTGCCAGAAACCTCTCTATGGTTATCTAGCTTCTTTCTTTCTCTACCTATGTTGTTAGTACTGTTGTACTTCGATCTCCTCAAACATTGTATTTCGTTCCAGTTTGCCACCAAAATTGCACAATTAAAAGCATGTTGTAAATTGGAAAAAAAAATTTTTTGAAAATTATACCCAGCAACATTTAATAATTTCATCTCAGTTACTTTATTAATTACTCTTTGTTCGTCAGATTTGATGATAATATCTGTAAAGAGAAGAATCTTACTGTTTGAAAATATAAATATTATTTAAGATTCAATAAGCGTTAATGAAAAATGCAGGTTAATGAAAATAAGAATTACCTAAGAAAACGAATGTAATACTTGATTTTTTTTAGGAAAAGACAGTGGAGAGTTTGTTAAAGTAGACCTTACTTCCTGTTGGAAGAACTAAATCTAAATATTTCTGGATGATTTTCCATCTTACAAACCTTTTAATAGCACAAACGGTTAAGTGTTTATATTGGGTGTATTGAAATCAAACAGATATTGTAATTTTGTTAGATACTAGTTTTATGAGAGAGAGAGAGAGAGAGAGAGAGAGAGAGAGAGAGAGAGAGAGAGAGAGAGAGAGAGAGAGAGAGAGCGAGAGAGAGAGAGCTATTCTCTCTAGTGATTGACTTTGAAGTATCGGACCGGTGAAATTTCATTTTCTGTCAAAACTGGATTATTTCATTTTTCCAATCCATTTCAGCTGCAGCAGACCCGAAAAAAAGATAAAACGAAAAACTGAACGAAAGTCTGGGCGAACTTTTACTTTTTAATTATTGACCTGGAAAGCCAAAGAAGTAATTTCAGGAGTGCACCAGACTAAGTTGGAGAGGCGATGCGTGCAGTAATTATTACAGTTTGACGGATGGCTGGATGGAAGAATATGGAAACGGATGAACGATTGGCTGATTCGTGTAGAGAGAGAAAACGTTAATGAAAAGATATTACTGAAGAGATGATTCAGTTTAAAGGTTTCATACGGTTTAGTAAGCGATACAGAAGTGTTAATCTTTTCCTTGATATTTTAGAAATATATATATATATATATATATATATATATATATATATATATATATATATATATATATATATATATATATTATGAGAGGTTTATGTCGATATCGATTTAACAGCAATTTTCACGACATTTTATGCATGGATTCTCAGGCACGTATTTTTTTTTTCCACGGACACGTGCTACGTTACTGACTGATGCTTTGGAAATGTGTCAGTGATATAAGAGTGACATAATATTGGTTGAATATTTTTATACACAGCAATTTCTATAAATGACTTTATATAAAAGTTTGAGTTATATGTTTAACTTCAAGAAGGACTGTTGCAGGAGAACAGGCTTATGAATACAGTTTTGCTCTAGTTCACACTCTTAATTAACAAACAATTATGGAACAATTTTACAGGTAGGAATTCTTGCATATAATGGAGAGTAAGTAAATAAAACAACTACTTATCTTCAATAGAATGTATGACTTGGAACACATATACAGATATACACTATACATACATACATACATACATACATACATACATACACACACACATATATATATATATATATATATATATATATATATATATATATATATATATATATATATATATATACCTGTGTGTGTATGTGTGTGCACACACTGACTTAATTAAGGAGCGACAAATAGTTCTCGAAATCGAATTCAGTGTACCATGGGATGGGATTAAATACCCGAGGTCGAATCAATTTATTTCTAGTACTTCTGCCCCCAGGAGCCAGGATATTTTATATCCAATTTCATTAACTTCCTTTTTACCTCTTTTCATTAACTGCACATTTCCCATACTTTCAGTTTTTTAACGCTATATTTACAATATCCTGGACGAACAGTAAGCCTCAACTTTAATGGGGTTTTTACTTTTTCTTAAATTACTATTAACATTCTCATTTCACGCCACAAAGAAAATTGCTTAAAGATCACCTCATACATTCCCACGAAAGCTTTTATGAACAATGCAAGTTTTCTCTCTTATCTGCACACAACCCGCTACCGTCTTTTCCTCACGTATTCTTTGACTCGTGTCTCTCATAAATTCTTTACATTTATTCTTAAAAAGAGACATGAATCAGAACTTCCATTTTCAAGCATATATTAAGAAAATTCTTTTTAAATCACCACCATTAACTATTATGCCTATATTTGTTATAGATTTTCTTCTATTGTAAACATTGTAAAAACTCTTTCACTAGTTTTTCTGTCCACTGCGACGTGTCATTGACAAACTTCAACCATTCATGCTTCATTGTAGACTTAATTTTCTTATAATTTAACACCCTTTTGGTTAATTTATTTACTCTGCAGCAACACTATCCATTAATTGCAAATTAAGTCGTATTTCTTCTATTTTTTCTTGCACTCACGCAATTGCAAACTTTCTCTCAAAACAGCACAGGTTGGTTACGGTGTGTTATTATAACTGACAAATTGCTGCTAAAAGACTGGCGATATTTCGAAAATTTGTACATTCTTTTTGGGACCTCTTGTGAGTTGAGTTTAGAATTATTATCATTATTATTATTATTATTATTATTATTACTATTATTATTATTATAATTATTATTATTATTATTATTATTATTATTATTAACATTATTATTGATAGTGTTTTGACTGAAAACAAATCAAATTTTTTTTCTTCTATATATATCAATGTTAGAAATCAACGCAAGCTAAGATTGGAACCAATATTAAAGCAGATCCTCATTGCTAATTTTCTAGAGGAAGAGGAAATTAGAATCGATGAATTCCAGACAACGGTGCTCTGTGAATAATCATGCAATAACTTTTTAACTTGAGTTAATTTTTCTTTAGGAATCAACTTCTTTCAAGTAAAACATTAGTGAAAAAACATATGTCCAAAATTATATAAATTTTATATATTTGATTATTGATTAGTAACCTACTAATCTTATTTAGCTCTTTTTTCTATATAACTTTTTAAAAAGATAAAAAAATTTCCAAATATATAATAAGTATGTTTTTATGAGTTAAATGCTGATTTATAGAATATTTTGGTCCTATCATTTTGACTCATGTAGCATCAGATAACGTCAGTATGACGACAACTTTGAGTAACTATAGAAACGTTACAGGTTTGAGGGAGGGGGGTGGGTGGGTTGCAAGTGCTTCCATGAGTATTTCGGCAACAACCATCTCGTAATGACAGTCTTTTGTTCGTGATCACTCATATTGGCGATGATCACTGGGGTTGTGTTCATGGAAATGGGGCGTTTGTTTCGTCTCGAAGTATAATTGCACGGGCATTTGCATACATCGTTTTGCTCCTCGGTGCCTTATTTCTTAGGGGTGCAAGAAGAGAAGTGAAAGGAAGGGGTTCACGCGTTAATTTTGTCTTTTACCTCAATCTTTTCACTTATACACACACACACACACACACACACATATACATATATATATATATATATATATATATATATATTGCACTGTGTATGTATAAATGTATGCATATACGATTGCAC
>NC_090730.1:119082868-119097020 GCF_036898095.1 Palaemon carinicauda | reverse complement strand
ATAGGTGTGAACCTTCCAGTTTTCAATAATTCTTTAGAGATGAGGTTATTATTCGCTTTTCATGTTCCACCCTGGCTGCAACCCACCGCAGTTCAAGGCGATTCTGATGCCACCTTTTGTGTTGTGTTTCCGTGAATACGTGTATGTTCTGTGCCTGTAGAGAACAGTATGAGAGAGAGAGAGAGAGAGAGAGAGAGAGAGAGAGAGAGAGAGAGAGAGGAGAGAGAGAGAGAGAGAGAGAGAGAGAGAGAAAAGGCAAAATTAATTCTTATATTGCCGATATTATACATAATGATCTAAAAGGATATTCTGTTCGTGCAAATTCTTACCGCTTAGTAAAAGGATGAGAAATCCGTCGATCACCAAGAGCCTTGTTTTGAGTTTCACCCTGATTCCGCATTCCTTGGCACTGAGGTAGACTGGGTATGCACTGTTGATAGCATTCAGATAAGTGGACTCGTTTCGTCAAGATAAGAGTTCAGATGATGGAATTAAAATTCAGTTTGTTTGGTTCATCTTTTAGGGCACTTTACGTCTTTTATATCAAATTAAACTTGAGCAAATCTCCACAGTGGAAGGAACTAATGATGATTCTTTTTCGAATTGTGTGTGGGCAAGAAATGCATTTTACAACTGACTGAACAAGTTTTCACTGAGGCTGGATAATTCTTTGTTGTTTTTCTTATTCATCAGTGGTTTGTTTTATGGAAAAAGACTGGAATGAGAAAGGGATGAATAATCCCAAACTTAAACACGAGATACGGAAGAGATTTCAATCCCACAAGGTCTCTCTCTCTCTCTCTCTCTCTCTCTCTCTCTCTCTCTCTCTCTCTCTCTCTCTCTCTCTCTCTCTCTCTCTCTCTCTCTCTCTCTCTCTCTCTCCCCTTTAGATTAAAGATATAAACTCTCACCGGTGTATGGCTCAGCTTCTTTGAATATGTACTCTAAGTATTCATTGATTAAGAAAAATAACAAAAATACTATATGTTATAATTAATATATTTTAAAGCTACACAAGATTATCTAGAGAGAGCAGCTCCGCTTTTGTATGTCAAGCAGATGTCTTTGAGTACTCTATCAACCTTACCTGCTGATACAGCAGCTCTCTTATAGTTTAATGAGCCCACCTGGTGCTGAGCATCTACTAAGAAAACCAGGTGATTGACTTTATTTACTACCGAGGAATTATACTCATTTTATGGTTGATGGAGATTACTTCAGTTTACTTGTTCTCTCTAAGTAATCAGTACATTTGTGAAACTAGTGTTAAAAATTAAATATTTATGAAAAAAAATAGAGAGAGAGAGAGAGAGAGAGAGAGAGAGAGAGAGAGAGAGAGAGAGAGAGGAGAGAGAGAGAGAGAGAGAGAGAGAGAGAGAGAGAGCAAAATCCAATTAAGAATTTTTTAATCGTAAGTTAAATGTGAACATTAAGCGTGTCCGTATTTTCACTTCATGTCTAATCTTTCATTAACGTTTTCCAAATTTTTCACTGATCTGCCATTTGTGCGGAAATATGTTAATGATATCAATTGAATCCTTGATTGTTTCACTTGAATGATGGCATGATGTTAATGGAAATCACCAATGGCAATAACTACAATCTAGTGGGAATCAAGAGGAGTTCACAAATGGCGGATTGAGGAGAATGGTGAAATGTGCCAAAAACGACTTGGCTCTAGTCTATGAATTCAAGATTCGCTTCTTAGGAAGTGGGTTTAAACTCGACTTGCTCTCACGACGTAAACGGTTCAGAAGAAAAGATGTTTGAAATGGTCATTTTTCTTAAGACCTCTCTCTCTCTCTCTCTCTCTCTCTCCTCTCTCTCTCTCTCTCTCTCTCTCTCTCTCTCTCTCTCTTAATATTTAGAAACTTACGTTATTGCTCTGTGATCCATGTTTCTTTCAGCATATTGATTGATGTAAAGAGTTCATGACTTTATAAACTGAAGAGCAAAACATGGGAGGAAGCTGAGAATTTAATTTACAGATTTTTTATTCATAAATGATTTCTTTTCACTAGTGAATGTAAAATCCTTTATGAATATCAAAATTTTTGTTGATGAATATATGAACTTTTACATATTTAAAGCATTAATAAGTACCTTCCTGTGGCTTTATGTGATATGTTCCATGCAACATTAACTTACTTTATATATATATATATATATATATATATATATATATATATATATATATATATATATATATATATATATATATATATATATATATATACACGTAAATACATATATATATATCCATATATATATCTATATTCATATTTATGTATATTATATATATATATATATATATATATATATATATATATATATATATATATATATACACATGTGTGTGTATATTGTAAAAGTCGCAATTTATATGAGAATGCAATAGGATAACTTTTCTGATCATAATCTCAATTACTTTAGTTTTAGCATATTAGTTTTCATGCTACTTGTTGCATTATTTTGATTACTTTGTTTCGCGTCAATCTCCCTAATCATATTCATATTTCTTCATTAATTACATTCCATGTTTTATCGTGTTATTTATAGTTTCTTTTTTGCCTTTCTGTGTACTCGTAACTATACCTTGAGGATCGAGTAAAGTTCGGTGATGTGGAAGAACATTGCGTTATTCACTTGTTTCCGGTGCCAAAGGTCTTTGCGATGGCAGGTAAAGCTAGACGCTTCTTCTTCATTTACATTTTTTATTGTTTTTCTCTTTTGTTTCATATCGATTATATTTATTATTCCTATTTCATAATTTTGAATAGAAAACAAATTGATTTCTTTTTATTATTCTTAGCCTTTCTCTTAGTATATCATGGGCGATTCTTCTTCTTCTTCTTCTTCTTCTTCTTCTTTAGTTTCGCAGTAATTAAAAATTTTCTCCTTATTTCTTTTTCCTCCTTTGTTTCGCATTCATTAAACATTTTTCCCCTTCGTTTCGTATTGATAACACATCTTTAGAGGAATCTAATTTCAGCTCACGACCCGTCGTAACTTTAGAAAATTCAGTGACGATTGTAATATTCAGTGCATACCACATTTTTTCCGTAGGCATCTCCGCATGATGGAGAAATCTCAAAGCTACTTTCTTTTCTATCATGTGCCAGTTTCAATACCGCTTCTTTAAGTATACCCAAGAGCTAATGTTACTCGGTTAGATTTCTAGACTAAGGATCTAAAATCTCTCTGTTTATCATCCATCCCAGTTTGCTGGCCAACGAAGCGGAACATTAAAATATCTAGCCCAACCTACCACCTCCTTGTTCATCTACGTCACGGCTGTTACATTTTATTTTCTTTGAGTTTACCATCATTCGCCATTTTTTATTTCCAAATTCTTAGAAAACGGGATCGTGGTTCGCATCAACAGAGAGAGAAAGTTCCGGTACTCGTTTCTTAAAGTCACTCTTTTTTTCTCTTTTTGTGGCCACCCCGATGCCCCAGCTTTGAAGTATGCCCGGTACCGCTTGAGTGAGTTAGTGGTGCTCTAACGGAATAAGGAGCCTGCAACACTGAAGAAAGTGGGATGCAAGATTCAATGATCAGTGTCACCTATAGCTGGTGGCACCAAGCCGTTTCAGGCTCCCGGGAAGGGATAGAAATTTCTGTACTAAATATTATTACTATTTCTAGCCAAGATACAACCTCAATTGGAAAAGAAGGATGCTACAAGCTCCAGGGTCCACCAGGGAAAGCAGCCCACTCCAGTGAGGATTAGAAATAAGGAAAAAAAAATAAACTATATGAGAATTAATGAATAAAATAGGTAAAATATTTTAAGATCTGTAAAAACGTTAAAACAGATCTGTCATATATAAACTGTGAAAGTAAATTTATGTCAATTGTTTAACACATAAGAAATTGTAAAAATTTTGAAGTTTTTTCCACCGATTAAACAACCAGATTAGGAAAATCATTCCGCAATCTGGTCAGTGTTGGAATAAAACTTCTGAAATACTGTGTAGTATTGAGCCTTATGATGGAGAAGGCAAGACTGTTGAAATTAACTGCATACCTAGCACTACATACAGGATGGTACTGCCTGGGAAGATTGAACGCAAAGGATGGTCGGAATTACGAAAAATCTTATGCAAAAAAAAAGAAAAAAAAGAAAAAAAATCAACTGAACGACGGTGTCTGAGATGGATAACCAGATCAAGAATAATTTATTTATATATAACAAGAGAATCAGAATCTGATGACCAGGCAGGGGAAACAATATCCAAAATAAGATAGAATAAAAGAATTAAAACCTTTCCTCAAAATGGATTGAACACCGGAAATATTAAAAAGACTTTCTCAATTAGCCAGTTTTTTGTGGGATTGAAGAAAAAAAATTGGACATTGTTCAATAGGATATTACCTTGGATATTGGATAAGAAATGATTTCCTACTCTGTGCTTACGTAAATGATGATAATGTAGCAAAGTAAGAAGACATTCTCCTTTAGAAGGGTAATACTAATCAAACCTCCATTAAAAGCACACTTTTTTGGAACCTTTAGGTAGGTATTAACGGGAGCTAAAATGCATAACCTAAAAATATTCCAAAATACAAAAACATACAAGCATTTAGATCATTGTTATAGCATAGAAAATATAAACGTTCATAAAGGAATTAAAATATGTATGCTGTACGCAAAGTTAGAAGTCCGGATAATAAATATATACATATATATGTAAATATATACAGTGTATATAAATGTATTTATATATACAATGTATATATATATATATATATATATATATATATATATATATATATATATATATATACAGTATATAAGCAGCACATATATATAAGCAGTATATATATATAGATAGATAGATATATATATATATATATATATATATATATATATATATATGTATATATATATATATATATATATACATATATATATATATATATATATATATATATATATATATATATATATATATATACCTTGCGGGTTTATAACGGAGAAAATTCGAAGCGAGGGCGTAGGACATGATCATCTAGGTTTCTCTGACCGGCTCATGCCCTTAAGCTGCCCCCCCCCCCCTCCACAGACTGCCATCTACCTACCCCATCGCATCATGCTTATCAATACAGCCTTGAACGATAGACAGCTAAGTGAAATATACGACTTTCTACCTGTCATCATTCTTACGTGATTGAAGACTGAATGCTTGAAATAACAACATGACTTTAAGACTACCTAGATTGGTCTCTGTATAACGCAGCGCTTTATTTATTCTTTTCAAATGAATGAATGTTGCATCTTTCCTTGCATAGCTGTTCACAACTTCTCTAACAAACTCTTCAAATATTTTCCATCTCCTCTATCCTTTTATCATGAAATCCTTTCTGTTGTACTAGTCATTTTTTTCCTTTCCAACCCCATCTTTCATCATTCCTTATATCATCATTATTATCATAATCATGATGACCTCAAATTCTATATATTATACTTTTCTCTATTTCGACACCAGCAGCGTAATAGTCATCTTAAATCTCAGTTTCATCTATGACAAAATCTTTCAGGATCATTACTATCATAGTCACAGGAAAGCATCTGTGTATCCCCTTTCTTTCAACGTTTTTCTCTTGATACTAAAGTGATTTAGTCTGCAGATTTGTTACAGCATCAAGAAAACCCTACCTTTGTTGAAAGAACGTACAAAGGTCCTTGAATGACAGGTAATATCCGGGGTTCGTCACAGTTAGTTTTCCAGTTTTTTTTTGTGTGTAAGCCGTTATCAGTATTTTTACTTTCACATAGATTTTCCTCTCGAAGCATGGCGTAATGAGTTAAACAGGAGCTACTGGCGTAATTTCACACACACACAGACACACACATACAGAAAATATCTTCGTATTTATTCTCAATCACTCCCTTGTCTATTATTCCGTAAGGTTTGCGTGACAATTCCACCTTCACTCCACACTCCCATCGACTTGTAATGACTATTACTCGTATACACTGGCGTATTCTTTGTGGGTGAGAGAGAGAGAGAGAGAGAGAGAGAGAGAGAGAGAGAGAGAGAGAGAGAGAGAGAGAGAGAGAGAGAGAGAGAATACTCAGACGACGTAATATTAAAACTAATTTAATTCAAGAAGTGATTGTAATATACTGTACCTTTGCTACCATATGCGTACTAAACATATAAGAAACTTCTGCAGGTCAAGAAAAGGGCATATATACATACATACACACACACACACACACACACACATATATATATATATATATATATATTATATATATATATACTTAGAAATGTATATATATACATATACACACACACACACATATATATATATATATATATATATATATACTTAGAAATGTATATATATACATACATATACATCTATAAATATATATATATATGCATATATATATAAATATATATATATATACTGTATATATATATATAAATATATATATATATATATGTATAAATAAATATGTACATATAAATATCTACCTATATGTATATATATATATATATATATATATATATATATATACATATATATATATATATATATATATATATATATACATATATATATACATATATATATATATATACATATTTATATACATATATTTATATATATACATATATATTTATTTATCTATTCTTATAGTGACTAGTTACCAATATCATCATAGAATTGTAAATTGTTTGCGTTCTCTGTTTTCTCTAATTTCTATTTTTAAGTCATACTAGGAGGTTTTGTTTTGCAAACTCAATCGGCGCATCGCTTTCAAATTTACTTAATTGGGATGTAACTATTAGTTGTTATTGCAATCTTTATTGGTATACATGGCCAAAAAATTTCTTTTACTGAATTTTTCAGTCCTATGATACTTCTCAATAATATCCTCTATTTAACATTTTATCCGATTTCTCTGTTCTACAAAAACTGTGGGATTTGAAATAATTTTTATATTATTACACAGCAAGAAATCAATGGTTCATCAAGTACCCGTTTCTAATCGCTGTCATTCAGCTTTCTTTTTATTCTATTCACATTTTTTACGATCTCTCATCCGTTTCTCCCATTGACGACCGGTCCCGCAAAGAAAATCAAGCTATAAAACATTGGGATTTTCTGGATCTCAATTTTTATTATAGCTTATTGAATGACCATTTATAATCCATTTTGGATGTTAAGTAATTTCCATGAAACAGATTGACTTCAATGGTCAATAATACTGTAAATACGCTGCAACCCCCCCCCCCTCTCTCTCTCTCTCTCTCTCTCTCTCTCTCTCTCTCTCTCTCTCTCTCTCTCTCTCTCTCTTTTGCTATACACTTACAGGTTTGTTTTATTGCCTCGTTCAGTTCGTTGGTCTATCTTCATTTACACTGTTTTTCAATTTTACAATTTAGGAAAAGAAATATATCTCTCTTTGTCTAATTCCTTGTATATTTACTATTCCGTTAATGTTGAAGTTTGTTTCTGCCTTATTCCTGCTCTTCTCTTTTGTACCGTGGGAAGACCACGCTTGAATAATCAGCGAAAAGAAATTTGCTCATAGGAGATGCATAACATTAAGCTGGATTACCATACAGAGTGTGTGCTTAATACAGATGTCAAAAGGAAACCAAAGGCTGCCTCTTTTGTTCAACTCAAGTTTATAATGCAACAAAGAGATGCGCTGTATTGTATGGGATGATGTAACAGATGTAATTTATGAAGTACCCAAGAATATGTATGGGAAATTTAAAGCGGACTCGTGATAAAGACTAAGACTTGTAAGGAGTATTTGCTCATTTAGCTTTTGGGTCAATCTTTGTTTCTTTAATTACGTTTTAAAAGAATGTGAATAGACTACTTGTGCAATAAATATACCCTGTCATCTCTCAGACCTAATAATGGTTTTAACCATTTCATAATAGCTCCGGAGAGGCTTTAGGGATCCAAATGACTTAGACTTTTATTAACATCACTAGTAATGGTATAAAGGCATATACAGCTGATATAACTTTCAATAAAATAATCCATTTGCAACGTAGAATTATTAGGAATGAACAACTGCAATTCCTTAACCTTTACTATGAGCAATGGGTCAGACTTAAGGAAAATTAACGGAAACAATTGGAAAAATCCATCTTCAAAATGAGGCCATTTTCATATGATTTTCTCATCTAAACCAAAGGGTGAAACTGAAGTGAACGTCCAAATTCGTCAGATTAAACGATCAAATATTTCATATTATTGAGTAAAGAGATTTGAGATCGTAAAATGTAAAGATTTTTTTTTTTTAACAATCCGACTTGGAAGAGTCGTTAAAAGAAAAGAGTGATAAAGAGTTTCTAAAAAATTTTATATATAAATAATTAATAAAAGTTTTCCGGAAAAAAACACTCGATAAAATATACAGAAATAATAAAATATAAAAATATAATCATGAAAGAAAAAAGCTGTCTACCGATAGAGAAAGAATCAAGAAAAAAAAAATACGGGATTGATATTGCGATAAAAATGACTTAATACAATTTTATCCCTTTAATAAGGCACTTAAGCCTACTTTCAAAAGTGAATTAGAAAGAAAAAAAAAGTGATTGTTCTAAGGTGAAATAATAATCTTGAGTACAAATTTTTTCTATACTTATCTAGGAGAGAATTTAGTTTTCGAGGACAAGGTATTTTTCTTTTTTTAACCAATGATTAAATATATAGCATGATCACGGCTTTCAAGCCCTTAAGAAACGCATCATCTTTATCATCAAACTATTATGATTGAGAAACCAGAGATTCATGACTTAATATCTCTTTACGAAAGAGTCACCAAATACGTTCCAGGAATTTTTTTTTTTTCAAGAGTTTACGTGCATCAAATCTCCACGCATTTAGTCACTATTACATTCAAGTCGTGCCACAAGATGACATTTATTTGAATATAAGACTTTAGACTCAACTTATTTTTCCGAGTGAAGTGAATAGAGGTGTCATTTGTTCTCAGGTTTATGTTCCACATTCACCATCTTTACGACCCCGAGAATTGTGCTTCGTCGCTATTTCGGATCATTCCAATCACTTAATTTACATTTGGAACACAATTCCAATATTTTTTTATATATATATAATTGTCGTTCGCTCTCTGTAGGCCATCTCCCTCCTTCAACAAGTATCCGTTAGCATGTACGAAAAACCAAATTTTCTAATAGACTTGCAATTTCCAGCCCAGATGCCGCAGCCTGGGGACAAGACCTAAATACGGGTTGAGTAACGTCGCTTTTGGTTTCTCTCAACCCGTCCCTTCAAGGATATCTAATCTCTTCATTCCATTGGTTATTGTGTTATTACCTTCGTCATGAGTATGGATTTGCATTTAACGCTTCTTTGAAAACAAGGAAAAATGTACAAGAGAAAATAGCATCCTTGTTGAACGTTCATACCACTGAAATGATATGTTTTAAATAGGTAAACAAAACCACACTAGCAACCCTGGAATAGATGAAAAGAATGGGGAAATGTACGCATTACTGTAGGCGCCGCAGGGCAGATTGGAACAAACAAGACAAATTGCAGGACGAACGATCTTGGCTTAGAGAGAGAGAGAGAGAGAGAGAGAGAGAGAGAGAGAGAGAGAGAGAGAGAGAGAGAGATTCTTGAAATCCTGATATGTTCAACATGAGATACAAATGAGATGTGTGCTTTTACATGTGATTAAACACACATGTGGAATTGCTGTATTACTTATATTCTAGATTAATGTAAATTGTAACATTTTCAATATTTGTACAAGGTATATTACAAAAAAAAAAAAAAAAAAAAAAAACACCACTATGCGGCGAGCAGTCCATCACTTGAGAAAGATTTCTGGCGCTATAAAGAAAATATACCCACCGAAACTCCTTAGTCACATACATACATTATGTATATATATATATATATATATATATATATATATATATATATATATATTCTTCCTTGTTTCCTTTCCTCAATGGGCTATTTTTCCTATTGGAGCCCTTGGGCTTATAGCATCCTGCTTTTCAACTAGGATTGTTGCTTAGCAAGTAATAATAACATATATATATATATATATATATATATATATATATATATATATATATATATATATATATATATACAGCATATCCATTTTAGAAATGTATTGCCCTTGATACCAAAAAATTTCATACTTGTTAAATTAGACGGAACTCCCACGAAATGTTATTTCGTTGTCACTTGTCATCGTCTCCCTCAAGGTTGACGAGGAAATGAGGAAAAATTTCGAGCTCTGATTACGCGGTCTTTATCTCTCGATAAATAATTTCAGTGTTTAGATAGATCATCTCACATTCTAAATAAGTGATGTTAATTCTTGATGAAATGCTCTAAGTTCTCAATAAGCGACCCGGAATTCCTTAATGTTTAATTCAAAGTGCTAGGATTTTGACGAGTGGTTTTAATTCCTGCATAATTATTCACAAGATTTCAATAGGTTTCCAAGACTATTCTGAATTTGTTTCAATGCTCTCTAAATACTGACTAAGATTCAAGTTTCCAAAACTGAAATAAAGTTTTCAAACAAGTGGTATAAAGCTGATGATGACATATTTAGAGCTCTTTGTAAGATGCATTTGATACCCCAGATCTCGGTAAAAGGTTCCGATCTTTTAATAAATTGTTAGATAATTTGCAATCTGGAATACGCATCTCCTCTGGATGAATAATTACGCGCTCTCTTCCCGGAAATGCTCGATTATGATAAATCAAGTTGCCTTAACTATTCATGATAGATTATATTTTCGTTAATCTGGCTGTTCCCGGAATTTTCTTAAGAGGAGGGTACTTGGGTAGTTTTTATACTCAAGGTCATTTAATATACGCATAATCATAGCATGCCTATTATTATTGCATTTATTCTTATCGTAGTTCAAGGTAATATTACGTATAATTACTTAAATTCCTTGATTAGGCTATTAAAAGGGTTATTTCTAATGATTACATATCATACAATAGATTTGGATTATTTCCAAATTATCATTTATTACTTTCATTCATAATATATATTAAAATAGCTCGTTTTTCTACCGTGTCATCTGATTGTTATATAAATATAAAGGGATTGGTTCAGCATTGAAAGAAAATAAGACAACAGGGAATTCATAGATAATTAAGCATATATGCGACATAAATAGAAAATAGAGGACAAAAGCCTTTATAATTTGTTAAAAATAATGATGCCTCTCAGGACATTGCTCAATTGCACGCTTGCAGATGCTAAATAAGGAATAGAAAACAGGTTTCGGCAGTAGGTCTACTTCACAACGAATTAATATCGTCCTAGATGCCTACTTTAGGTCACCTCCCGAACGCCTTAAAAGTGCCACTCTTCCAACACTGTCTTCGTTTTGCCCAAGTAGAGATTCGTGCTCAGCGAAAGTGAGTATAAATGGTGATAGTGAAGGGGGAGAGGGGGGCCTATAGTGACCTGAACCCCTTCCAGAGCACCTTTCCACTCCTTTTCCAGCTGACCTCACTGGATGGCGGGAGGTATCTCCTCTGTTCAGCTATTCGAAATGATCTAGCGACTTGAATGATAGATAAGATACTGGCATGAGAGTCTGTATTGTTACTCGGGGTAGTTCAACTGGTTCCATTATTTTCTATCACTTTTGCTTCGTTAAAGTAGTATCGTTGAATTCCTTCGACAAGAAAAAATTAATCGTCATTTTCAACTTAAAGAAAGGGACTTAGTATATGCCTAAGAATTAAGACAGGTCCCTGCCTATGCTAGCTAGAATTTATTGCTGGAATTTTCTTTATCCAAATCTAAAGTATTCTCAACCCATTATTTAATGTTTAAAATGTCAAGCTGCTAATAAGGGAAAGGCGAAAGGCAAATTAGATTTCAGCAAAGATTTAATACATTTCACTGTTAACAAGGGAAAAAAATCAATCAGCGAGAAACGATTAAAGAGAACCAAGATGACTTGCTAACATTGTGTGACCAGATTCATTTCATTACGACACCTGATTGTTGATTACTCTCGACTTGGAACTGGGGGACGGCAGATATTGAACATAATTACATCCTGATTTTAGTTGTGATTAACTGGATATTGGTGTTCGCATATTTAAAAGATATAATTCGCATTTGACTTTGTTTCCTGTTACAGACTGTTAAATAAATCAAATGTGGAGACATTGCTCTAGTCAATCAATACAGTGTCGCTTCATATGATTTATTCAATGACACTAAATATTATCAAATTCAAGTCCATTAAATTTTAGTAGAAATGCGGTATGTCTGCTTAAGACATACTCGAGTAATTACCCTGAATAACAAACATTTCAGATATAATAAATTAATAAATCTTTTATGTTTCTCTGATCTTAAAAACGTAAATATGAAAGAGAAAAATAGAATAAGTAGAAGTCATCTCTTTGATGCTCGATGACATTATTATCCTGCAAATAGTGTCGATTATAAATCTATTCAAACTATGATCTTGACGATTTTCCCTATCGGCAGACGTGCTCCTGTAGCACACACCACCTCCTCATCCAAACTCACCCTTGCGCAAAACCCCTTTTCCGTGAAAAGCATTCGAGCATTTCTTATAGTTGGCGTCTTTCTATTATCGTCTTCGCTGTACAGCATCAGCACCTCAGTTCCGCCCCACCCATCTCTTATTCCCCATTATCTCCCTCATTTCCATCCTCCTTGACGCCATCATCATCTCTGTGATTTCCTTTATCGAGAGCGTGCGTGAGCAAGTGTAGAAGAGGTTCTGGCTTCCTAAATATGGCTATGGTGGCGTCAATTGCACATGCGACTCGCACGAATTCGTAGTCTACACATTCCTTTTCCTCTGTGCTACTGAGTCTTCAAAGTAGGTGGCAATCAGTCGCAAATGGATTTTATTTTCTTTTTTTTTTTTTTTTTGCTTGAGATACGCGTATTTCTTAGGGAATCTAGAACCTTTGATATAAGTTACACATGTTTTTTGTTTCTACATATCTTTTTTTTTTACTTAGTAATGTTCTAAAATCTATTACTCTATTGAACAACTTTGAATTTCTTGATTTCTTACTCCCGTGATTCCAATTCAACAATTTAAACGAGAAACGTCTTAGGAAATCAGCAGAGTACCATTTCCCTCGTCTTATCAAATGTCCCTAAGCGCCTTGTCTCGTTCAATTACAGTTGCATTCATCAACTGGCAGCCTAGCATCCGGTAACGTCTTTACTTTACTTTACAGTAGTTTCTTCTTCTCAGGTCATGGCAAAAACTTTAGATCCTTAATGTAAATTTGTTTTCGCTTATTTATCATTCTTCTGTTATGATCACGTAAGCATACTTACAAAATAATGATCCCTCATCCTACGACCGAGGTAATACTAGGTCAGCATCTTAAAATAAGAATAGCTACATATTCTCAGAACACTTATTTATTCTCTGAACTAGAACCATACGCTTGCTGAATTAGCAAGCTGAGCCAGAGATTGAGCAAAGTGAAAGTGTAGGAGGACCGCCCTGACCAGAACTTGCTTCTTTTAACGGATTACGAATGTGTGTTGGGAGGATGATAGCTAATAGAGAAAATGCATTCTCTGCTTGACACTCCTTCGCTCTTTAGCTGCTTTTGAAGGTATATATTACCCAAGGCCAATAGAATTACCATCGTTTAATTTTAACTGCTTTACGTATGAGTCAGATGAAAGAAAAAAGATGCTTCGAATCTAAACTACTTTTAATTTGATTGGTACGAACAAATTTTAATATTCTGGGTGAACATTCCATATCTGATTTGCCAAATTCAAAATGAACAACCCTCAAATAAATATGTGATTTCTATGAAGATACGTAACTTATAAAGCGAATACTTGTTTCCATTATAATCATAGGTTTACTCCTGTCCAGCAACAGCTTAGCTAGCAGTTGTTTGAGCTTAATAATTATTATTTGATATTATTGGGAAATAAAATTTAAATGTGATATGTGATGCATGAAGCACAATATATAAAGTTTTGTAAGCATTATTATTATGCATTATTATTATTATTATCATTGTTATTATTATTATTATTATTATTATTATTATTATTATCATTGAATGAAACCTGAAAAATGAATCAAGTTAATTGGGTTACGACGGAATTTCGTTTTCAAAT
>NC_090730.1:119060368-119072868 GCF_036898095.1 Palaemon carinicauda | reverse complement strand
TAAAGTGTATTCGTATTGGAATAAAGAAGAAATACATTATATTGCGCATTCAGATTGAAAGGTTTTTCATTAAGCAGAGTTTTCATAACTTTTAGAACAATAGAACATTAAAATAATCGTGTAAAGATTAAGGGAAAGAAATTTTTTTTCAGTTTAGAGTATTTTTGAGAATCATATTAAAATGTTGACCAGCATCCGGCGAACGGAGTTTAGGATTGAGGGCGAGAAAGACTTGATTCGTAAAGTGTACTGTGCAAAAAATCAGAGAATGAACATTTCTACAAAACTGATATTTGTATATTCCCTGTATAATAAAGAGTAATTGTCAGGCTTTATATATATATATATATATATATATATATATATATATATATATATATATATATATATATATATATAATATATTTCATCTTGGCCACGGTCCTTGACAGGTCACTTACACTTATATATATATACATATATATATATATATATATATATATATATATATATATATATATATTTATATATATATGTGTATATATATATATGTATATATATATACACACATATATATATGTATGTATATACTGTGTATATATATACATATATACATATATATATATGTATACATATATATATATATATATATATATATATATATATACTATAAGTATCCCTCGCCTATTTTCAAACACAACTCAAGCTAAACATGGCGCAATCTCTCCTAACCTCTCTGACAGTCACTTTGCTCTCGAGGATGATCCTTTATTTGAGTATTCGAATCAGATGCTTTAGTCGACTCCTTAAAGGTTTTAGAAAAGATCAGGGCGGAAAAGCTCGTCTGTGAGGTGAATCCCAGATGAGGTTTTAATAGCTCTAGGTACGGCATGAAAGACTCAATGGGGTTTGCTTCTTTCCAATATATCTTTTTTCAATTGCTCTTCTGCTGAAGTTTATTTTATATTTGGTCAGCGCTTTTTCAGAATCCGTTAATTTTCCTTTGGGATAGAATCACGTTTTAAATAATTTATTTTCTAAGTTTTGAAAAGAAATATTCATGTCTAGATGTAGGTACAAAATCATGTGATTTCAATGCACCTGGTCACAGGCATTCATCTTTGATAGTGTTATCGAAACATTAGTAAATAACCTGTGAATAAGTGATGCTATGGCCAAAACGCCCAAACAGTCGCGGGCGGGAAAGATCATGCTCTCTGTGGGCGTGATAGGTTGAGGATACGCCTGAGCGGAGGATAGACGCCAAGGCCACACGCCCACGAGCTAGCACGCCTACATTCTCCTTACTTGTTCGAGTTATATGCCGCCCTTCCTGTCCTTTCGTTGAACACAGAACTCGCTCGCATCGGTTTGCCCTAAAACGAGGTATAGAGATCAAGGAAAACAGCCCCTCTAGATTTGAGTCATGACACATCTTGAATTGCAGCTGCAAGATTTCTCGTTTCAGTAATTGTGTGTCGAGGCCTAACTCTCTCTCTCTCTCTCTCTCTCTCTCTCTCCTCTCTCTCTCTCTCTCTCTCTTTATATGTATATATATATATGTATATATATATGTATATATATACTGTATATATATATATATATATATATATATATATATATATATATATATATATATATATATCTGAAAACGAATGTCCAAGTATAAGTTTTGAATATTTCTCTTAGTCTATAATTTTCCTTAATAAACACAAGTTGATGCATAAAAACGCATATATATATATATATATATATATATATATATATATATATATATATATATATATATATACATGTATGTATATATATGTATATGTATATATTTATATATATTTATACATATACATATACATATATATATATATATATATATATATATATTATATATATATATATATATATATATATATATATATATATATATATCTGAAAACGAATGTCCAAGTATAAGTTTTGAATATTTCTTTTTATCTATAATTTTCTTTAATAAACACAAGTTAACGTATAAAAAGTTACTTAAATAAAAATAACCTTTAAAGTCAGCAATATATAAAATAATGATTAGGTAAAATTATAACGCAATCTTATTTATATACACTCAAGTGTATAAATATTTCTCTCTCTCTCTCTCTCTCTCTCTCTCTCTCTCTCTCTCTCTCGTGTAGTAGTGATAGCAGTATTAGTTAGGAGTTAGTAGTAGCAGGAGTTAGTAGTAGCAGCACTATTATGGACATCCGCGGCAGGACATATTCTTTCAATATATATATCGTAAATGTAAATACTTTTCTTGGTAATACCATGCAACATCCTGACACATACCACGGAGAGAGAGAGAGAGAGAGAGAGAGAGAGAGAGAGAGAGAGAGAGAGAGAGAGAGAGAGAGAGAGAGAGAGGGAGATCTTTTTCAACAATTCGTGGTGTATACGATCTTGGGGAATGATTCTGTTTACTCAATTGTATATAATGACTGAGAATTTCTACAAATATAATTTCTAAATAATTGCTAAAATGTTTCAAGAGTATCATAACATAATACTCTCATATCATTCTAAAATGACAAAACTATTGATTAGAGTACATAAGTGTTTTGAAACGTGCTATATTAATTGATATTGATTATTTGAAGAAATTTATGGATCTCGCTAAAAACAGATATAAAAATTTTTAATCAAATATAGATATTAACAAAATTCTAACAGTTGTAATAACTAAAATTCGTAGTTAAAGGTTGGTAGAAATATCTGTTGACATCTTTGGGTATTGAATTCTTTATCTTTATTTGCAGTTCCCATGTATACTGATAGTTAATATTTATAGTAAAATTAACATTGTGTAAAGATATTGTAATAACTAATGTCTTAGAAATCTTCTGTGGTAAACAATTAAGAAGGCACTAGTATTTTGAATCACCTTTTTAAATTTGATATTATATTTCTTACTTTTCAATATGAACTTATAGCTAATATGGTATGCTTTTTTCGGCACAGAAGTCTTTGTCTCTGGCACAAGACTAAAAACAGTCTATTTCATGCATGACATCATCTGTCACTCATGACATGGAGCAATTGATGTGTCTTTATGTTCTTCGGCTCCGCCCCTCTCGTGTCTGCTGTAGCTATATAGATAGAGCTGCCTTTGGAAGTCAGGTTGCCAGATGCCGCCATGAAATTAATTCTATTTTGCTATAACACTATTCATACGCTACCTTCAACATTTCACTTATATATCCACTGATAATGAACTATATTATCTGATGTTGCATAGAGGCAATCACTGCGAAAACATGCTTTCGTAACGACTGTGTGTGTTATTTTGCCTTCTGGCGGCGGTGTTGACATCGTGAAAAACTGTCGTTCAAGCCAGTCATTAACCATCCGCAGAATGCAATAGCACATCCGTCGAAGAACTCTTTAAGAAAGCAGTTGGAGGGTGCTAATGAACCTGCTTGTATTGGAAAAGGAAGTATGTCACTGTGATTGACCTCTCTCTCTCTCTCTCTCTCTCTCTCTCTCTCTCACTTGATATTAATTCATTTAGGTCTGCGAAGACATAGTGACACCTGAAAGAATATCAATCAATCTATCAGGAATATTTTTTTATGAAAGATCGTACATAACCTACAAGGCTTATAAACATTATAACGCTACTACTACTACTACTAATACTACTACTACTACTACAATGTAACGTAAGGCACTCCTTTTATGTGCATATCCACTACTTCTTTTATGAACGGATGATGGAATTCTATCAAAATTACTCGTAGATTGGCACAACCATTCTCTTTGATCCCATTCCAGTTCTCATGGGAGAGAAGCATGTCGACTTTGCTCGCAAGTAACGTCTGATTTATGATACCTAACTGACGTGTCACAAGACCATTGCATTAATCTTTATGCTTTCTTGCCGAGACTTGATATATTTCCAATTTCTGGCCACGGTATTAAATGATTCGTAAGGGAAAAAAATAACATAGCTTCAAATTTCCGCTCATTCATAATAAAACTGATCATGAATTTCGCCTTACAATGAGTGCGTAAACCTTTCTCAGATACAAGTCGGTGGCCAAACTGGAGCGTCTTGAGTGCTACAGAAGGGCCTCGTTATAGCCGTTTTTCACGCAGTGCTGGCGTAATTATAGCCCGGGATGCGTTATTTTAGCCAGCCTCGTTGGCAGACAGCCGGAGACAGAAAGGGGTTCGATTGAGAAATAACGAGAGTGGGGGGAGGGTAAGGAGGTGATGTGGGCGGGGGCTTGAAGCCAAAGGGATGAGGTAAACGACGAAGGGAAAGTAATGATTTGAGACTCGGTGATTGAGGAGACGTTTGGAAGGAAGTAGGGCTGTTGTAGAGCCTAGAGAGAAAGAAGCAAGGCCCAGTTATGATGGTTAATTAAACTATGGCTCAGATAGAATAGGTAGATCTCGACAAAAGCAAATAGCTTTTAATATAGGAGCAGTATTACAAAATGAGGGATTATATTAGTGTTTTTGCTAAGCTCAATATAAGTCAATATAATATTATATACTGGAGAGAGAGAGAGAGAGAGAGAGAGAGAGAGAGAGAGAGAGAGAGAGAGAGAGAGAGATAGTTTGCATATATCATTTTACGCCCTATTGAAATAAGAGCAAAATTTATTTTGTTAGATAACTTAAGAAATTGCAAGTTCTAGATGCACTATCTGTCTTTACCTTGAATGCTATTTCCGGCTGAACATCACATATGATCAATTCTTTAATCTTTGCTGTCATTCAGAAATTTCAAAGAACCATTTTGTTGAAATCATACATTCAACAATAAATTTGTAATGAGAATTTCGTATTGATTCCCAATTGTTATGAATGATTCAAATTAGTTTTTTTCCACTTCCTCATAATATACCTAATGCATCTTAAAACTCTCTCTCTCTCTCTCTCTCTCTCTCTCCTCTCTCTCTCTCTCTCTCTCTCTCTCTCTCTCTCTCTCTCTCTGACTGTTTGTATCCATATAGTTATATGTATTTCACATATAAACTAATATATAACTTTTCATTACTTTTACTACCATTATCATCAATAAACAGTGCAACAATAGTATAAAAGAGTAAAGATAATATTACTATTAGCTCAAATTTACTGTGCAGAAAAAAAAATAAAAAAGTACCTGCTCTCAGGCTCGCAGTTCTCATCATCTCATTTGTCAGGTTAAGTTCCTCCCTTGGATATCACTGATCAGTTTCAAACTGCCTGTCATTCCTCTTAATAACATCAAATAAATTATAACCTGTCTGATCAAAATCCCTTTACATCATTTCTATTGTGATGTAATCTTTAATCTCTCTTGAGTTAACGAAATTTGCAGTCTCCGATTTATTATTTAGTTATTTATGACACTGGTATTGAGTTGAGTCTGTCTTTGTGATCGGCAGTGGTTGGAAGTCATTTGCTGTCTTTAATTGATCCAAATATTTCCTAGTCATTTCATTTCGAGTGTTGTTAATGTACTCAATACATTTTTTAGGTAACATGTAATTGGGGCTTTCGCCAAGTCGGATAATATGCCTCTTCAGCCTTCCCTTAATACTTTGTTACCAGCTATTGTAGATATTATTCAAAGGCTCTGATTTATGTCCTTTATTAATGTGACCGTTGTAATTTGATGATTCCTCTGAAAATGTCTTCAAAAGTAATAGATATTCAAGTAAACCATAAGTGGCCCATTCGTCTTTCCTTTCGATTATATCTTTACTAATTGATTGCTTATTTGGTCAATATAGCCTGGCCCACTTGTGCATGAACGCGCGCTGCATGACAACAATTGTATGAAGGTAATTTATGATTCACGAATTCACATAATACCCACCAATTTGAGCAGGTAACCTACGCTTGGATCGTTCACGACTGGGCCAGTAAAAGTAACAGAAAAGAGTTGCAGCGGTTTCATATTAAACTAATGGTGGTGTTTGTTCTAATCTTGTTTTGCCGTTTGTTGGTAAATCAACTTGTCAACATAGACAAATCGAATTATTTTTATATCACCTCTCAAGGACATCTTGTCTGATACACTCTATGACCATGTGGACCTTCCTCCACTTCAGCTATTTCAGATCCACGGACAATCCAACACGACTCAGATCGTGCATATGGCAGGCATGTCGATTTGCCATTTTTTCCAGATACAGGCACGAGAAGGCCCCTTTACTCCTGTTAAAAGAAAAAGAAATGCAATACGCTGTGCGCGGCATCTGGTTTTATCGGGTCTTATCAACACTTAAAGAATCAATGGAGTTTTATAGTTAAAGTATCGCTGTGTGTGGTTTAGCCTTCCTTTGGGTATGTGATTCTTTATGAAATGCCAGTTCACGTCGAACCGCAATGAAGAACAGATAAGTTCTTTTTAGGAAACAACCTCGGTCACCTATATAACAAATGTAATGTATCTGCTTCTCATCAAGTACTGAATTCTGATTCTGCTGGGTTAATCCCTTTCTTTTTCTTTACGTACGGTGTAGTGTTTTCATGCTAGTTATTGCGTTCCTTGTTCATTCAGCACGAGGTTACTAATAATTCTCCTTGATTTTCTTTTTGTAATATCATTTCTTTTGTTATTCATAATGACAACAACAATATCAGCAACGAGAATAACAAGAATAAGAGACAATGACAATGCATGCATAACATTCTGACACCGAACTTTGCACTTGGATATTATGTATAACTAATTTACCTTTAAATCTATTCTGGTCGATAACCCGTATATTGGGAATAGTCATATAATGAAAATATATCACAAGATAGGTATTTCTTGGAAGGAAATAGACTAAATGTGTAATATATAGTGGGGAGTTAGGATAAAATGCGATGCAGTGGGATGTAACTGAGCCGATTGATATTGATAAGGGTGGTGTCAATAGGCCGCATATATGTGTGAGCAAGATGGCCTGCGGTTTAGTGGCAGATCTTCCCAACATTTTATAACTGCCTTTGTATCATCTTTCATTCTTGCTTCATCTTTGGAGGTGTGGAAGGGACTTACCTATTACTCAATTAATATTTTTTCCCCGAATGCAAGGGAACGGTAACATCATATTGGCAGTTTGTATGATCTTTTCTTTCAAAAAAGTAAGTCAAAGACTAGCTTGTATGAATACCAGTTATCAATTTCTTTAGGAAGTGCTGCAGATCATATGAATCGGATAGGTTGAAGATTATATCACCCCGAACTCCTGACTGTATTCCAATTCTTGTGAGACAACGCTCCTTCCTTCGTCTTGCTGCCTCGAAAACATTACCTTGATATAGTTGAAATTGATATTATTGTTTGCCTTATCTATAACTGGATGTTAGTTCTTGTGAACTTTATTTTTCATTCTGTGTTTCTATCAGTATCCTTTTATCAACATCGTTATCATATTTTACATAATTGTACTGAAATATTATATTTAGGAATACATCTCAAGCCACGGAATTAGTTTCGAAAGTTATCTATATTCACAGGTGTTGCTCTTTTCCACAAGAAATAAATATATAGGCAAATATGAAAAGAAAACCCAGAGAAATTACTGCATTATCCTGATAAACATCTTCACTTCATTTAATTATCTCTTATATAAAGACTATAAACAGATATTCAAGAAGGAGAAATATTAAATATGGAAACGTTACATGTGCTTTAAAAGCAAACGTACCTAAATGGTTAAAATTTCCCTTTAAGAGACGCTCGAGGAGTTAGAATCATGTGTAAACCTCTTAAATGGACGAAGGTCAAGCAGTATTTCTCCTCAAATATTTGCTCAGAATAACGGTCCAGTGGCCAGATACCAAGGGCGCCGTGGACGACATTTTCTAATGTAATATTTGCTTTATTCGAGAAATATATATCAGACTTTTTTCATTTTTACGTAAGTAAAAAAGGTATTCACAAGTAATTTTGCATAGGAATTTCTCTCTCTCTCTCTCTCTCTCTCTCTCTCTCTCTCTCTCTCTCTCTCTCTCTCTCTCTCTCTCTCTCTCTCTTCTCTCTCTCTCTCTCTCTCTCTCTCTCTCTCTCTCTCTCTCTCTCTCTCTCTCTCTCTCTCTCTCTCTCTGTGAAACAGCATACTAATAAAACCCACTGCCACAGCATTTCATTACACCAGCATCCTCTTTTTGCTTAATGCAAATAGACTTCTAGTCAATTACTTCTGCTAAGCGAATTGTTGTTCATTAAAGGTGTGTCGTTGAAAAGTACTCAGTTTTACATCATTCAATTATCTTTTGAAATTAATATTAGCTCCCATATTACGATAATGAAAAATTCGTGAATTATCTGAAAGATTTTTTTCCATTCACTTGTTTGCTCAACGATTTATTTGACTTACGAAATGCTATCTTTTTTTTTTTTTGAAGACCCTGAATATATATCTTACCCTTTCGTGAGAATTTGATGAAATAGAAATAATGTTATGCATTACAAAATACAAAATAACATCCAAAGTATAAAGGAAACTTCTGACGCCAAGGACGGTAAGGGGATAAAGTAGAGGAGATATGTTGTAAAAAGATCGTATAGTGAAATTAGTGATTTCGGAGATAATGAGAATAATTGCGCCCTACCACCACACCTCCTTCATTAACCTCTATTGTTGAGAAATCCCATGAAAAATAAACTGTATTACTTCGTCTTTCTTTTTCGTCACACCTAACGGTAGAGACGAACTGTGCGTTGCGTCGTTCGCATTGCTTATGCGAAGTTGCATAACAAAAATATTGGGGTTTTTGGGACTAATGAGCAATGCGGATGCCAAGGTGATGACTGCTTTCTGGTTGCTTCCGATATGTCCCGAGGCGTTGCGTGTTTTCAAGCATGCAAACGGCTCCCCCGTTAATTGCAATGTTGCTTCCAAAACGTAGCCAGGAAATGAGAGTATTGGTGGCTAAATGAGTTTGCTGATTGACCGTTAATTTAATGGTGAGAGATAATTCAAGGATTGATGTGTGGGATTCGGGTGCCTATGGGGGAGTTGAGACAACTGGAACTTTATACTGTACAGAAGGGTCATTCCGGTGATTCACTGGACTATGATATCTATTTTGGAAATAAGGGGGGAAAACAAGTAGAAAATGGCCTACATAATAAGGGAAAATAGTAGAGCAGACCTGATTGTTATTTTGGTGACCGGTTAAGGCCTCATATTCCTGAAAATTTCGTTGAGCAGCGATAATTTTGTGCTTTTTTTGGTCATACTGTTAGTCTTGGATTCTCACAACTAGCTCCAGAAATCGATCGGCTGCGCAGTTTGTGACTTCGGTCCCAATAGGTTCACATGTTGATCAGTAGCTCCTTTATGATTTTCACAACAGAAAGATTCTTGTTTGGTCTTTAAAGTCTTTATTTCTCTAATTCCATGATATAAAGTTTTTCTTATCAATTGACATATACAATAACCTTCTCTCCTATGTGATAGGCTAATTATGAAAACGAGTTATCATAAACTACTGTAATAGGTTGTAATTATTGAGCCAAATAAAATGCCATTATATATATATATATATATATATATATATATATATATATATAAACTATGAAGTTTCCAAACATACTGTAATCACAATACAGTTTATTCATTATATATCCAAATGGTATTATTGATAGAAATATCAAATTACTCAATATGATATTAAGAGAAGTGATTAATTAGACAATCAAAAATAAAGAATTAATAATAATAAAAATAGCTAAATCTTTTCTTTCCTTAATTCCTCTAACCATGCTTATTCGCAGATTTTCAATTGAAGAAAATCAGTCTTCCTTTCAGAATTTATTCGTTAATCATTAATTAGTGAGGAATTAAACACAAAAAGTAAACAGGTGGTATCAATTTCTCATTAATAAGTCTTTAAATCTTGGAAAACTAAATATGATTTTATTATTCACAGTCACTTGCTTGTAAACCAGGCTCTTTTTATTTGTTGATCTTCAAGTCAGTCAACTGTATTCTCAGATACCAAGAATTGTCATGGTAGGAAAATGTTTGCAGGTAATCAGTTAATGAGATTGTTATGCTGATAAATTGATAGATATATGGTTATATATATAAATGAACCATATTCCTAAAAAGTCGGTAAATATGTATACAATGACAGATAACAGTAATGCATGTACACATACGCAAGTAGTAGAAATACTTGATAAGTAAGAATGCCATTAGGCTACAGTATATTATACGATGAAATAGTATAATAAAAGTACATGCATGCGGGCTTTGTTTAAAAGGAAAAAAATAGCTATATTAATAGAAAATTCATGAAGTAGCCAAAAATGTCTTCTTGAATGGTCATCAAATGCGATAATCCTATTTAGTTATTTTTTCTTTTAAATCGAATAGAATGAATCAAATATAAATCAATTACCCCTTTTTTTCTAAGGTTATTGCAATTGCCTGTGCCTTTAGTCGTGATGTGACAAAAAAAATTTGAATTGGATCGTTACCGCTCCAGGCAGCGATGCCCAAGGCCAGACCTGCACTTTTATGTCGTCATGCAGTTATGAAATTAGTTTAAATTTTTTTTTCATTTTTCATTATAGTTAATCTTCATAACTTCGCTTCTGTGTTACGTTGGTGTTGGATTTCTTCAACAGAACGCAGCTGACGACTAACGTCGGTGATGTTATTAGATATTTGTTTAATATCCTAATTGTTTCAGTGTTACGAAGGAAAGGTATGATATGTAAACACGTCTTGTGAAGCGAGTATTGAGATGTAGATTATGAAATTATGTAATCTGTTTATTTAAACCACAGCTTGATACCGCTTTAGATGCTATAAGTGCTAAATTTGTAAGAATTGTATATTTTATTTTTTTTATAGTAAATTCATATTTATTGAAACCAGCCGCATTATATAATCTTGTAACATTTTTAATATAATTGTTATCACTTTGAACCTGGTCATTATTTATTATTAATACTAGTCAACTCGTAGACCTCTTAAAAGAACTCTTGAGTTAGAGAATTTCAGATAATTGATTATCATGCTTGACTATCTGAACTTGTAAAACAAATATCTAACAACATTTTCAATGTGTTTCTTAATTTTGTAAATTAACTAACCTCATTTTTTCTTCTTTTCAGGTAAGCTTATGAAAAATGGTAGTGTTCTCAAAAATGGCTTTGCCCTGTGCGAATACGTAAGTAAATATACCCTCACCTAGAATATATTTCTTTCTTTTAATAACATGATTTTTCTTTTTATGCTTCTTTTAAGAATAATTGTGGACATAATTTTTCTAACTGAAAAACAAAGAACACACACTAATAGATTTATTGTCACTATTACACAAAACTTACACTACGTTCTGCAAATTAATAATGCAAATTGTATAAAAAACGAGAAACTTGAGAATCTAAGATATAGAAAATGTACAGCTTTTAATCACATATCGACAAATGAATAGATGAATGATAGAAGAAATATCGAAACGTAATGTAAAATTCTTGTTGAATAAATCAATTAAGAATATTGTCACTGAAAGTTCTAAATGGACACACCAGTCAGCAAACGGCATAAAAACGAAGTCGTTCAGTGTCAATAAAGGCAGCCAATGTGATTTTCATTCACTGTTTAAATGAAACAAGACATCTTTTTACTGGTAATTGGATTCTTAAGTCTTCGAACCTATCGCAAAGTGTATCAGATATCTGTCCCTCTTTACGAGAAATGAGTTATCCGAACTTTTACCTAAAAGCAGGTTTTCTGTGAGGTCTCATCTTCTCTGCTAGACATGGAATCCCAATGAAGGGTCTCTCTCTCTCTCTCTCTCTCTCTCTCTCTCTCTCTCTCTCTCTCTCTCTCTCTCTCTCTCTCTCTTGAGATAAACAAGTTTCTTTCGAGTCTTTTCCTTCCCTCTCATTAGTTCCCTTTTTGCTTTCTGCCTCGTTTTGTATTTTCCCAAACACAAGACGCAGATTCTTTGCTTATTCATATATTCACTTTCTTTTTGCCTTTTCCCTTTTCTCAGCCAACCACTAAGGTCTAAACCATTTCCGCTTCCCAAATCCCCCAATCTCAATCCCTTCTTTCCTCAATCCCCTCATCCCTAAACATTGCTTCTTGTATTTCACTTTTCCTTTCGAAGTCACTTTCCAAAGAAAATTCGATCTCCTCTGCCCTTTCATTTGTGACCTTCGAATTTCGTAGACAAAGTGTAGGAAATTAACCTTTTCATCGGTCTCGTAAGAAGAGACGGAGAAAGAAAGTTCTCGGTCCAGGGTCTCTTGATTGTTATCAAATTCAGAATCATTTTACAAAGTTTGTTCTGGCAATTGTTGTATTTGTAATTTGCTGCTTCTTTCGATTTGCATTTCCCAAAATGCGGTCATACTTAAAAGTATAATGAGCTAATCTTTTTCTAGTTTGTGAATGTAATAGTTTAGTTTAAAAGTGCATTTCTTGTTTATGATTCGTTTTTTCTATTTTGTTGTCTTTTTTTTTACTTGACTTCTTGATAAGAATTAGTAATGGTATTCTACACTTAGTTCTATTTTCTTAAACTGAATCGGT
>NC_090730.1:119027868-119055368 GCF_036898095.1 Palaemon carinicauda | reverse complement strand
TCACCTTTCTTTTGCTTAACGCTCATGGCGCATACTAAACACAGACGATCTCTCTTAGATTAATTTGCGTCACTTATTCGACATTTGATTACCTTGGTTTACTTTTTTATTTTAGTTTTAATGCGGGTAAACACATTGAATGATGATATATATGTATATGCATATATATGTATGTATATACAGTATATATACATATGTACATATATACTGTGTGTGTATATATATATATATATATACACACATATATATATTATATTTATATTTATATTTATTTATATACTGTATATATATATATATATATATATATATATATATATATATATACACACACATATATATATATATATATATATATATAGATGAATTTATGTGTTATATATCATTATATATGATGAGAGAGAGAGAGAGAGAGAGAGAGAGAGAGAGAGAGAGAGAGAGAGAGAGAGAGAGAGAGAGAGAGAGAGAGAGAGAGAGAGAGAGATCTGGGGTCAGGGTTTTCTGGTCGAAAAAAAGACAGGGTGTGGTCAGTTTGAAGTGCCGTTGGTCAGGCATTTTTTATTTCGCCATTTTTGCCACATTGGCCGCATTGAATAGGCAAGTATTACAACTTTAGGTTACATAATATTTTTTCACGTTATGTAGAATCAGATATTTGATTTGATTTAAATTTTTGTTTGTTTAAATCTGTTATAAGCAACTCACAGTATGAACTGTTTCAAGAGAGAGAGAGAGAGAGAGAGAGAGAGAGAGAGAGAGAGAGAGAGAGAGAGAGAGAGAGAGAGAGAGAGAGAGAGAGAGAGTTTATTGAATAAAATGGAAAACACGTATCTCCTCCCTCCAAACTATTACATAAAGGTTAATTTAGGACCGCGTTTACATACATTTTTCGGATCTCATTCTATGAAAATGCCCTCTCGACTGACCGTTTCTGAGAAAGGTGTACAAGATAATTAATTTCCTTAAAAAGTGCCTCCACAACGAGATTTATATATAAGCGTAATATTTCTAATTCTGATTTCAAAGAGGATTTTATGTTAGTTAATTCGTACATGAATGATTAATAATGTTTGTCGTAGGGTTATCTGGGTTTTATTAATTATGCCCCTCTCCCTAAGATGCTAGTTTAACTATGGGTTATTCTATGGAGCGTTCATTTACTTTGCATGAGAATGATACAGTGATTGATTTTTGCAATAAATGTAACACTCCGTCGAGACGCTTAAAGAGCCATTTGGAGAAACATGTTATCTGCATTACAATTTGGTAGAAGGAAACGCGTTGAATGCGAGTAACCGGGGAACAAAACATATTAGAAACAAAATGCCCTTTACTATTTCCAAGTTTGGAAATAAAGCCTCTAACTGCTCAACGCAATTCAAAGTATGATTAGATCACAGTGCTTGGAGGGAAGGCTTGGCTCGACAAATGACGCCAGAGATCGTATCAGAAACAACGCCACATACACACACACACACACACACATATATATACATATACATATATATATATATATATATATATATATATATATATATATATATATATATATTTATATACATATATATATATATATATATATATGTGTGTCTGTCAAACCACGTATATATCTTCATTTTATTTTATTTTAATGTTTTTACTTTCCTTTTAACTCTGAAACCATGGAATAGATCAGAGAGATTACCTACAGTGAGTGAATGTGAATAATGTTTGAATTATTAGTCAATTTTGGAAAGTGTTTGTTATATGAAGTCTGGTTTTGTTTCTTAACTGTATATGAAGAGAGAGAGAGAGAGAGAGAGAGAGAGAGAGAGAGAGAGAGAGAGAGAGAGAGAGAGAGAGAGATATTAGAAATTGGATACCCTCTGGGTGAAATAACAAACCAAGACGAATTACGTACCTATTTGGAAACAAACATCAAGTCGCGGTTTCCTTCTGGACCCTTCGAAGTCGACTGAAAGATAAGGAAAATAATCAGAAGAGGAAGATGTAAGTGCTGGGAACAATAACGTAAAAAAAAAAATTACTTTTAGATTGGCTAAAGAAATAATACATTTAATAAAAAACCTAATACACTAATAGAGTCTAATTACATTTAAATGGAATATAAAATACCAATTTTATCATTTTATGATTACAAAAACATAAACAAGCTTCACCCATAAAGGGTCTTTGCAAAGAAAAAGAGTTCTTGTTTCGTTGGGTGGTATTTGTTTCAAGTGACTTTAATGATATTTCCTACGCTCGTAAAACGAGCCTGATTTAGTAATTCTGTCTGTACAAGCGATTTACACGGGTCAAGTTGCTGAGACAGGGAGATGTGCCAAGGATTATCACGAGCAATGATGGGATGTTGCAATACAAATGGCAAGGTACAAATTTGGACATCCAGTATGCGGGTTTATGTGTGTGGGTGTTAAAGGCCTGGAGAAGTAAACATTTCAAGTAATTCTGTATCACTTGGCTGCTTATTCATGTATTTTTCTTGATTCTAGAAACGATCATTATTATTTTGCACGTCTCTATACTTGGAAAGGGTAGATAAAAAGCATGTGTGATTATGGAATTATTAATCGCTCTTTTGGTTTCTATTTAGTTTTCCAGTAATGAAAATTCTGAAAGCTCATTAATAAGCAAACTCTAACACGGTCTTTATGAATATGACTGATTAATAAGGGCTGTAATCACATTCAAGAACAGATAAATCGTAGATAGTGATTGTTGTGCTCACCTCTCTCTCTCTCTCTCTCTCTCTCTCTCTCTCTCTCTCTCTCTCTCTCTCTCTCGTGCCCGTACAGTATCTTCTCGAGTCAACAACCTATCTTACATCACAAGTGATTTCTTAACTTCACGCCATCTGAACTCTTCCACGCCATACATCTCTTTGCACTTTACCCGAAGACATGGCAGAAATGCCTATTAATATAGGGTATGTGAATTTTACTCACTATATCTAATACAGTAAATGCCTCACATGTAAAGATTTGCAGAAAGTGTATTTAAATTATACAGTATAGTATATTGATTTACTCGAGGCGAAGAAATTGATTTCTAGTTACATTTGTCATTAACTAGTGGAATTGACGCTGGTGGAAATCTTGATTTTCAATCATAAACTCTGAGATTATCAGATATCTGTATGACTCTGGTCTTACGGACATTTGTCTGCTTTCCCTGCATTTGGAACAACTACAGTACGTCCAAATACACGCACAGCTGCTTTAGAAAGAAAGATTGACTTAGACACCTGTGGGAATAAACGTGATGAAATACCACAACAGATGTTTTTTCTCTCTTCTTATGATGTGCGTTGACGGCGTTCAACCGTTCAAGAATATCTGCCATTGTTCTCTTTGAGAAGTCTATGGATTTGGAAGTACGATTCCGACGTCCTTGGCGGGTTCCCACGCGTGATGGCTAAGGGCTTTGGGTGGCGAAAGGGAACTTGAAGACTGTGTGTGTTGGTGTTGTTGTTGTGGTTATGGTACTGAACAAAGTGGGATTTTGTATGGCTAGATTCGCATAGATTAAAGGAAATAATGCCATGATGAATAAGTGAATGAACGATTGCAGATTTTTGTTTTATTCCACTGTATTGTTATAGGGATTAAAAGGAAAAAAGTGAATAAGAAAAATAAAAGTTAAAAGGTAATGGAAAATGAGGGGAAATATATTAGTAATTAAAAAGAAGACAAATTCTTTACCTTTACCTTTGTTGAGTAAGTAGTATATATCTAATCTTTGATAAAAGACCGACCGGATGTAAGCCATGCTAGTGTCTTCTGTAGCCATTTATATTTCTTCTATCCAATCAACGGATTTAATTCGACCTAAGAAGGAAATGAAACAAAAAAATAAATTAGCATCTATTTGACGTCATAACTTCCAAGCCGTAATTACATCAGAGGGTCTTAATTGCAGGTTGCTTAATAAGGTCAATCAAGGATTATGTCACAGATTCCTTGGTTTAATTATCCTTCGTGAAAAAAGTAAAGGATGTACTAATAACGGTTTCCTTTTCAGCTGTGAGAAATTAGGGCAAGTAAGAACACCTCTCTCTCTCTCTCTCTCTCTCTCTCTCTCTCTCTCTCTCTCTCTCTCTCTCTCTCTCTCTCTCTCTCTCTCTCCGTGAAAAAATGTTAAAAGTTAACTTTCATTTATATAAAAAACATATATTTTCTGGCAAAATATTCCTATTGTAGCTTTCGGACACACAAAAAAAAAAGAAAAAAAAAATTATTTCGGTGATATACAGTATGTCTTCCATTACGTATTATACATTTTTACCTTTATTGCATCATCTAGTTCTCATTATAAACAATCCATAGTTATTTGGACGTTTCGATTCTCTCTACATTACAAGACACATACAGTTCAACCAGTAAAATCACAACCAATTTTTCAATTTTTATTACTTCATGCATGTACACTTATACCTATATGTACCTTACATGTGGCTGCTAGCTAGCAACAAATATAATATCCCTGCTAATAATATTTTATGATCTGCTCCTTCGGATACGCAGCATATGCTGTGAAATCTATCCTCGTCTGGGGTATCAGATATGAAAGCATGAACTCATAATACTGTAACTCCATATTTAATTGTTTAGAAAAAACTGCAGAACCTCATATTCCAATAGATAAAACTCTCTAGTACTTCTACCCATTCCTTCAAATTTATTTCATAATACATGTTAGCACTTTCACCTCTCTTAACCTTTTTATCTGCAAAGGTTAATGATGCAATTGGTCCCGGGGGAAGTTTGTTTACCTGTGTCGTTTGTCAAAACGAGCGATGGTCGTTAGACAACGTGTAAATTGAAATGCGTCTATTTGCACTGCGATGATCATCAAGCCATTGATTCTTCGTTTTCTCGCAATTACAGTTCTGGGAACATCACTAATCACCATTTTCTACTTCCCATCGAATCAAATCTTTTTTGTGTGATTTGTATTATCATCGCCTGTTGATACAATTCATATTCATTTGATTTGTCTTTTTTTTTTTACTACGGCATTTATCTATTTTTTTTTTTTATCAGTTTCATTTAACTAGTTTTTGACAATCTTACATTTCATCTTTTTTGCAATCAGTCTCGCTGTTTGTTTTATTATTCCTTTGGTCTTTTTCTTCTGCTTTTAATCTTTACAAGATTTTCATCTTTTAATTTTTTCATATTCATATTCTTTTTCTTCATAATTTCTTCTGAATCTTCTTCATCTTTGTCTCTTTGTCACTTTTATTTCCGAAATGTTTTTTCTCGTTAATGACGCAGCAATGTTTGACTGAAAGAGAAGGAAGGAAAATTTTGAATTTTATTTACGGTCTCTAAAGGGATCAGTTTTGTATTTTCTATTAATCTTGTGATGTTAGGCTACAGTCTACGAGTGAAATAGCTGAACGTTTATCACCACCTCAATAGAGAAAACCTTCTGTTATACTTCTTTCCTTTGGGAAAGGTTCGCATAGATTGATCCACTTTTATTTCCAAAATATTATATTATGCGAGAATTCCAGAACATTTAGTCAAGTCTTGCAAGGAAAAATTAAGGAACAATCTTCCTTTTATCATCTCATCTGATAGCCATTCCTTTTTTATGAAAGAACACAGTATGAGTTCAAATAAACAATTCAGAGTTGAAGAATCCAAAAATTCTATTCTCCCTTTTAAATAAAACATCTTATTTTGTAAGGAAACAGTTAGGGTCGACTCAACGGGAAGGTAAAACGTATTTAATATTTTTTCTATGCGTTTTTAAGGAGAGCTACTTTGTTCTGTCATTTACTTTGAGCCTAACAGTAAATCTTTTGTTTTTCACGAACAGTTGGCAATTATTTCCTTTTTATTTTATTTTTTTTTTAGTCGACTTGGAAACATTGAACACACATTTTGTTTGAAATCTAAAAGAAATGACGTTTATTCAATTAACCGAGTTATATCTTAGTTCAACCATTGTTTTACAAATTTGGCGTGCAAGGTAATTTTTTGTTTTTGACAGAGGAAAATATATAATTTCAGACAAAGTCTTCTGTTCTTCTGCTCTATATTTGGCCAAGGTATATTATGTGTTATATTTGACTTTTCTTCATTTTACAGATTTCATGTCATGTCTCTTTGTCATGAAGCGAAGAACAATGATTTGCTCAACTAAATCCCTTCCTAGTTAAATAAATCTTTCTCAGGTATATATGAGTCCCATTGCTACTGAAGGAACAGTCTACCTTCTCTTAATTCCTTTCCCTAATCACAGTAATCCTTTTGTTCTCCTTTCACTTTCTCTCTTTGGTTCCTCTGGCGGACAAATATTGCTCAGACATAGGCTAATAGACTTGGAGGATGAGAAGAACATTTTGATAGCCAAGGACACTAATCAAACCATTCCAGTACTCTTCTTGAATTGAAGATTTTTTTAACGTCTATTTGCTGTCTTCTTCTTCTTCTTCTTCTTCTGTTATAAAAGTATTTGAAAGAGAATTTCATATAACTTTCCCTTTGTTTACTTTTAAAATGATATGATTATCAAATATACCTATCAATATCATCATTAATAATATTTCTAGTTTTGATGCAAGATTAAAACGAAATGCAAAAGAAACCAGGAAAACGAACAGCTGTTAATTTGAGATCAAATTTCATGATGAACTCTAATGGAAGAGCACAAAAAAATACCCATCAAGAGTAATGAAATAGCAATAAAAAAAAACAAGCCAAATGTAACTGTAAACAGGAAGAGACAAGAAGCTATGAAATAGTATTTATTCATGAATTCCCACTAAAATAAGGTGGCCTCCTAATACCCACTTCGTTCGTTCGTTCGTTTATTGTCTTGCCGTATGCGTTGGCAGCCCGTAAGCAAATATTAATGACAAGTCAAAAGATTTACTGATTGAACGAGTAAGAGAACTATAGAAGTGAAAAGGGCTCCAGTCAGATTATTTTAGGCAAAAAAACAAAAAACAAAAGAAAAGCAGAACCAAAAAGCACATTAGACACCCGTAAGACCTTATCTTCCCACGTTTTCACATTGGAAATTTGTAATCCTCGCATTACCCGGTTCATTTGCTCCTTTTTTCTATTCCAACCTAGCTCTAAAATTATTATCCTTCTGATTTTCCTTGGGCTTATAACCTTTCCTCTTTTTGCCATGGCTAGAAAAGGGCATTAGGTTGCTCTTCTCATTGGCCTTTACTCTAAAAAAAACATTAAAAGCAGGAAGTACAGTATGCGTTTTTTCTTATCTAACTAGCAAAATTATATAACTTGTAGTTTGTTGTTCAAATGACCTTCATTGCATTTGTCCACGCCCTTTAACGCCTTTCCTAGGATGGAAAGATAAAGGAAGAACATGTAAGTGGAAGAAAATTAGGCGAACATACACCGTCATGGACCAGATTAATCTAATTTCTCTCTCTCTCTCTCTCTCTCTCTCTCTCTCTCTCTCTCTCTCTCTCTCATATATATATATATATATATATATATATGTGCGTGTGTAATACATACACATACACACACATATACATATATATATATATATATATATATATATATATATATATATATTATATATATATATATATATATATATATATATACACGTATATTCTGCTTCTAAAATTAAGGAAATAGTAACAAGGAATTACATCACAAAAAGTCTCCAACCTTTGCAGTTATTCTGTCCTTTCTTTCTCAGTGTCTCTTGCAAAACTACCCCTCCTCGTCTAGTAGGCTTTTGAAACCATTCCCCTGATAAAACTAAATAGACTCAGAACTTTAACATCAACTTTAAATTGAACTTTGGTCTCCAGACTTTGTAACAACCTTCGTCATCACAGCAGACCTTTCATAAGCCTGGAAGATCTAGGTGACCAGTGGAGCGAGTTTATAGTCACGCAGTGTTTTTCAGGGAGTGGCTCTGGAAGCCCTAAGAACTGGAACATGGTCTCGTTGCCCGGGTATTATGGCGGGAGGCCTTCAATGCCACGTTGGTCATGATTCTGGAACTTTGACATTAACGCTTGGTAATAAGGAAATTTTGTCGGAACAACTTTATTCCAGATGAATTTATTTGCATCTTTTAGAGGTTCTTATATGCTATTGTGAGTTTTTCATCGTATTTATTTATACTTATGCTATTTTCAGGGACTTTTTGAAAACATGGTTTTGGAAGGACTAGTCCAGAAGTTATTTAGATGTGTCTTTGTTTCTGCATAGGTATTTGTGAAAACAGAAAGGTCTTTTTAAAATGTGCTTAATTTCTCACATAACTGATTATGGCCAGTCTCTGGTAAAAAAGAAAAAGGAAAAAATGCGATTCATTGATTCCCTGATGTTTTTATCATTTTTTCATGACAGCGAAAGGTGTAATCTTTTATTATTAATCATTGCAGTATTATATTTCCAGCTCTGATAATTAATATGCTTACATTGTTTAAAAAATAATGATATTTGAAAAAAATACATTGCATTTCAGTAATAACTAAATGTCTCAACATCAACTTGACACCAAAATATTGCCCCAACTTGTACTTGTATGTTGCAATGTTGGATGTGAGAATATTTTCCAATTCTTTGCGAAACCGCTGCTTGCTTCGATGACCCCAATTTCACAATGCTATCCTCTTCTTCCGCTCGTAAAGGTTACAGTAAAGTGCTTGGTGGCAATAGTTAAATAGCCTTAATAGCCAGTCATTAGGGATAATGTTTTCCAAAATACGATAGTGTTTCTAGCTGTGCCGTTCTACGGTGGACACTGTATGCCAGAAATAGCTGAATATAAATGGTGCAATGTTGGCAGTTTCAATGCCAAATAAGTCATGATCTTCAGATCATGTTTCACTGAGAGAGAGAGAGAGAGAGAGAGAGAGAGAGAGAGAGAGAGAGGAGAGAGAGAGAGAGAGAGAGAGAGAGAGGGGGGGGGTGGCTAATACTGTATAAGAAAATTGAAATCTAGCTTTGACATTTTCAAATTATGCAAAGCCCTCAGGCGAGGAGTCACTAAAGCGAGTTTTTCATCACGATCGATCAACTATCAGAACATCCCGGATATATTTCTAGAAGGGGCGTGGTTGGGATTTTAGTTCGATATTCATAACTCGGAAATACTTGATGGAAGTACAGTTATAAATGAATTCTTAACCCACACTTGTCTTCTTTATAAGAAGTTGTTTGTGATAAAAAAAATTATATAGATTTTTTTTTTAATTTGATTTAAATCTAGAGCAAAATACGTATGATTCAATGCTGAAGTTTGAGAAATAAAAATATTATTTTGACATTCAGTAGATATCAGGGTTGTAAAATGTGTCAATTTGCAGCGGCTTATAATTGGAAAGAGACTATTCAGTTACTGTTATCTGATATAGGGTTACTCAACGTACATACTGTAGGTGTAGAAATCAATGGAATGCTATTAAATTTACACATTTTATCAAAGAATCATGGAAAATATTTGTTGCTGTTTTGGATTTTCCTTTACTTTTATATTCTTCTGTCTGTATTTGGTGATTATAATGCAGTGATGTGAATAATTTTTTAAAATACTCAATTGGGGGATTCAATATCTTGGAATGAATTAATAAGGATATGGACTTATTTCAATTGGATCCCCCTTGTTCTTTCTTTCACATCCATTTTCCTTTTTGCCAACTTCCTCCTTATTTCATGCCCCCCCCCCCCACCCCACATTACATTATATCTTTGAACTTTTGCCCGTCTCTTGCTGTTTGTTTACAAAGTTCATATGTTAACAGTTTGTCTGGTCAGGTTCTGTTCTTGCGATCAGACAACCAACGCCTCGAGATAACGACTGTCAAGTAAAATGTATTTGACGAGTGAAAAAAAAATAAATAAAAAGAAAATGGAAAAAACACCGCCTCTCCTTACGAGGCGACTCCACCCTTTACCCTTTTGTAGCGCCAAACGTTGCCACCACTGTGGTCATATAATCTGTCCTTGGATGAGACCAAGTTGAAGCAATACCCTTTGGTTAGGAATGGATCAATGATTTCTTTGTCCATTACTGATGATTATATCAAGGACTACAGTGTAGTGCTGAGATGAGTGTGGCCTTCTTAAGCCTGTTACGTCAAGTGTGACTTTTAGGCGTCTTTTCCATGCATGAGAGTTCAGGGATTAAATAGCGTATTTTCGTATTTTATTTGTCTGCAACATTAAAAAAAGACCGTTTGCAGGTTATTTAAATATATGTTTGTATTCATGATGATAAAATTGATAAATCCCCAGGATACTTAATCTCTTTATATATCAAACCCGTAGGGAATCTTCGTTTTATCTCAACATTTTATGTGAGTGAGATGTCGAGGAAAGAAGGACTTAACGAAACCATTACAATTCAAATATGGTAAAGTTGCGATTCAAGTCAGGTTCATTTCAGTTTATATGATAGGTTGCTTTATACGGCAACTGATGAGCCATCTGTTACCTGTTTGATGGGTAAACCCCTAACCGCATACCGTGTATTAAAAAAAAAAAAACTGTGCTTATGATCTACGTTAGGGGGAAAATTTTAAAATTTTACACACAAATCAAAGTAGAAAACTGGAGCATATGAAAGATTGGCATATGAAATCTACTGATTCTATATGAAAGTAATGCATATTCCTATTCATAACCGATAAATACTATATGAATAAAGAGTAAAGAGAAAAAATAGCAGAGAACAACCCTTAGGCTCTCATTTCCCCCAGCATCACATGGGACGAAGAAAACGCCATCCGGCCGGCAACCTCATCCCTTGAGAGGTGTTGAGAACGAAAAGTAATTTTCTTTCGGTGTCATCCCTTACGATGAAGAGAAAAGGAATATAGAATATACAGGCATACACACAAGCACACACACACGCATATATATATATATATATATATATATATATATATATATATATATATATATATATATATATACACACACACACACAGTATATCTGTGTGTGTGTAAACAACGATAACTAGAAAAAACGAAGTAAATTTGACGCTTATCTAATTTGAATTACGTTTGCCTTACATTCCACCTATGTAACATCTACCTGGAATTTATTTGCTACGTTGCAACTACATCAGCTACTGCTTTATACATCATGTTTCAGAATTGTTTAAAGTATATTTGCGTCCATACGTTATAATCTCCTCACATTGTAATCGTAAAGCGACAGTATAATGATCAGAGACTAACAAGCGTCAAAATCCTGTGGTCAGTACAATGCTCTTTACGGTTTGTTACAAAAACTTTTGTAGCAAATGTACAACCAAACCAGAATTGATAGCGAATTTCAAATAACTGATTTAAAATGCATCACCGCAGATGGAAGAAGATTGCATTGTTAAAACTGGGACACGAGTAGAAAATAAACTCTAAATAAAGACGCTGTATTATGAGCTTGGATTGTTGCTGCTTCGCAACGACAGATGGACGCAATTGGCAAAATAAAATTGAAACTTGTAAACGCAGTGTTAAGATCGAAATTACCAAACCGACTCGTCCAACGGCTTGGTAGAAAACAGGTCGACCTTAGTCACTTTTACGTCATTAAAGGTACGTAATTGATAGGTTAGCTGGGTCTCTCTCTCTCTCTTGCTAACTCCTACAATATAAATTCAGATTTTATTCATAGTCTCAGATGTAAGCAAATCTTTCAAGATAGTTTATTGGGAGAATTGTATTACTAATGGTCAGTAGGAAATATTAACAAAAGATTCTGAAAGATCCTTTCGGGTTTGATAAGTTATTCTTCCACTTTCAAGGCTTGTTTGATCACGGAATCGGAGGAGTTGGTCTGCGAGTCTAATGTCTGAGAGGAATAATCTTTAAAAGGAGTGTAGCTGCATTTAATGGTAGATATTTTTTTTTCGTCAGTAAAATTATCAGCAGAATCAAAATTGTTAATGAAGAATTGTTATTAATCTTTTTTTTTAATTACCACCTTTTAAGGAGAATGTGTTATATAGCGTTGGTTGCAATGAACGAACTCAACTAAATGAAATGAATATAAATAGCTCTTTCGATTTTAGATTTTTGTTTATATTTTACATGTCCTTGCAAAGAAGAACCCGCCTTCTCTTTGCCAATCAGACTCATTTATGTAGGTCTCACGATCTCATCTAAGAGAATCTTATGGTCTTTTTTTATAGAAATAGATAGAAGTTTTACATATCGCTTTTGGCTAAGTGTGGAGCCTCCCTGAAGAAGTTTATTCCTTGATGTTATCCAGACGAGATGTCTATAATTATTTGCACTGGTTTATGATAGGAAAGGGATCGGTTGTTATACGGGATCATTCGTTGCAGAAAAAAAAAACTGTTTTTGCTATCCAAAGGAAGCTTCTCTTTTAGCTTATTTTTATTTTCTGTCTTTCTTCTTCTCATTTTTGCATTTTCTCTTTAATTCTGTATTAAAGGTTCTAATTGTAAGTCTGTTCATTGACAATGAATACTTAATTTACTTGCATCTTATTACAGTTAAAGATTACCTGAATTGTCGGACTTTAACTTGACGTATTACTTAATAATTTGCTTTATTTAGGTATAAAGTCTATTACAAACTTTCGCTAAAAATATATACTTTTATTATATTTGAAAATATAATCATAGGTTTCGATTAAAAAGACTTTTATAAGGGCCTCTTCAAATAAATGATATTCAATGTTTTATTAAGAATTTTTATTCTTTTCCGAGTAGGCATTTTTTCTCATTAATGACAATATTCTTTCTACATTGGGAGAGCTATGGTGCTTCTTTTTTTTTTTTTTTCCTGATTCTGAAAATCTTTCATTAATTCTGTTTGTCTCTCCTGAAAGTCCCTCATCAATTATTTTCCATGTTGGAACTCCTCCTTAAAGCAGATTTTCTTTTTCTTTCTGAAAACTTTTCCGTATCTAATTCTTTTCGAATTGAGAAAATTTCAATTGAAATTTCCTACTGAAATTTTTCATTATAATGTAATGATCTTTAATTGTCGCACTACTTATCATACTAAATCCTAATCAGCATATTCCGTAACAACTATACCTGAAGCAATAAGAATGATTATTATTGAGATGATAATGACCACATAGATGGTGAAAACATAATTCTTATAGTAAAGGACATGATTGTTTATATATAAATTTGAACACATAAATGACCAAAGTAAAATGAAGAGTAAGAGGAGAAAATTTGGGTTTGGAGATAAATAAAAATCAAATAAATAAATCATAAAAATCTAAAGAGACATTAGCATTATAGAGAGAGAAATGACAAAAAATAAGAAGAGTATTCTTTTTTTGAAAAGGATATGGATATCAGAGATGACCATCTTAAGTGGTGCTCCAAGCTACTAACGTACTCATGCCAAGGAGATCGATTTGATCTGGTTTTTCCAACCATTAAGTTATCAGAGATCCTGACCAATAACATGCACCTAGAGATGGCCTTTTTTTTTTTTTTTTTTTTTTTTTTGCCTCTAAGATGTAAGAGTCTTGGAAGAGTTGGGGAAAGGGTAAGACACGGGAGTGTAGTGAGTGCTTGGGTGGATGAGTCTTGGAATGAGGGGGCGGTGTTGAAGATGGGGGGTGGCTGAAGGCAATTTTGAAATCATGTTTTTTTTTCTATCTTTAGATCGTGTACATAACTGGGTTGTTCCTTGTGTGTGTCCATCTACGTGCCTCTTTATTAAGTCGGTGTGTCTGTTTTAATATATATATATATATATATATATATATATATATATATATATATATATATATATATATGTATATATAGATAGATAGATATAGATACATATGTATATATACATATATTTACATACAGTAGATATCTATCTACCTATCTATCTATATATATATATATATATATATATATATATACTGTATGTATATATATATATATACATATATATATATATATATGTATATATATATATATATATATATATATATATATACTGTATATGTATACTGACAATCGATTTACATTACCTTTTAGGTAATGTAATTTTATGATCAACTTCTAGAACTGTTTCATTTTTCTTATTGTTAGAATATTGAGAGGCGTCTATACGAAATTCAGGAACATAAAACAAACGAGTAATGACTCATGTGTTTGAAATCAAACTGGATTAAGAATTTAACGCAGTTACTCTTGGAAGAATATGAGGGGCAAAGAAAACGGGAAGCAACCCACCAGCATTCCGTTAGGTGAACGGCCATGACCTGTCCTTATTAGAACTTAGGACTTGGACAGCAGCTAACGTAGCCAAGGTAAACTAGATCACCTGAGGTGTCTTTACCCATTTGTTCAGAAACTGCTCAAGTAAACGAAACTACAAGTTGACCACATGAAACAATGTTGACGAAAGAATAAAAATGGGTACCTAGTCAGGTATTTAATCTATTCTTGTTGCGGATAATTGTGTACTCAGCAATAAGAAAAAAAAGTTATGTTCTGCAGGAGCAGGTTTGACTCGTTACCCTTGATCCTTGAGAGCTTGACTAGTGTATAAGCCGCTGATTCTTTTAATAGTCTGAAATTTTAAAAGAAATTGGCACCTGCACAGTGTGACAAAGATCAAATTTCTCTTGAAGAATGATAAAACACTTCCCTCACAGTTGTATACTATAAATTAATAGAGATTTTATCAAAAGGAAGAAAAATTGAAAACAGAGGCTAGTATGGTGTACCTCAGTTTTATGTCGATAAATGTCAAAAGCTATCTTAAATGAATAATTATTCGCAACTTGAGAAGAGGAACACTTGTCAATACAGCAGCCAAGGGCTAAGGAATAGTAATCCCAATAGAGACAAATTCATAAAGAGTAGACGCAACAGAATTCATGTTATTGGTTTTTTTGTTAAAATGCTAAATACAGAAAAATTAATACCTCTAATGTTCGAAAGCAATTGAAAGCAATGAAAGAATACAGTAATAGCACTGATATTATTATGATGAAATTAGCATAAAATGTACCTTTAACAAACCAAATGTACAGTATATGATTAAGAAGAAGGCAATAGAACTTCATGGAATTACTGGATAACTTCGAGAGACGAGAGAGTTACTTTCCTGATGATATTTACAAGAGGCGTCTAGCCGAGGGCAAAAGAACACTGCCCAAGAGCAACTAGACCACACCTTGATGAGGATGACTTGGTTTAAATTCTTGATGAGCATCTGAAGGTTACATCTTCCTACCATAGGGGGAGAAGAACCCCGCCCTGCTAGTCCTTTGAGATATCATACAGACCGGCAGAGATGAGGACGCCATGTATAAAAGAGTCCTGGAGGCTTTTGGAGGTGTTTCCAGGGGAGGGTTAGTGCCCCATTTGGATTACTGTGAAATCTCAAGGACTTCTGGGTGGGGTGACTCTCTTTTTGTGGTCGTCCTCATTTGATGCTGCTGCAGGCATCCAGGATCGATGGATTCGCATTACTGATTCTGTGATGAAAATTATTTTGTTATATAATTTGCCTTAATTTGAGGATCTTCTATTCTGTATCTGAACTTTTGATGATGTAAAAAGTATTAATTTACTTCATTCGTTTTAGGATATAATTGGTCCAATTTTGAAACGTGATGGTTGACTAGTAATACAAAAAACGAAAAAGTAATTCTGATATTGAAAGCCATTGTATCGTGTTTTGAGAATATTCGGTTCGTAAAAATATAATCTGACAGGATACTAAATAATAGCTATTTGAGTTTTTGTCTTTACATAAAGAGGGTGTGGCTATTTTACTCTTACGTCCTCTAAACACAAAGGAGATGAGTTGCTAAGGCACCTCATGCTTTCTGAAGATGCACAGTTACTGTGGAAGGTGGAAAATATAAGGCAAATGTAGTTTTTAGATGGATGTCATCTTGAAGAGGTTGATCATGCCACATTGCATTAGACCAATATACCGGTTATAGATATTTCTATCTTTATATCATTTTTTTCATTATTTGTAATTTCCATTTATTTCTTCATGATTTGAATCTTACATCTAATTCGTTAATTTGTATTTTCCATTTTTTCTTAGAATTTTCATTTATTTCATATTGTTCAGGATTTTGTTAATTTCACTTTTTTGATCTAATTATTCTTTCTCTTTCCAGTTTTTTTTTTTTTCATATATTTCCAAGACGCATGAGAAACTTGTTCTTGAGCAATTCATTTATAGGTGAATTCATTTTCCTGAGCCAGATTCACGAATTGAGAAATTTACCTCGCAATAATTATACTCTTCTCTGTACGAACGTGAATCCATATACCTCTCTTTCCTTGTAAGGTACACAAACCATGCTTATGATTCGTGAGCAGCTTTTAATTTTTCGTTTCGAAGTACATATCACTATCAAATGATAAGGCAAAATATATTTCCCCGTTGAAAAAAATTATCTGTATCATTCTTCTCTTTTAGAACTTGATTCACATTAACAGTGTTTTCGTAAATATCATAATCGGTTTTGTTTGTAATTTCCGGCTCTCTCTCTCTCTCTCTCTCTCTCTCTCTCTCTCTCTCTCTCTCTCTCTCTCTCTCTCTCTCTCTCTCTCTCTCTTAATCAAACAAACAGTTTTTTTTCTTTTTCTTTCTAAACGAATTAGGAAATGTGTCTGATTGGAATTCAAGATGACGAAAGAGCTGTCATACTGAAGCCATTACTTAATAAAACAATTTATTTTTCAGCCCAGGAACCTATGAAGAAAAATATGATGTGCACGCAAAGATGTAAATGGCACTGACATACAAAAGTCATTACGCAATATTGTATCACCATGATATAACAATTTAGTACAAACTTTTAAGAACCTAAAAATATAAGATAGTAATAAAAATGTTTGATTACTGCTATGCCAAATTAGAAATGTGAGTTTTTAGTGCAATGACGAAAAGGGATGTTATAACACGTAATGTTATGTACCTTTGTCTGAACTGTATACATAAATATGACAAATATGAACATGAGACTTACATGTTCTAATCCATGGATTTTTACTGAATATGTATGTAAAAGAAAATATATACATTAATATCATAATTAGAACTCATTTGTATATATATATATATATATATATATATATATATATATATATATATATATATATATATGGGGCTTATGCTCCTGTTCTTAAAAAAAAAAAAAGAACTGACAACAAGATCCGATCCTGCAACATTATCATTTGTCGTCATCTAGTAATTCCTGAGAACGAAATAAGTTTGATGAGTCCGGTAATGCTTTCGTGAATTCAAGTCGTGAGTGCTTGGCAGGTTCTGAAGACGACACCAAAAACATTTTCAACGATATCGAAGACGTATCATGAACCATTCCGAAGATGACTGTATTTTCACTGGTCTTTGTATTCGCTTGCTCGCCTTGGCCCATTCTCGCTCATTTCAAGCGCAGGTTCAATATTGGCTGACTGTTTTCTTTCTTCATTGAGTTCAAGTTCCTTTTTTCTTTAGCTCTGTTTCTCTGTCTGGTTTGTCTGTGAGTTTAACCTTACTCATGCACTTTTTTTTTAATGCTTTATCTTTTCCACAATTGCATAGAATAATTGCTGTTTCATACAGTCGTGTTTGTAGTAAGTGCACGTTCTCTCTCTCTCTCTCTCTCTCTCTCTCTCTCTCTCTCTCTCTCTCTCTCTCTCTCTGCGAGTGGCTTATGTCTAACGATCATGACTATTACTTATTTGTGGGATTATTTGGATGTGCGCCGTTATCCTTTGCTCATCGGGAATCCCACTTTGGGGCATGCGTCATCCTCCTTCGTCTGCTTTGGCCTTTTCTTGATCTGCAACAGGATCTCAAGATAGTTGGGTACTTGTGCCTGTCCTTCAAAAGCATATTGTGCTGGAGAAAGACACTAGGCAATCACTAGTTGTATTGTTCTTACGGGGCCTCATAGAAGTTCCAAATCTTGAGTTCGATCTCTCTCTCTCTCTCTCTCTCTCTCTCTCTCTCTCTCTCTCTCTCTCTCTCTCTCTCTCTCTCTCTCTCTCTCTCTCTCTCTCGTGGAAATTATTTAAAAAAATCATTGTTAGTGACTATATACTTTCAGCTAAAGTGTTTCTTAAATATATGGTACCTTTACGTATTCCAAAAAATGTAAAAATAATAAATATTCATAAGCAATCTAGGTTTGAGTGAGGCTGTAGCAATTACTTGGATATACTGAAGTTTATTGCAGGTATCGTTACCATTTCGGTAGGTAGGGCAGATGTCATTACAAGTCAGTGTCAATCAAAAATCTTGTTGCTGGCCTAAGACTGGCTATTGGACTATCGCTGGCTGGGATTCAACATAACTTTTAGGGTCAAAGGAGCAAATGTACTTTTGAGTACTGCCTATAGATTTCATTTACAACGGTATGACTAAATTAACGAGTTTCGTGGTAAGCAGTTAATTGGAAGATTTCAAATATGGCTGAGCGATTTATAGCCTTTATGAAAATGCATTCCTTATGAATTGACTATTTATTTCGCTATAAATCTACATCTATGAGGTATATAACAAAGTTTGGGTTACTTCTAGGACTGTTATATGTCAAGTACATCTTTTTTAAAATATTTATTCTATTTGCAGTTGTTTAGGTATGATGTTTCTTCGAAAGCACTGAATTCTGTATTCTGACAATACCACGCATGGTGGTTCATCTGTCTATAGCTTCGTCTAACAAACCCGCCTGGTCCTCTATCACCCTTTATCAAGGTTTTTTCTGCCTTTCTCTCTGCATCCATCTCCTCCCTCGGCTTCTCTCCCTTTCCTTTTTTTTCATATGATGACGTCACTCCCATCATCACCATAAACAATGGCCTACTCTCGAACGCTGCTATTTGACTCGAGATGAGGGCTCCAATTTTGGGAGTAATTTGATGAACGTAAACACGTTCACTTGGGGAACCGAACGGCCTTGGTGGTTATGAAGAAGAAGAAGGAGGAGGAGGAGTAGCAGAAGAGGGCGAGAAGTGGAGGGGAGTAGGATGAGGATGAGGAGAAAATATAAAAAGAGGTGGTTTAGAAAAATAAGTAGAAGTAAAAAAAAATAGCGAAGATTCAAGTAAGAAAAATAAAGAGAGGATGAGAAAAGAAGTTTGGTAAAATAGATAAGAGAAAAAAATATATAAATGGATGGAAGAGTAGATAGGTAAGAGGAAAGGGCGTGGCTCCTCTACGCTATGTTCGTGAAATTCTTTCCCGTAAATTTATGGCATTTCAGGATTTAGTGCGGGAGTTGTAAGTGCGATTCTGTACACAGATGCAACTGTTACTTGCAGTATCAATACTGTTGCTTCATTTTACTGCTGTTTTCGATTGTTGCCATTTTTGAGTTCTTCGGTTTTTTTCAGGTTTATATAGTTTTCCGAGGTTTTCTTTATAACATTGACGTTAAGTTCAATCATTCTGATATTGGATTTGCAGATATTACAACAGCGAATATTTAAAGGAAAGCTTCTATGTATTTAACTGTTCCAAATTTTTCATTGAATATTTTCTTCAATACCCCAACTTTTGATTTTACTAGTACTTTTTTTTCTTTTTAAATAACAGCAGCTACTAAAGATGTTTTTATTGGTAATGTCATTCTTAACTACTACGCAAGATCTTAGAGACATTAGAAAGGGAATTTAATCCGAATTCACATCTCATACTGGCTCCCAATTATTTTCTGAATTTCTCAATGGTAAACACTATCAATAAATTGTGAACACTTTCTATCCATTAATCATTTTGCAACAAGCACAGATACGTCATGCAATTTGACGTATGCAATGTAATAATTGTAGATTTGTACATTTTGATATAGCTTTTGAAGTTTTTGTTCTTTCTTATGGTGTTTTTGTCGTCATTGCCTGTCCCAAGAGGCAATCGTTGCTAAGTTTTCGTTGTCAATTCTCGTGCTATTTTTACACTGGTGTGTCGTGAGCTAACGAGCATGAATGCTCTCAATTACGCCATTTCGTTCCCATTTCAAGCGTGTTTCTATTGCAAATTTATTTATCTATTACCCAGCATTTTGCACTGTAGTTGTTTATGAACTTTTTTTCTCACTTCACCAGTGAATTGTCACGGCACTGTTGCAACAATAAATTGCTCTATACTTCCGAAGAAGTAATTTGTTTTCACATTCTCCTTTTTAAGTATTTATTTTTATGTTCTTATTTTACTGATGGCGATAAACATGTAATCTTCAGTTACACGGTAGTCCTTGTTATAAGAATAACAGCAATTTCTATAGTTTTTATTGATGCTGACGATGATGTAGCTATTGTTATGCCATTCACATCTGTCGCTGAATGATCTTGATAGCTATTCACTTCCTGTGCGTGAATGGTCTCTCTTCAGTAGTGCCGAAGAGCGCATTCTTTGGACTTAACTGCTATTGAATTTGAAGATGTCTAGTCGACTCTACCATCATAGTCAGTGTTGATAAAGATTGAGAAGAGCTTAGAAGAGTCCTCTTTTGCTATTGCTTTAACCATTGCCTTCGGTTGATTTGGCTGAAGCAAGGAATAGTAGGCGAAATTTACTCATCATCGTGGTGCTAATCAGTTTTTCTAATATGTTGTTGACAAACTCAACTCTCTGGGTCTAAAATTATAATAAAATATTGTAATTTTTTTTAAATTGTCAATAAAATTTTTATTTTCTGATTAATTTTTCTAATGGAGTTAATCACATTCATGGTACGGTTATATTCAACTTGAGAATGTGAAGTTATTTAGATTGATATTTCAATTACAGCAGTTAGCCAATCTTTCCAGTGTCTAAATTGCATGTTTTGAGCCAGCGTATATTTTTACACCACTAATCTTCATAACGTTTGATTTATTTTCTACTTCAGTAATTGATGTTTCAATATTATTCTACTGTGTTTAAGCTTTACATAAAGACTATGATCAGATTTAGTTTGGAATTTTTTATTGACTGAACAAATCTACCAGCCAATTTCATAGCACGTGTTCTCTTGAATGAGTTTCGTAATGGCAGGGCTATATTTTGTTTGCAGAAAGACAAATAAAATATGCTAAAATTAATTCACCTGTTTCTGATCTTAGCAGAGAATATTTATTTTACATAGAGATCAATTCACACGGTGCAAATGTCTTTTGCAAAAAGCGTAGATAAAAATGCTTGGTTTGTTGTAAGGTCGGCCACTTTCGTAATCTAGGTTACTGCAATGCTTGTCATTTCTTATACAGGCTCGAAACATATCTGGGACTCTTCCTCTTTCGCATAGCAGCCATTTGTCAACAGTTGCCTATAACTGTACAGGCAAGTTTGTAAAAATCACTCCTTTGACGTATACTTTAACAACTGCCAAGACATGCCACAGCAGCATATCTCCCTTCTCTAATCAAACACCATAATGCGGAATCTCAGACCCAAAAACAATCCAAACGTGGCAAAAATGGGTCTCGTGGAAAACCCATGAAGATATTTCCCATCCATCGACCATATCATCATGGAAAATATGTAGGAAAAGTAATTTCCCGTTCTGCTCCTTGCGTCGCGCAATGGCGAGTACCAGGGGATGGGACTTGAGCGGAGATGGGGGCAAGGACATTTACCTTGTCACTAGATTGACTTATCTCAAGGTCATGCTTCCCTTAACCCTTACTCAACTGTATTCATCCTCACATGTCTTGAGCATTTTCTCCTCACAGTCTTTCCTTAATGGTACGCCACGGTGACGTTTCATTTCACTTCCTACTTCGTTCCTTTTAAGTTTTCTGTTTAGGTATTCTCCTGTTTGCTGAGGAGGTTAAATGTTTCTGAGGATACGGTTCAACTTCAGCGTGTTAGTTGGATTACGGTGTGAGTTTAATAATTTTACTTTTTTATTAGCTTTCAACATTTTCCAGAATATTTTTATCTGTAATATCCCCTGTCCAATAATTTGAAAGGTCAGTAAATAGCTTTACAAGCTTAGGCAGAGTAAAATTTTAATAAATATAGAGGGGTGGGAATAAGAAGAAAATAGAAGAGAATATAGGATTTTAAAGACATGGATGTTGCAATAAATGAGCAAGAACCAATAAAGAAATAATTTCAAGATATATGTCCTTGAATCAAAATAGCCTTTGTTGGTTTTTTACTTATGGATGATTCTGACGACTAAAAATGAAAACAATAGCTCGTACTAGTAAGCCATATGGCCAAGTAACATTGAAATTTTCAGCTGTCGAACAATGGAAATTTTTCGAGTGCAGCGAGTGGAGATCCTCCTCATACCTCGCTGACAATATGATAATTGGCTGATCCTCAGTAGTACTCTACTATGAGTGGCAGAGTTTATTTAACTCCCAGGGAACTGAATAATTACTATTGTACAGTGCAATAGTTGCCCCCAATCTACAAAAAATCACCGGCTCCTACTAATCTCTAACTGTTACGACAAAATACCCATCTCCTTATATAGATGATCTTAAGTAACAGTTAATTCATTATCATCGATTAAAGCATTTTTAGTTGACATTATTTATTACAACTAATTGGATAGATTTCCCTCACCAGTTTGTATTTTTGCTGGTGTGTGTTAAATATGTTTTTACCTTCATTTTCATCATGCAATTTGTCAATTTCTTCTAGTCATCTTTAGATTACTCCCAAGTAACTTTTATTATGATTCTTTCATATTCTACGCTAATATATCAATGAATGAGTTTTATTTTCTCGTGAAATCCATCAATATGATTTTAACAATATATTTTTTTCAAGGTTTATGCTTGAACGCCTTTATATCAAGAGACTTATACTCTTTATATTCGTTTATTTTCCTATATGCTTTGTCATTGCCGGTTTCCTCTACTGTCCTTAAACAATTATTGATAACTGATAATGCTAATAATGTTTTATAAGTTGTATAAATTATAAGTTTACTTTTTATTAGTATTATCGTTATAAATATTTGTAGGATTATCCTTATAAAAACAGTTTATGTAAATCTGCACGGTTAATGAGTAATCTATGCAATGTGGTTCTTTTAATACAATACAGTTGAACCCTAGTAATAAACTCGATAGTTTTATAAAGACTAACTAAAATGTATTTATTTTCGAACTTAATTTTCTACAAAACCAAATCTTTATGGATTCTATTTCTGCCTTATCATTTTTATTACTATCATATTTCCGGACCCCATAATTACTTTTACTTTTCGTTACCGCCAAGTCATCTTCATAATCCAAGTGCAGTTTTCCTTGAATCGATTGTTGATTGTTTATTTATTCCTGTGGACTGTTGAAAAAAGAAGAGGAGGACCTGAAGGTCCCTTCTCCAGACGTGGTTGGATGGTTAGAAGTAGGACTGCTTAACTCAATGATGATTGTGTAATTATACATTTCATATCTCTTGCCTTTTCTTTTCTCTTTATTTCAGTCGAATTTATAATTTCCTATCACCAACGATATCCTACCGAATGCCAAATTTTCATGTATTTTTCAAAGATTTTCCTCTTTATTATCCATTTATTCATTCGTGATTCTTCGATTATTTTGTCCTGCCTTTTGTGCCGAGCATATTTTTTTACATGATTCGAAACATCCTCATGGAGAAAAGATAATTTTCTCTGTAGTGACGAAATAATCTTTGACTTGTTCCATGCTTTTACTTACTCAAACTTTCTCTATTTCGCTGATAAAAAAGAGATTAAAACTCTTGTTTTGACTGCCAGAATCTGGTATGGAAGACAACAGGATCTTCTGTCATGGCGATTTCATTTTAAACTATTACTGCATAATGCATGTATATACGCAGGCATCTATGTATGTGAGTGTGTGTAAGAGATGGAGGGGCCACATTTTGACAGGTTAATTTTCATCACACCTTGGAGTAGTTGAAATTTGCTTTAGGTTCACCTGAATGATGATCAGAATCACCGATGTTTGTTTACATTTTTAAGTTCTATGGAAGAAATGTATAAATGGTAAATATGTCGATACGCTGAATAGATAAAAAAAGATAAAGTTGGAGAAAACATGATTTAATATGATACATTTTCATCCTTTCATAGCATCAAGACAATCCTGCTATAACCTCAGCATAACCTCGACACTCCCCTGGCGTAAGCCAACCGGGGTCACGTAACCCATTTAAGCAAATGGTCGCTTTGGCAACTGCTGGGCGCCGTCTCCTAATGCCGAGTTCACGGATAGGATCCCGCTTTGGCTACGTCAGGTGGAATGTAATATTCGATTAAATTATTCGACACTCATTATAAGTTTTCTTATTAATTTTAACTTTAATATAATCAGTCACGTAAAATTTGACATTTACAATGACGATACACGTCTTAATTGTAGGGGTATTCTTCTACAAAGTCTTTAAATTCAGATTTTAACAACATTTTTATAAACATCGTTCTTGTCACAAGTGACTAATCACGGTCGTCATTGTTTTTACTTACACGGTTTTGGTCTTATCTTCACGTCAGCTTTCACATCTGCAGTAACTCGTCCAATTTTCTTTAACTGTTTTCAAAATGTCAATGATTTCATTAGGATCTTCGGCAACTTGTCTGCACCTGTTTTTTATCTTCAGTGATGCTAAACAAGAATGGAGAATTCGTGTTTTTCCATGATTTGTATTTGATTCATTGTTGCTTCAAAGACTTACTTCATAGTAGTTTAAAAAGCATGTCACATTTCCATTTAGTTGCAGTAGTACAGAAAATAAACAATCCTCTTCTCTAACAGTCTGATATGAATAAGCACTGCCACTTGCATGTGAGTAAATTTGTTCTAGTAAAAAGGTAGATAAAAGTTATAGAAGCCAACCAAATCGATAACAGACCAGAAGGGGAATTTCTAATAAGTGGTCAGATAAATGTTTAAACGAGTATCGAATGAAAACCCAGCAAAATTGTACTGGTTATTAGCGTAAGCAAATGGGATTCCAGTTATACAAAGGTGCAAAAAATCAAGTAAACGGAGATGAGAATGTATATACAGGCAAGATCATTCTTAATTTCAACAACTCTGGCGTTGAAATATTTTGAGGCATTTAATGAATGCAGAACTTTGCAAAATGATCTTTAAACGACTCAAACCACTCTGGCCTTGCATCGAACACTCGGTTAATAAGAACCAAATAAGCACATTCAAGTAAAATATGCCAGGCCTCTGAAACCTTGCTTCGATGTACTTCAGGGCCAGTTTGTACCCAGAATTAATGTTTTTTTTTTCATCTTTGTTTTTTGTTTCTTTTCTCATGACATTTCCAGTTTTTTTATGTTGTGACAACAAAATCACTTTCTTAACACCTTTTAGATTACCGATTTGTTCAGTCCTTTGTGTTGTTTATTTACTTGTTTATATGTTCTCATTTCTATGTTATACCTATATCTTCCGTTATATTTTACTTAGCATTTAGTTTTTCTTTTACATTGCAAGATTTAGATAATAACTGTGAATTACTGTAGTCCATATGCTGTTTTTTTTTCTTCCTAGCCAAGGAATGTTGCTCGATCTATTTATTTGCTGTTTTTTATGACATGCTCATCTGGTAACTGATTATTTCATTTAAACGTTTAATTTTTTACGTTTTTTATTTACTATTTTTTAAAAATATAATCAAGTAATTGATTGCGAGCTGCTTATATGCAAGGAATTGAATTAATGTACTTATAAATGTATAAGTACACTAATGAGGTTGGGCAATAATAATAATAATAATAATAATAATAATAATAATAATAATAATAATAATAATACCAGCAACAAAAGTAACAATATTAAAAAGAGTAGATATGAATGCTTTCATTATTTTAAATTTGCACATAAATTTTCTTTAATCTTTTGTATTTCAACCACCCACTTGCAGTTTTGTTGGCATTTTACAGAAAGCATGAATACTGCATGAATACCTTAGCCATTTCATGTTCCTTGTATATGTTAGGATCTACTTTTCTATTTTACAAAGATTACTGATTTTTTAATGACTATTCTTTCATTTCCATGTCGTTGTAACCTTGGGGATTTTCTACTCAGTTTAAGTGTAGGATATTAGTCATTCAATGATAGGATTCCTGTGCGCGACCACCTACGTGCCTCTTATACCCCACAAAGGACCTATGCACAATTTTCCTATTTGTCTCTCTGTCCGGATAGCAGTACCTGTTAATCTAGTCATGATTACATCAAATTTGCCCTCTGCTCCCAAGCCTTATTATCCATTGATGTCTCACTTTTAACTGGTAGTTCAGCAGTAAGTGACGATAATAATGTTTTTAGTCACTTAAAGACGTATATATCATGGTATGGCTTAAAAAGTATGAGGGTAAGAATGAATATATATATAAAAAAAACACATCAACAGGTAATTTTGCTGTTGTTAGTCTTTTAACAAGTCTCTAAGGTCTCAACTTAACCCACTCAACCTGAATCGGGAGTGTGTAAGGCTAGCACAACTCTGATTATGGTATGAGTGTGTAAGGGGGGTGGGGGTGTTATCAGGGAGTCGTTAATTTAACCTTATTGAACTTGAAACTGTTCAGAAGTAACTCGATATGAAAGACAATGCTCGTGGTATCCTTAGTCGCCACAGTAAGCAGATAGATTTAATCTTACGAAATATGAAATATCTCATTTCCTAAGTGAATTATCACTACAATAATAAATATATCATGTCCATAACTGTCCACGGAAGAAACCTTATAGGACAATATCTAATTGGAAGTTGCAATTAACTTTTTTTTTTTTTAAATGGTGAAAATAACCGTGTCCTTGTATGAAATGAAACTAAGGCCGTTAAATGTGCGTAACGAAACAATAAAATTTCTCCTCACAGGAGCTTTTTTTTCTTAGCATCGTGATACAACAGTGTTTGATTTCCTTAGTTGAGCATAATTAAATTTAGATCGATTTAAAAAGAATATCAAATTTGTCTCTATAATTAACTTAAAGACATGAAACTTAATATTTTCCCGACCCAGCCTTATGAAATGAAGCTCTGTTTTCAGGTGTTATTTTAACAAAAGGATGTTTGATCTTAGCGATATAAGAAATTGAATGTCTGAAAGCAATTCCTCTTATTTCTCTTGGCAAAACATTGCTACCTCCAAACGACTTACTAATTATTTTACAGATGACCAATGCATTTTAAATTGCCTTTGAGAGACGGAAATAGGTGAAGTAAAGTGGAATATAGTACAAGGTAATATGAAGATATCCGTGTGACTTCACTTTCTCGTACTTCAATTGTTACAACTACATTCGACTTCATTTGAAACCCAATAGGTTCTATGTATCTGTTGGTGATTTTTTTAAAACATATTCTCGGGTTTAGTTTTATCTGTTCTCGTGCGGAGCACATGTCGGGAAACTCAGAATTATTGGAAAAATTCTCACATCTTTTATGTATCCTTATGATATACTTCAGTCAAAATATTCTCATAGCAGGATTAGATTTCAGAATGTTGTTATTCAATTTATGCATAACATCACTGACTATGCAATGGTCTTGTCGTTCATTCACCAGTTCTTATGAATCACGTACTCTTTTGCAAACATTTTACAAACACAGAAA
>NC_090730.1:119020368-119025368 GCF_036898095.1 Palaemon carinicauda | reverse complement strand
GAGAGAGAGAGAGAGATGTGAAGTTGACCTTAAAGCTCATTTGATTTGGCGATAAAGTAAATGTTTAACTTGTCTTGAGATCATCTCGGTCTCTGAGGTATAGTTGATCAATGTTTACTCGGCTGCAGTGGTGTTTGGATTTTTAAGAGTCCTTGGTTGCTATTATGTGAAGGGTATGAAATGCTTTTCTACTCAATAATTACAAAAGTTTAAATAGAAACGAGGGTTTTATAACACAAGGGAAAATACTAAAGGTATAACCTTTAGGTAACTTTTACAGGAACTTCTGTTGATAACGAGTTCTTTGTTTTTTTCATGGCAATACTTGTGCGGACAATCTTTCAATAACTAAACAGGTGTATTCATTACCAAGTTTAATCTTGATAATTTGTAAATCACGTCTATTGGACTATTATTTTCAAACCTTACACTATTTTACATTCCCCATCGAATCTGTAATGACGATTTCAGTCATTTTGAGACACCCAATCATTGCAGTATAGTGCTATTAGTAATAGATCTGTAATTTCATTGTTGTTTCCTCTCAGGTTATCTGACATATCAAAATCATATTTTTCTACTTGATATACTGGATGATGTCACAATTTATTCTTATTAAATAGCTAAGTCAAGTTACACATAAAAGAACTATTGCAATTACCATGGATATTACTTAATTATATCAGGTAATAAATAGCTAAATTTCTATATAAACAAGCGCTTACTTACTCTTTCTGTTCCTTAAATAGTCAAATGGTCTCTTTTCATAATGATTTTTTATTGTATATTTATTCAGTCAATTCCTTTATTTAACTGTGTTATTATTTAGTGCCTTCTTCATTTAATAATTTAAACACTTTTTGTTTTTGTTTACTTGGTCACTTCTCATTTGTTCACTTGTGCTTTTTGCTCATTCTATTTTATTTCTCCTCCTCTTATTTTTGTTAAAGTTTTAATAGTTTATATAGGAAATATTTATTTTGGTGTTGTTGTTGTCTTTTAAAACATTTTATTCCCTTTTCCTTTCCTCGCTGGGCTATTTTCCATATTGGAGCCTCTGAGCTTATAGCATCCTTCTTTTCCAACTAGGGTTATAGCTTAGCAATTAATAATCACAATAATAACAATAATATCAAGATCACCAATGAAAATCCCCAAACCCCAACCAACATAGGAGAGACCAGATGTACAGAAGAAAATTGCCATGTCTGGCATTGTACATGAAATCGGATTTTTTTCCGGATGGGGCAAATGAAATAATAATGTCATGAATTCCCATTCTCACATTTAATCAGACAAATGCTAATCATTATCGCCGAGAAGTCCAAGGTTAATATGCTATAATTTCCGTGCTACGTCAAGCAAAAGATTGAACGCTTCGATAACGTCTAACTAACACTTATCTTTTACCATGAAGAGTAGATATTCCTATTGAATGTGATACACCTGTTTTTCCACGATTTCCTTTTTGGGATATATGGATCTGTGTGTGTAATTTGAATAATTACGTCCGTGCATCTTTGTTTACATTTTTGGTGTACCTTTACCAAAATTATTACATTTGGCTGTTGTGTATACTGTTTGTGTGTGTGTGTGCGCGTATCTTGGGCTCTAAGTTTTCTTTTATTCTATTTGCGATTTTTACTTTACTTATGTATAGTTATCTGGTTTCCCCAACCACTATTTTGATTCATCACCTTATTCTTGGTCTTTTCAATTTTTTTACCATTAATCTAGAAATGATGATAATCCAAAAAATTTCTTATTCGAAAAATACGTTGTAAAACTGAACTAATATTTCCTTGTATTATTCTATTCCTATAATCATATTTCATTGCACCTCGCAGTAGTTTGCCTCATCATGGAGGTCCAATTACAGATATAATGTAACTTTTTTCACACCGGCATCAAATTACCTTTAGTTGATTATGTTTCCGGACGCATATTTTTAGGTTTCTTCACACCAGAACCCTCCCCGACTAATTATGATTTTTTGTTTCGAGTGAAGTCTTCTTGGATCGCATTCCGTTGTCATTTTCAAGTGTGGGTCCCAGATCAGCACCATTATTTTCAATTCTGATGCTCATTTTCAAAGTCAATGTTTAGATGTCAGCTCCTTGCACCGACTCTTTGGGATTTAGTTTTAGAATATTCTTTCTACACCTGTTGGAACCTTACCCAAGTCGACCTTCCTATTTGGGACATCGCTGCCTTAACCTAGTTTCTCTCTCTCTCTCTCTCTCTCTCTCTCTCTCTCTCTCTCTCTCTCTCTCTCTCTCTCTCTCTCTCTCTCTCTCCCCATTATATACACATAAAAAAGCAACGATATATATATATATATATATATATATATATATATATATATATATATATATATATATATATATATATATATGTGTATGTATATATATGTGTGTATATATATGTATGTATATATACGTATATATACATACATATATGCATATATAATGTATACACACACACACACACACACACACACACACACACATATATATATATATATATATATATATATATAATGTGTGTGTGTGTGTGTGTGTGTGTAACTATCACCATCATCATCATCAGCCGTGACTAGTCTACTGCAGGACAAACCCCCAGCCATATCCTTCGACTTAAGTCTGTTTATGGTATTTCAATCCCAGTTTATACTTGCAGATTTTCTTAGATCATCAATTCTTCGTCTTCTCTTCTTTGCCCTGCTTCTTTGTAACCTCGGGACCCATTTTGTTATTTTTGATGTCCATCTATTATCTGTCCTTTTCATTAATGTCCTGTCCATGTCCATTTCTTTTTCTTTTAAATATATATATATATATATATATATATATATATATACATATATATATATATATGTATATATATACATGAACACATATGCATATACATACACACACACACACACATATATATATATATATATATATATATATATGTGTGTGTGTGTGTGTGTTTGTGTATGTACAATATGTGTATTCTAGTGTGTATGTTCGTACGCTTGAGCCTTTTTGGTCAATCATGTAGTTTAAGACTGAAATGCTACAAACGAGTTTGCAAATTGACACCGGAACTCAGTGATCCATGAATGAGGTGGTCCGGTGAATGGCCTGGGTGACGTGACGTAACATGGTCTGGATAGATATTAAGGATATTTGCAAGACCAGGGCGAGGGTGGACCTTGCTTGGCCACCTTTTATACGAGATGAAACTCACTTTAGTCTACTTTCGTTGTTTGGCAAGCCATACCAGATGGAGCCACTCATTCATCATTGCAGAACTAAGATTATTGTTGGTTTAGTGGTTTATTGAGAAAGTTCATTATCTTAATAAATTTTCATAAATTTCAGTAAATCTATATCTATGTTACATTTGAAGTAATTATGAAAATAGATGACATAACTCTAGCAAATGTAATTTCATATTATTTTCTGGTTTCTTTATAAAATTTTTCTCTTCGTATTACCTCCGTGAATTATACTGATTAGGTTTGTAAATTGTCGATAAATTGCGGATAATTATTGCAAACCTATTATCTAAAAGAAGACAGATTTAAAAAACAAGCCTTTCTTATACAAGAGTTAGCTACGCTTTTTAGATATGGATTCTAGTCTTAGCTCTTTTTCCTTTGGTGAGCAACTCCGGCATCGTTTGCCTTGCTTGTACTTGAAAGTGCGTTCTTGCAATATCATGTACATTACTCTCTCTCTCTCTCTCTCTCTCTCTCTCTCTCTCCTTCTCTCTCTCTCTCTCTCTCTCTAATCTTTTCCTATGTTCCATTTAAATATTTCAATACACCTCTTTTTGGAATTCTTATAAGAAAAATAATTGAATATCTCTAAATTTAAGAATTTCACTGGCATTTATTCAGTCATGTAGGTAAGGTCATCTGAAAGCTAGTCGGGACTCTATCTTTATTATCGACCATTAATGAATTATAGTAGCGAAACCAACGAAAAGAAGTTGTAAGTATGATGAGATAGATTAGATCCAGTTGCGGCATAGGATGAGAAGAGAAAGTGAAGTTCGTGCAATAAACAGATAATACTAATGATAATGATGATAGTAACATAATGATTTACATCAAGTAATAATAATAACGATAATTACAGTAAAAATTGCCCCAACAACAACAACAACAACAACAACAACTTTGATAATAATGATAATAATAATACTGATAATAATAATAATATTCTAATTACTTCACCCTTCTATAATAATAATTTCTTGCTGGCTTGCTTTTCTTTTACCATATCACCAACTCCAATAAGACTAGCCTCCTGATCAGTAGAGTGGCATAGGTTCGCCTTGCATTTGCATGGCAGAAGATCGATCCTAGCCCAGGGACCATGAGTTTAAGCTGTTTACTGGTGGAGCCCACTGCTGTGTTTGGGCACCACAGTGAGGAGTTGATCTAGCCAAGATGACGTTCTGGTGGGAATCTGTTCTGCCCATACTGAAACCAGGCACCTTTACCTGAATATACATTTTTCAGGAGAGAGAGAGAGAGAGAGAGAGAGAGAGAGAGAGAGAGAGAGAGAGAGAGAGAGAGAGAGAGAGAGAGAGAGAGAGAGAGAGAGGATGTTACATGCATATTCGAGTGTCTAGGTCTCATTAAAAGCAGGAGATCACGAGAATTTCCAGATGATCTCATATGTTCTTACCTCATTTATGTCATGTCGATAATCAAGAGATAATATCTTACGAAGGTCACCGTTCTCCACGATTTGAAAGCAAAGCTGGAATGATTTCTGTGCACGATTCACCTTTTATTAACACAGCTTTCCCCTTCCTACTAAATTCATAATAACAGTGCAAGCAAAGACGTAGAGAGAGAGAGAGAGAGAGAGAGAGAGAGAGAGAGAGAGAGAGAGAGAGAGAGAGAGAGAGATCTTTATTAATTGCTCAATAATCTAGGTTTGGTTTATACTTTCTGGATTTTCTTTTCATGTTTTTGGTTGATTTGTTTATTCATTATC
>NC_090730.1:119010177-119019868 GCF_036898095.1 Palaemon carinicauda | reverse complement strand
GTTACAGAATGGATTCTCAAACCTCGTTTATCTCAAAATTGTGTGTTTAGATGAAAGTGAAACCAATTCATTTCAATTACGAATAATTAAGCGAATTTTATGGCTCTTGTAACCCACTGATAGAAGGCTAATAGGGCCTCTTCTGCTTTCGGATTTTTCTTACAAAAAATGCAACACTTAGATGTTATGGATTTTATCTGACTTAAATCGGCTTAATAATAATAATAATAATAATAATAATAATAATAATAAATAATAATAAATAATAACAATAATAATAATAATAAAAATAATTAATAATAATAATAACAACAACAAAAAGATGATAGGCCATGAACATGGCGGTCGAGGAAACGCACCTTCGTAAACAACTTGATAAGAAGTGAAAGTGAAAAAAAAACAGTTGGCGAAACGGAGACAGTTAAGTATATTATGATGTAGGTACGAGATAAACGACCCCTGACAATCTCCATCGACATCTCCATAAGTATAGTAAAAAAAACAGCATGCTCATTTCCCCATGTATTTGTATCCCTGTTTGTGACCTGACCCTTCCCTTCTAGATAAAGTAATCTGACCTCCTCCTCCCTTTCCTCCACTTTTTTTTTTTTTTTTTTTTTTTTTTTTTTGAGTAGGCCCCTATCCGTATACTGTATGTTTTTACGTCAAGGTATACCGAGTTTTCCAGTGCGAGGAATATCTCTCTCTCTCTCTCTCTCTCTCTCTCTCTCCTCTCTCTCTCTCTCTCTCTCTCTCTCTGTATATATACATTATATTTATATATATGCATATAATATAATATATAATATATATATTATATATTATATAGATATAATATTATATATATATATATATATAATATATATATATATATTATATATATATTATATATATATGCATACATATGTATATATATACACATACATACATACACACACATATATATATATTATATGTATATATATATATAATATAATATATATATATTATATATATATAGTATATATATATATATATACTATATAATATACTGTATAAATATATACACGGAGAGAGAGAGAGAGAGAGAGAGAGAGCAGAGAGAGAGAGAAGAGAGAGAGAGGAGAGAGAGAGAGAGAGAGAGAGAGAGAGAATAATTGCTCTTTCGATAAGAATAAACTTCTACAGTATATTTTAGATTTTATGAGGTTATATGATTAATCTTTACATTTTAGGAAAGATATTACTCACTTTTTGAAAAGTCAACTTCCAGAAAGTTAAAGCACCCCTTTTTTTCACGAGATAATGTCCGCCTTCCATACATTCAAGTCTAGCAAACCTGTCTTTCATATCTTGTAACTTTCATCAGGAAGCATATTTGCGCATGCGTATGCACTCCGGTACGAAAACTAGCCTTTATAACTCATTTACGAAAAGATGCCACTCGTAAAATATGGAAGTTGCTTGAATAAGATACTCTACCTTATTCCTTAAGTTGTCTATTACCATTATCTATTTGTTTTTGCTTTGTATGTTCAACTTTGTGATGCGCAGACTGTTCCTCGAACTAATAAACTGTTCTGAGAACCTGTTATTTATGTCAATTTTTCCAATATTTTGAATTGCTGTTTTCTACAAGAAAAATTTAATTTCAATACATTATTTTAGAAACCTAGGTTGATAGATTTTTCACTTTCCTTTTATATTGTTTTTATCTTCATTCACATATTCCATAATCTATTTCAAATAATTAAAATTTCTAAGTACGGGAAGACTTGAAATTTGTAGTCTCTCCGCTTCAACCCTAAGGCGTATAAATAAGTTTAGAATATATAAGAAAAAATATACTGCTAAAATAAGTGCATAGCCTATAATTGTAAATGTCATAAATATTATAAATAGACAACTGCCAAAAGGGTTTAAAATGTAAACTTGAAATCAATGATAACTAAACTCTTTTTAGAATATGAAGTACAGGAAAGCAAAGTATTTTAAGATTCCCCATAAAATTGCCACATCGATAAAAAAATAAATGTTTTTAGAAAAAAACACATCGATATAGATAAATGAAAAGTTTGAAAAGAAAAGAAAATACTCATGAAAATCCGTACAATGTACGGGAAATTCTGCAAATAAAATGAAATAAAAACCCCAAACATTCTATGTCAAATGAAGATTTCATAAATTAAATGGAAATTATGTGGTCATGTATGAACTGATTAGATCGAAGGTAGGTCTACTATAGTAAAAAGGTTATATTCCTTGTTGACTGTCGAATCCTATAGGCGATAAAGACTCAACAATTTAAGAATAAAAATTCCCACCATCAACTGGTTTGGCCAGGACTGGAAGTTTTGTGGTTTAAGTGGCTAGAAATAAACATATCAGGATACACCATTTGATTCTTTTCATAACTTGACCTTATTCCTGATGTTCATTTGGATAGTTAAATATTAACCTTTGTTATCTCTCTCTGGTTTAGTAGTCTTTATATTTTTGTTTTGGTTGGTATGACAGAATTTAGTTTTTTAATTCCTGTTCGGTAAAATTTATGACGCATGAAATAATTTGAAATACCCAAATGTTTTCGTAAAACTTTAATACTAATACGAAAAAAGAGAACAATTTTGAATGTTCAGTATGTAAAAAATCCTTTCAAATTTTATATCTTTCAATCGTGGTTTCTTTTACTTACAAGTAAGTTGTTAGTGAAATTTTATTGAACTTTTTTTAATGTAAAAATTTGTGGTCAATAAAAATCTATCTTATCTATCTATCTATCTCTATGGGAGATCTTTGGGCAGATCATATAAAAGTTTAAAGGTCGCTCGTTAATAGTAGAGGGAAGGGCCCAAGCTAAGACCAGGGAGGGCCAGGTAATGGCAGTTGATGTCTAAGCAGGAAGGCCTATAGGTACCTCAAAAATCCCGATCCTTAGCTTACAAGGATGGGGAGGTTTCAGACACTGCAAGAAACTATCGAGTTTGAGCGGGTCTCACACTCCAGTCCAGCAGATCGCCAGCCAGGGACGTTTCCAATAGACTACCACATCTAATTGATTGCAGTTGGTAATAAATTTTTTTTTCTTTATTCCCCGCCCCCCCAAAAAAAAATATAAATTTGCAGTGCACATTATTGGAAAGCTCTCGTGCCGAATGTGTGTAAATGACAGCAATACTAGAATATTTCATTGTTACCTTTGACATAATATTATTGAGTAAACAAAGAAGAGTAAATAAGAAAAATAGAAAGACCGTTGTTTTGAACAAGCAGTTACCCATTGAACGTTCCCACACCTTTAACGCCACTAAGCTGAAACTATGATAGAGACTACACGTATCTTGAACGGCCTAAAAATATGGTGTATAATTCACCTCTCACCTCTTCTCTCATCACAGTCTTAAATATGTTCGTTCGTTCCGTGTGACCTTCCCCTTTCTTCTTACTTCCATTCATCCTCCATCTAGCCGCCTGGAGGGAACAGGTCAAAGAGATCAACCTGCTACCTCAATTCAATTGCAAAGGTCATAGCAAGATGGCATGGCAGAGGGAGGGCACGTTTTTTCATCCATTCCCGTTGATACAAACACAGTAACTTCTTTCATCATTGTTTTGTAGTAATAGTAGTGATGGTAGAAGTAGTAATGAGAAATAAAAGGCTTTTAAGTATCACAAATAATGTCTACAAGCTTGTGTCTATCAGTTTGCAGTCATTGCTGCTTCTTGTTCATCATGATAAAGAACCTTCCCTGAAAGAAACTATTAAAAGGCTCAACATTATCAAAAATACTCTCTCTCTCTCTCTCTCTCTCTCTCTCTCTCTCTCTCTCTCTCTCTCTCTCTCTCTCTCTCTCTCTCTCTCTCTCTCTCTCGCTATCTACCAATATTGTTCGTTAACCTCTTGTACTTCAATGACTAATGAAACAAAGGCCAAAAGAGTCTGTTGAGTTCAAAGTTCATTTTTTGTTTTCTTTCTACAAGGTTATAGATAAAGTAACCTTTATAATGTGCAACTCAGAGATGATACTGAAAGAAAACGATATTCATTATCAGAGAGAGATAATTGAAAATAGACAGACAAAGAGAGAGAGAGAGAGAGAGAGAGAGAGAGAGAGAGAGAGAGAGAGAGAGAGAGAGAGAGAGAGAGAATTTGTTCTATAAATCGATATTTTTTGTAGAATATCAAATGTACGATTATAGCTTATCAGGCAACTTACCCTAGCAAACTTAGGTAAGCATTAATAGAAATACTATATATATATATATATATATATATATATATATATAATATATATATATATATATATATATGAATTTATATATCGATGTATATATATGTGCGTGTCTGTTTCTTTGCGTGTCGGTTTCCTGTTTTGGGAAAAGACAAATGAAAAATAAGTCTGTTCAAGGATAACTCCAAGCCATATTACGTAATTCTTTAATACATTGACTATGTGGTTTCCATAAGCAAACCTGACTTAATATGTGTATTGCAGTGTTGTTCATCGCACTGTATTTACAGAATAATTCTTCAGTAAATAGGTTATGATTTTTTTCCTTCTTTATTGAAAATGATCAGTGGTTCTAAAATATCAAACCAAGTATTTATTATGCCAGGTTCTGCTATTCCCCGCAATTTGAGATGTATGCCAATCAGTATCTGATGTTAAATCAAAATTTACTTTGAAATTGAGTTACCATTTTTGAAGGGAAATAGGCTGACCCAAGAGTCATATTTCTTTGAATATTTAATGGTCTTTTCCTGCGAATGGCGTGGTTAAGTCGTAAGATGAAATGATAGGAAGGGTCCCTGGCTGGAGTGTTGTTGTAAACAGATCTAAGGAGTGATACGTGAGTAGTAGGCCTACTTACTCTGACGAGCTGACGCAGTGAAAGTAAAATTCCGATCATCTGAAAGGGGTTTTGAAGAATGGGAGAAGACTAAGGATTTGATGTGAGGGTTAGATTGAGATGTACGTATCTGTGATATGAGATTAAGGAAAACAGATAAAACTTTAAAACCGAACGCGCAAAGTAAGTTTATGCATGAGGAAAAAACTCATATGCACATGATCATTATCATCGATGTGGTAAATCATATTTGAATGAAGCGATACACGGGAGAATGGTATGTCGGGAAATGATTGCATTGAAGATGATACGGAAGGAAATAGGTATAAAGAATGAGGCGGAAGAGAAGAAAAAAATGAAGCAGGTTTGGCCGCTGGACGATACTCTGTTTTATATCAGTGTTAGGTCCTCTCTCTCTCTCTCTCTCTCTCTCTCTCTCTCTCTCTCTCTCTCTCTCTCTCTCTCTCTCTCTCTCTCTCTCTCCTTAGTTTTGTTCACATATACATTTATATATATATTTATATATATATGTATATATATATATATATATATATATATATATATATATATATAATATATATATATATATATATATATATATATTATATATATATATATATATATATATGCTTAGAGAAATTATAACTATTGAGAAGGTGCAGTGGAATGAAACATGGATAATGGAAGATTGGAGTAAATATAAAGGATTATGGTAAAATTAGGGGACAAGTTTTGTGCAAAAATTGGGAGGAGACTTGAAGTGTTTTGAAGAATTGAAGTGTGGATGCCGAATACATTTGCGCAGTGCAGACTAAACAAAAACGAAAGAGTTAGTTTATTTCAGGTGAAAGGCTGGATTAAAGTATTTTCAGGTCGTTTGGTCATGCAGGGAAAAATACAGGAGATTGTTGAAAGGGTTGTATAATTTGCAAGTATCAGAGGGAAGGCAGCTCAAACAGAACATATATGATAGTTAAAGAGATAGAGATGATGGAAAGGAAAAGCTTCAATACACAGGGAAATCAAAAGTGTGTTGATGACAGAGGTAAACAGTACAATGTATGCAGAAGGGCTTTATGTGCAGCAGATGAGCCTTCCATATAAGTGTATAAAGTAATAAACTTAAAGAATTTTCTACTTATAAGTTCATCTATGACGTAGCAGGTAAACAACGTTGTGAAAGTGACTAATGCTTTTGTCTGTTTTTTATTTTTTGTCGGGTCACTCCTTATTTAGGAAGTGGAATAAACTTGAGATGATTTATTTTTTGCTGCACCGCGTATTATTATCATTATTATTATTTTTTTTTTTCTCAGCAAAGTACTGAAAGAAAATGAATATACTATGAGAGGCATAATACTAAGTGAAAGAAACTTGAGAAATAATTAGTTAAATTTGATATTTCGAAACAAATTAGGTAATAATTTATTTCCTGCTTTGAACAAATTTTGACATTTTTAATATTAAATGGATTGATTTGTATTCTAGTAGAACAAATTATGAAGAAATACCTGTAGATATTTATTGTATAACTCTCTCTCTCTCTCTCTCTCTCTCTCTCTCTCTCTCTCTCTCTCTCTCTCTCTCTCTCTCTCTCTCTCTCTATATATATATATATATATATATATATATATATATATATATGTATGTGTGTATATACAACCATAATAACACCAACAAATTCTGCTGTTTCTAGTCCACTGCAAGACAAAGGTCTTAGACATGTCAATTCATGTCCGGAATTTGGTCAGTTTTCATTACCACGTTAGCCTTTACAAATTGGTGATCGTAACAGACTTTTGTCTGATCGCTCAAAACAAACCAACCTAGTATGAGTGGCCCTACTAGTCCAGCTTGGCTAATCATGGCAATACACCAACTCTTTCACCACGTTACGATATCCCCACACAGAGAGCTATTGGGTCCTTTGACTGGCCAGACAGTACAGCATTGAACCCCTCTCTCTAGTTACGGCTCATTTTACCTTTGCCTACACACACACACACACACCGAATAGTCTGGGTTATTCTTTATACATTTTCGTCTGTCCTCATACATCTGACAACACTGAGATTACCAAATATTTCTTCTTCATCCAAGGGTTTAACTATTGTACAGTAATTGTTCAGTGGTTCTTAGGAGAAGGGCACTCCAAAATCAAACCATTGTTTTCTAGTCTCCAGTAATGCCATAGCCTCTGCACCATGGTCTTCCACAGTCTTGGGGTAGAATTCTCTTGCTTTAGGGTACACTTGAGCACACTATACCTTAGTAGATTTCACCTTTAGCTCCGTTCCCAACATAGTCATGAGAACCCCTTAATTATAGCTAGAGCTCTTCAAAATTTAATCACATAAGTATATATCTGCAGACGTTATTCAGAAAGTAATGGCTTAATTTCAACGCTATATTTATAGTTATGTTTGACAACGACCGTTTATTAGGCATTGGTTGTCTAAACAATTTCTTTTGATACATGTGCAAAGGCAGTGGCTTGAAATTCTGCATGGTATTTTCCTATGAAACACCACCCCCTCATATCTATCTAAATATATAGCCGTCATTTTGACGGATCGCGTACACTAGTGTATAATCACATACTTAAACACACACATATACCCACATATGTATATATATATATATATATATATATATATATATATATATATATATATATATATATATATATATGTGTGTGTGTGTGTGTGTCTTTCTCTGTGCGTGTGTATTTACATAGGATAACAGTCCACATATGAGTGATATATATATATATATATATATATATATATATATATATATATATATATATATATATATATGTATATATTTTTATATGCATATATATGTGTATATACATAAATATATGTATGTGTAAATATGTATATGTTTATAGGTACTGTATGTGTGTGCAGTGGTTAGAAATTAGCCTTACTCGCAAGAATCTCAAGTTCTATTCTGTAGTTGGAGTTGCAGTTAAGAGTAGTCTCAAGAAATCCATTGGATCTTTACTTATAGTTACCGGATAATGGTAGATTACTGTCTTTCTGGAGCCATCCTCTCCGAGGAGAAATGAGTTTACACACACACGCATATATATATATATATATATATATATATATATATATATATATATATATATATATATATATATATATATATATGTGTGTGTGCACATATATATACATATATAAGTATATATGTATAATATAATGTTGTATTATATTTAAATAACGCCAACCCGGTTATATATATATATATATATATATATATATATATATATATATATATATATATATACACAATATATATATATATATATATATATATATATATATATATATATATATATATATATACACACACACACACACACACACACACATATATATATATATATATATATATATATATATATATATATATACACACACACACACACACATATATATATATATATATATATATATATATATATATATATATATATATATATATATATTGTATTATATTTAAATAACGCCAAACCGGTTAATGTGCGGCATAAATTCTTTAAGGATCGTTTACTTCAGACAATCGACAACAACTCTATTCGTCCCCCCATTTCTGTGTTCTTAACGGCACGTTCTCGTCTTATGTAATGACAGGTCTCGACTCTGCTCCACATCATTGGTTGCCGGAGTTAAAGAGTGAAAGGGATCTCCGTCGGTATTGCTGTTTTGTTTGTTTGTGTAGGAGACTTACGTAATACCCGAACAATAATTGATCCTATAGTTATTCTTCTCCACTAGATAGGGAGTAATAGCTTTCAAGGCTTTAATGCCATGTAACTCGATGTAATAGAGTAAATACAAAAAAGACGATAGTTTAAGATGAAAGAAATGCAGAAATATACAATATTCGTATTCCTGAGGAGGAACTTCTTTTCCTTACTGACAGAATACTTGAACGCCCTTTAGGTAGAAAGTTGGTTTGCCCAATTGCAAGGAGAAATTTTACTCGACTTTTGTTCCAATGTATTTCAAAGCATATTTCTTGCAGTTGGGTCTATTAATCCTTTGTTCATCATGAAAAGTTGATTTTGTAAGAAAATAGTTTAATGACTAAGGAAAAAACAAAACTATATTGTGGATGAACAAGCGCAAAAATTCACATAAATCACAACCCTCTTAGATTATACTGTCGTGCAGTAAATGGTTTTTATCAAAATGAATTGCTATGCAATAGAACTGTGACAAATTACCGACAATACGCGGAAGGAAGAATGCATTTTCAAACTCTCTTGCTGATCATACATTCTCTACGACTGCCGGCCAAAGCATTATTTCGTAATGCCGAAGCTATTTACAATGATAAAAGGCAATTGCTCTAATCCGGTGTGGTGATCAGAACAATCGACTTCGTAAAGGTGTGCATATCTTCTGTTAACGTCGGTCACTTTCAACTCTCAGTTACATCCAGTGATTGAAAGAGTTGTGATTTGTATGGTTTTCAGGACTGAATAATTCATAGTGTTTCGTGAGATTTGTGAAGATGCGTTCGTGACCAAGAAGATAAGTAACGTAAATATTTGTATCAAATTAGAATGATATATGTAAAACTAATGTATATTTTTCCTTTAAGGGTCCATATGAATATATATATATATATATATATATATATATATATATATATATATATATATATATACATATATATATATATATATATATATATATATATATATATATATATATATATACATATATATGTTAAAAGATATATATATATATATATATATATATATATATATATATATATATATATACATATATATGTTAAAAGATATATATATATATATATATATATATATATATATATATAT
>NC_090730.1:118995177-119005177 GCF_036898095.1 Palaemon carinicauda | reverse complement strand
TATGTATGTATCTCTTGTTCTTCTTTAGACCTTATTAGTACCACTGCATAGAAGAGAAGTCCGCTCGAGTCAACTTTCTCCATCTATTTCTATTCCTTGCATCTTGTTGCCTCTGTACCAGCCCACCCATGTCTCTCATCACCGTATCCATTCATCTAATCCCTCGACGCCCCACACTCCTCCCAATTACTGTTATGTTCTTAACTTTCTTGATTGGTTCTACCTTTTCCTTTCTTGTTACGTGATCATAATATCTCAGGCGAGCTTCCCTAGCCACAACTTTTACATTAAATACACTACACATTCTTCCTATATTTTGACTCTCTTTCCTTTCCAGTACTGACATTCCGACAACCCATCTCTCCATACTCATCTTGGTTCTCTCCAAAAGTCCCTCCTCTTTCTTCTTGCGTGAACAAGTATCTGTCCTATATAACAGTGCGGGCCTGATATTTGTCTTATAAATCTTCAGTCTGAGCCTTAGTTTATTCGGTACCATTATCTATCATTATGTAACTAGTGTACGCATCCTGTCAAAATGATGACAAAATGTTTAGACAGATCTGCACACACACGCACAGACAAAGATCGAACCTTTCCCACCTCCTCTCACTCTCCCCCTACCTGAAGGATGGGAGCGTTACCGGAAAGAAATATATACAGTATATGTGGTTGTAAACTTGCTCTTTGTTATATAAGGGAGATGTTAGCTACATTTCCTAACATGCTAAATTAAATTTAGAAAACAACCGGATGCTAATAAAGCAACTGTGTCTCAGTTAATTTGACAATAGGTCAGATAATCTTTTCAAAAGAAAGTTGTTTTCGTGGATCTGAATTTGAGAGTTGATAATGTAAAGAATCCAGTATGTTGCTTCTATCTCTTGTGAGCAATATAACAGAATTTGTCAGTCAAGATTATATTTTCCTAAATGCTTATGCCTAGATGGAGAGGAAATATCAGTGGCGGAAGGAGTGTCCGGTATCAGTCTCGGCAGGAGTCATTAATGTAACAAGAATACAATCATTATTATAAAACTAGGTTTCAGGCAGCTAACTGACACCACGAGTGGCAGAATTTGCGTAAACTGGTACGTTACCCGAATATATATTCATTTGTACACGTATTTGTTCTCATATGTGTGAGCACCATGATATAATTGGACACCCTTATAAAAGAATGATATTTAGATAAAATAAGTATATGCATAAATGTATTCATACCTATGTGTATATCTCTGTGTATTTGTGTATGATCGCAATTTGTAATTAAAATACTGAAAGTGTTAAATCATTCTGTAAAAGTTAAATAATATCGATGTAGTATTGCCTAAATGGATATAACCATCTTCCGCGAACTACACATCAAGTTGCTCTTACAATATAAACGGCTAAGACGTGATAAATTATCCAAAATAGAACCCTTCCAAACGATTGGGATCCTTAATTACAGGTAACTTCCTGCTGACAAAATTCAAGGTGACTTGGAGAGTATGAAATTTATTATTATTACATTTTTGTTTTGGCCTTTCTTCTACTTTCCTTTCTAATGTTTCTCTTTCTATCTCTGGCAGGACTTGCAGCGTGCCAACAACGCTCAATCAATGGTGGAAGCAGACGGCAAAGAGTCCCAGCGGGAAAGTCCGAAGTTGCAAACTTCAACTGTCCAGAAGACTTCGGGTACTACCCGCATCCATCTGACTGTACTCAGTACTACGTCTGTGTCTTCGGAGGTGCCCTTCAGGAGTCCTGTACAGGAGGTCTTGTCTACAGGTGAGAAAGAAGCATCAAATCTAATTAGTGTTGAATAGTATATTGGCTACTATCATTTTGTACTTGGGCCAGTAATAATATGAACGTAAGTGACGTTTACATTGTGTGTAATTATTTGATAACCAGCGTAGCTCATTTACCTTTGTCAAATTCGAAAACGAAGCAGTATAGATAAAACCAAATTGCACACCATTTTGGCAGTTAATTTTAGTGACATTTTCAATACACTTCCTTTTAAAAGTACACATAATTTTTTATCAATTTACTTCTAAGATAATTTAAAAAAACAAATTGATTTTGAGGCTTAAATCCTTATTTCTTTTGCAGCCACGAATTGCAGACCTGTGATTGGCCTCGCAATGTTGTATGCAATTTGTCCTCCGCCGGATCTGGCGTTTCTACAGTTCGCATCACCGACCCTCGAACTCAAAATACCAACTCTGTACGAGCAGCAACCGAACCACTGACTCCATCTGTAGGGTAAGCGAGCAAAATGGCTGAATGTTGATTGTCGGAAATGACGCATAGAACCAAATGAGAACAGCATGAAAATACTGTAAAGATTAATAACTAGTTGATGAGTTTATAGAAGTCCGTTATTAGCATTTGAAAAGGAAAGATAGAGAAACAGATTTGTAATATTATTTGGAAAATAAAAGCAACGACTAAATTGAAGAATTTCCATCGAATTAGCTCAATTTTACTAGTAGTAGTATAAAATAGAATCGTGACATATGCACGTGTATGCATATACTAGCCTCATCATCTTTATACAATAAAATTTATTATTCGAGATAAGCGAAATCTTTCATATTTCATAGATATTCAGTAAGCTCTCAGATTTTATTATTCAGTTAGGAGTTTGTGTTGCGCTAATGAACAAGACACGAAATTAGCACTTGCTCAGAGAGAAAAGTAGAGAGAAGAACTCTAATTTACTGAGAGTTACCTGCTAATTAACTCGAAGGGGTTTGGATTCTCTATCTATTTATCTATGTATTAATGTATATATTTATTCATTCTGTCTTTAAGTTACCTATTATTCTGTCACATTTTTTTTTTGCTAATTAGCGTTTTTTGATTTTTCAGCAGTTTCGACGTTCGATTCCAAAACTCTCCATCAACCTCCCAAATCCTTCGAGACGCTCAATCAGTGAGTTATAAGTAACTTTGTTACTGTGTATGATTAGCTATAATGAACCATTAGATTTTTTCAGTTATTAAAACGTAGCTTCTAACTTACTAAACTTGTTTGATTTTGCAATTGTTTTACCTCCTGTAGCATTAGTAGTTGTGAGTTTTCTATTCCATATTTTACCGCACACGTAGAAACATTGTATTCTATGTAACGGGAGTAGTTTGTAACTCACCTTCCTCTTGTACTTTGAACTTAGAATGTAGCATTATTTGAGATCTTAGACTTTGGAGCTCTGAACTTTGAAAGAAAAATAGGTGTAAACATATATTGGAGGCACTCCTCTTTCTCCTAACGTTTGCACTATCCAATTTTCTTTTTATCTCATACCTGATTTGTAGATCCATGGAACAAATACATGGAACATATATTTACACCCAAATGTCTTGTCAGTTTTCGGTGTTTGATGGCAGCGACAAGAACAGACAACCCAAATTCTTGAGGCAAGAGTCAGATCCCCAGCAATCCCTCACCCGCTTCCCTCAACAGTCCTTCTTCTCCGATACAGATGTGAGTACAACCTGAAGTGGTCCTGGAGAGACACGTTTTCGTGTTTCTTGGAAAACTTTAACATCCCCAGATTTTTAACATTCTCATACGCACAGCTGTAGCTGTAACGAGAACATATCCGATGAGCCTTTTTCGTAAAGTGCCCTTCAATAAATTTGCTGATGACACTTCAGCTTTACCATAATAACAAATTTAGGTCAACTTCAATATCATGAATGTCATATTCAGCAATTCTGCGATTGATTACTCAGTCATAGTAACCTAGCGTATGTTTATGATTAGCCAAAGTTTACTTCCCCTCTTAGCAGTCTAAAGCATTGTATTGGTCATCATGTAAATTCCACTTTCGCTGTATTTATAGAACAGATTTTGAACATATAGTGTAGATCTTCTAGTTACGTGAGAAAAATCCATTGTAATGTTGACATGCAGTTTGGCTTCTTATTTGGATGACTATGAATGAAATAAAAGTCCTTTAGTCAAAACAAAATTACATTAAAACTAATCAAGGATATAATGTAAAGTTTTGTGGAAGAAATTTATTAGATCTGAAGTCAGTATTAACCCAAAATTTCTAGCGCTAAGAGCTGCTGTATTTTAAATGGTGTAACAGAATTTGGCTGGAACTCGTGAGTGTCACATTCTTTTCTCCTATAAAATAAAATTTCTAAATCCCTAATTATTTTGTTAAACTATCGTATAAAAAGAAAAAAGCCTCTCTAAGATTACAGTTATGCACTAATGCCAACCAATTCCAGCATGCTTAAAAGAGAAAATTATCTATAATGATTACTTGAAATTGGGCAAAATCTAATCTCTTAATAATTCTCTAACAAAACTCAATAAACAACCCCAGGAAAGTTTTGATCCAAGGCTATTCTAATTAAATAATGCCGGATTGGTTTTCCTTCGTTGATCTATGCAAAGAGAATTTGTCGCGTTCATATTGGTTCACTGGTTCTCTTTTAATAGTGGACATGATTATCATATGGTTAATCAAAATCATCACTTATGGATTTACTTTGTTCTTGTAAGGAAATAATCCAAAAAGAAAATGCCATATATATATATATATATATATATATATATATATATATATATATATATATATATATATATATAAATCTTTCTCTATTATATAAACCTCACCAAAATTTTATCATAAAAATACTGTAGGTCTTTTATTCTCAGAGTTTTTCGTTAAATATAAAGTCTAAGTAGTATATATGAATGTGACTAATCTTCTTAAAAAAAAGGAAGTATAAAGGTAATGTTGTTGGCCATAACGAGTTATCAGTTAACTCAACCTTTTGGTATGTACTTTGCATGTGGTATGTTGTATTTTATGAGAGACGTAAAAGATAGAAATTTTATTTAGATTGGATTTTTCACTAACCAGTTAATCCTCAATACTTTAATACTATTGATAACTGACTTATATGTTAGTGCTTTACAAAATGCAATAAAGTGAAATGATACTTCTCAATAGGTCAATCTATTCTGATGAAACTGGAATTGAAACCAGACATCTTTAACCTTTAGCCTTAATGTATCCAGGCAGTCATTCTTCTGTAACTGTACATGGCATGTTATTTAATATGTTAAAATTTTTATGAAGTTAATAGCAGGACTTTCAACACATAAAAGGGTTTAATCATATCCAAATCATTCTCATGTTAACGTTGAAATTCAATTTAAGCCTTTAATCTATTTTGGAGCAGGATATATATGACGATAAGAAAATTAAATTTATTTACTGCCTTCAACTAGCATGACATATATAATTGAAAATAAATACATCCTCATCAATTTATCTGAAAAACACAGAAACATACACACATATATATATATTATATATATATATATATATATATATATATATATATATATATATATATATATATATATATATATATATATATATATATATATATATATATGTGTGTGTGTGTGTGTGAAGATGCTGAGTAAATTCTGACTAGTTTTGTCTCTAGGACAACACCTAAAAGTCACGATTCATTCAGCATTTTGCTTTTACCTTGTTGTTTATTGAATCTAAGCATCACATTTTCCAATGAGTTTTATGCATATTTACACACACACACATATATATATATATATATATATATATATATATATATATATATATATATATATATATATATATATTAGTAGTAGTAGTTTTAAGCATGTTTTCCTTCCAGGTACAAGAATCCAGCAGTCGACCAATCAATGTACATCCCACGACCATCAGACCACCCGTTTTCCCGTAAGTTCCATTCAGTCACAGTTTGCTTAATTCTATGAAAATCTAATTTCTTCTCTTTTACTTGATGTCTTCCACAGATAACTTATTTCAGTAAAGGCTGAAGCTGGTGGCTTACTTAAATTTGGTTTGCCCAATGTTCTTGAATTGCTATAAGACTTAAATATTCAGTTTTGCACATAATATTAATTATTAAATTGGTTACCTTTACCAGATTGAAACTACTAGTGCTTTGTAGAAGTGTTTACTTCTTGGTGGTGGGTTACTTCTTCTCTAAAGATCCTCAGTAAGCGTTGCATTAACAAGGATATTTTCAATAAGAATATCTGAATATTTTCCCCACCTAGTAAGGTATTATAAGAAAGCTATTCTGCACATAAATAATATTATATTCTAAATAAGATTAAGGATATCTTTACTGATTTGCATCAATATATGAATGCTTGTTTCCTAATGCATGAAGTAGCCAAGAATAACTATCGTCCATTTCTTTGATTGCAGTTTGCAAATAATTTCTTTTCTTCATGTGACACTAATTCAATAACATTTTTTTTGACGATGATGATGACTTCCGGACATCGACTCAAATATCTATTGGGTTATTAGCTTATTCTCGTTCCCAAGCCATAATTTAGAATTATCCATAACATCAAAGTGAACTTGATAGAAATTTTTGGTATAGCAAGTCTCTTCTTTTTGAATGATGTGAATTTATATATATTATTATTTAAAGTCTAAGAACAGAATTGTAATATTCATCTACTGAAAACTTTTTTTTTTAGTATTAACATCTTCTCTTATTATATATAAAAGGTAAGGTCATTGACAAGTAAATTTTATAAACTCATAATTGCAATGCATTATCAGTTGTTCATTCGTTTATACGAGACTATGACTATCAAATAGAAATATTAGCTTGAGAATATAAGCTATATATTCTTCATACACATTTGAAGGAGATCTTAGCCCAGATCATTGTTTCTTTAGCTTCGTGTATTTTGCTACTTTCTGAAAGACGTTGTGTAGCCTTTTTAATTGCTGTTAGTTAAAGAGAACATGCTATTTAACATTAAATCAGATATGTTGTCGGGCTAGGAAGCTTTTATGGATTGCAAACCTGATAAGCTATTTGTGTGAAAGGTGGTGGAAACTGCAGTCTCTTGGACATGGAGACCTGCAGTCTCTGGAGGAGAAAGCGAGACCAGTTCGAGAGACCTCCCTTGCCCAGTTCTATAGAAGTGGGGGAGACGTGACTCAACGCAACGACTCAACACTAGACTTTGACTTCGGACCTACATTTGTTTCTGCTGCTACATCTCGAATTGGCCAGGAGGCACAGCCACACTTGCCATCCCGTCGCCAACAGCATCAGCCAAAGTTGTTTGGAGCTGGACCAGCATCCTCCAGGATCCCCAAACTTCGAGTCCCCAATCCTAGACCTGACCAAGGAATTTCTCGCAGACAGTCTCGACCAAAAAATAATATCTTTAACCAGGGATTTCCACCAAATCATTTCCAGACTCAACAGTTTTCCAGATTTCCACCCAATCCGTATTCTAATAATTTTCACTCACAGTATCCACATCAGTCTTCACCTGCTAATCCTTTTGGGAATTTCCAGACCTTCACTCATTTTGGCGATGATCTAGACACTAGACCATTTACCTTAAATCATAAGCCTATTGGACAACATCCTTCTCAACAACACGTCTTTCCTCCAAGGCATCCACCTAATGCTACACCTAGACCTGACTTTAACCCTTTTAATCAGAATATACAGGTCAGTCACTTTTCTAATAGGCCTCATAATCAGGTACATGGTTTTCCACAAAGGGTACCTCCGAGCAACTTTGTCCCTAGACCTCAAAATGACCCATTCGCAATACACTTATCACATCCTAGATTCCCACCCAGGGGAACTCCTGTTGAACCTTTTGTGATTGAAGAGGCTCTTTCTCATACCTCACCCCAGCCTCCATTAAGAGACCCGCCACTTGATCATTCCTCTTCTCCCCTAAGACCACCTCATCCTTCACATCACCATCAACAAAATTCAGTTCATAGTTTCCCACCCCATTTAAACACCCACATTGAGCCAGAATTCCCTCATCATTCCCAGTTCCCCATTGCAAATCATTTCTCCGAAGCTCAGTTTGAGAGTCATCCATCTCCTCTAACTCCCCCACCTTCTCCATCTTCTCCTCCAGTTCCTCAAACTACCAATTCTCCTCCTGTACCAGAAGTGAGCCCTTCATTTCCAACCCCCGTGCCTAAATTTTCTCCTACTACATCTAGAACTCCTATTACTACAGTAGATTATTCTTTCACTCCAGAGGTCAGTAATCATCCAATCTTGACCACTACAGTAGCACAAAATCCTTCGTTTAATTCCATCACAAGGAAACCTCACAGACAATCCACACATGCTAAACCTACGGCTGCTCCCCAGACTCCGGCACCATCAACATTCCCACCTTTTTCCAATGTTCGATCTACTTTTCCATCATTTGAAAAAACCGGCTCATCAAAAGCCTCTGGTGAGCTAAAGTCCTCCCTTTTGCCTCCGCAAATTCCTGGTACAGCTCGTCACCCTGAGCTTTCCAAACTGTCTGCAAGCAATTCCCTGACCTTAGACTCAAAATCCCCTTCTTCAACCCTATCCCAGGACAATCATCAACCATCCAGGTACCCTGTAGCACTGCTGCTCAATATATTCATCAATGTAGAATGCTTTATAGCTGCCCAGTTTCAAATATTCATGTTTCACGCAGTACTACGTTAAACTTTAGTGTTTCTTTGAGTATTTTTGTATATCAATTTGTAGTTTCTTGAGGTTCCTGTCTCGTGTACATTATAAAGTTCATTTAAATTTCCTGACATTTATAGCTATTCAATTTTATCTTCCATATAAACGATTTAATTTCTCTCCTTTGCTTTGATGAATTTTACATGCTACAGGGGGCAACACTAAACAGGTGTGTACGGATATAAACTAACTTTTAATTTACCATTAGAGAAACATTTTAGCTTCATTTACTGATATTAATGGGTTTAAAATATACATATAGATTATATGCTGCATGCGTCAAAATTATAAATTCGAGCAGTGTTGGGAAGCATGAAATAGGTGATGGTATTTTGGCTAAAATGTAGAAAATAAAATATATACGTTGTTCCTAGTCCAAGGTATGATAACATAGCAACCAAACACTAATAATATCATTACATTCATTGCATTTAGTGTAAAATAGTAAGAATTAGAGGTGACTAGTTTTTTTGTAGTGTGTGTTTAGACATCTAGATGTCCACTTCTTTGAAAGGTGTGGTTGGATATGGTTTATATATCGATTTCCGTAATGCATTTCAGACCACAAACTAGTTTTACCGCTGGTGTGACTTCCCGACCTGTGTCTCGCCCTGCCCCCACACGGGCTCCTATTTTTGAGGATACATTCTACAGTGATTTCAACTTAACAGATGATGATTATTACTATTATGATGATCTGCTCTATGGTAAGTTGTTTAGTAAATTGCAAACAATGTGAACTTGAATACCCTAACGTATTGAAAGAACCGTTCTGGTTTTTGGAAAATGTGTGTTGTCTGTAAAGGATCAGTATCAGATGAGATACAGTATATGATTTATTGAATGGTTTTATATTGGTGTTTGTTTGAATATATGTAACTGAAATTTCCACAAATTTTTCGATATATGGTGTTTGCTATTTGTTTTTTCCCGTTGTCACGATGATTTAAAGTTAGGAAAATAATAATGAAGGGTAACAATATACATATAAGAACCTCATAAACAATATAGATTGCATAAATATGTATACATATAATCTGTTTATTATATATATATGTATATATATACTGTATATATATATATATATATATATACATATATATATATATATATATATATATATATATATATATATATGAAGGGTAAGAATATACATATAAGAACCTCTTAAACAGTATAGATTGCATATACATGTATTCATATAATCTGTTTATCATATATATATATATATATATATATATATATATATATATATATATATATATATATATATATATATGTATTATATATATGTATATATATATATATATATATATATATATATATATATATATATATACTGTATATATATATATGTATGTGTATATATATATATATGTATGTATATATATATATATATATTTACTGTATATATATATATATATATATATATATATATATATGAAGGGTA
>NC_090730.1:118982677-118992677 GCF_036898095.1 Palaemon carinicauda | reverse complement strand
AATTTGATGCAATTATAGAATGCTGTTCATCTAATAAATAGGAACTCCGATTGTAAAGAATTATCTTTGTTAGTTCTAGATGTGGAACATAATTGACATATGTAAAAAATTACATGCAAGTATTCTTAAAAAAAACAAATACGCTGTCAATCATGATTGTACATTATCCTTGTTTCTGCAAGCATATCATTTGTGAGTGGGTGGAATTGAATATATTTCAAACACCCAATCACACCAACTCGCAAAGGATATGCTTGCTCACACGCATGTATTGTACAATAATGATTAACAGTATATTTGGTCCTTTAAATTGTCACCTGATCTTCATCAGATCTGTTCTGCTACAGGCTCTTCCCTTTTTCTTCTTTTGCTCCTCACTGAGGCACTTTATGCTTTGAATTATTACTTTGAAACATCTCGGCTGAAGCTTTGACCTCATGTGCTCATTTCGAGAAATGTTCCTCTTTAAGCATTTTCATGGATTTCAGACATTAAGTTTCCCTTATTTAAAGTAAGTTCAATTTCTGGGGGTGGGTATAAACTTTAAAATGTCAGACTCAAAACGTAGAAATATTGCGCATTGAGCAAGGATGGGGTTATTTGTTTTAATTTTTCTAAAGGAACTGGATTCTGTAGGCTGTGAGCCGGTAAAACTACGCTAGACGCCTACAAACCTTTTTTTTTTATTATTTATTTATTTTTTTTTTTTATTGAAGTTGTTCAAGATAACTTTTCTCTGAAAGGACGCTCGCGGTGTCTGATGGAGATCTCTATTCTCCTCATGTTGTGGTAGTAATACTCTGAGTCTTTACCTGTAAAAATCTGAAAGATGTCCAGCTGGCATCCTAAAGTAGCTTTCTGGGGAAACCCGTTCTAATTCCCGGTGTTTGCTATTTGAAATTTGTGTTTAGAGAGGAAGCGTTTGAGACCCGTCCTTCACTGCCACCACCAACTACCACTACCACAAGCTCTCCCACTACTACTACTTCTGCTAGTACCACCACAACCACCACCACCACCACTACTACAACCACCCCCCGTCCCCGCACTACCACCGTTGCCCCAACTAGTGCCCCTAAGTTGAGGCCGGTACCTGTAAGGTATGCGCTGGTTAATGTCGAAAAATTCCGCAAAATTTTGCTTTGACTTTTAGAGCCAAGTAACTCCATAATTTGCATGGATGATTTTAAAGAATATCATAGCAGCATAGACAAATTTAATGACCTCTAATAACCAGCGCATTATTAATCTAGTGAGATTCTAATAGTATGGGCTGAAAACAACCGGCTGTACGGTGCTTGCTTCCTACGGTGCCCATCTTGGGCTCACTGTTACTTGATAAACAACGTAATCATGTCCCTGAAAAATTAGCAAGTGACATACCCATTCATAAAAGTGATTCGTTATTACTTTCGCTAGAATGAGTATGCCAAAAGCTTATTTTTCAAAGATGTGTTCGTACTACTCATGATTCTCTCGTAGTGGCGTTTATAGCAGAATTATTTCCTAATTAGCGTAGCTTGGGAAAATATAGTGCGGAAGATTGGTTTTTAGACTACTAGCTTTTAGTGATTTCGGTGATTTTTCATTTTTAAACCAGATTTTTTTTTACATGTAGAGGAGCGATTAATCTCCCCCCTTTTTTAGGTATATGCTTATCTAATAGTTTACTTAAAAAGTTCGTTTTCTCGATATTTGTTCTTTGCCATGGTGGCACTGCATCCTCTTTCCTCTGCTTTGGTTGCTACAGACACTTCCCCTCGGCGAATCCCTCCTCCTATTCTCCTTCTATTTCTCCTTTGCCTCTTTACCACGTGTTCCATTTACTCTCCTGGTGTCTTAGCTTTTTTCCGTTCTCAAGGTGTACTCGTTCTCGATCGCCGGCAGGTGGTCAGGTATTCTCTTCTGCTGGGTTCCATGCCTTAATCCTTTTCTAGAGACTCAGCTAATCATTTCAACTTTACTTCATCATATTGTTTAAAAAATGTGTGTATATAATGTAGTTTAGATCATTATTTTTTTGGTATATATCCGATGTACATACAGTGTGTTATATTTAGAATTAGAAGTAGAATGGATATAGAAAACTCTAACGGTGTAGACGATAAATAAGTGTAAGTTTTACTATAGTATCTGGTGTATATTTCTTTATGTGGATTGATTAATTGTGAAATTTAACCATGTCTTTGATTCATAGAATATCAAACAAAGTGCTTCAGAAATTTTCTATGCTTTTGCTTTGAGTAGTTACATAAAATGACTCTTTTTATCATGAATCATAATGACTCCTAGAAAGTGAAATGAGGATTAACTCGAAGGATTATTGTTGGATACAATTTTATTTTTTATTTCTTCAGTGTCACTTTGATTCTACTATATATATATATATATATATATATATATATATATATATATATATATATATATATATATATATATATGTAGCAACAAACATATAGAAAAAAAGAGTTTTGAATAGAAATTAGCGACACAATAATTCTTTCGGTAAGGTATTTGGGAGTATGCACAAGCAGATATTCGCATATATCCGCAAACAAGAAAACCTGTCTGTGTATTCAATGAATTAAACTTTTATGTAGAAAAAACAGGTAGGTTCTTTCTCTTAGCAAAAAGGTGTTTCTCGTATGACAGTTCACTGTGGCTCGAACCAAATTTCCTTCTTACGGTGAGACCCATAGAGCTCTTTCTTTTTGACTAAGAGATGGTATATCATTGACCATAGATAGTAATCTATAAAAAAAAAAAAAAAATCAAATTTGTAGCCTAATTCACTGTTGGTAAGCTCTAGCAAATGCACAGTAGTTTCTGAAGGCACCTATGTAGTTTAATGGATATTAGTTTATTATTTGTAAAAAGTAAGCATCACATGTAATGAAGAGTCCCTTTGCATGGCCAAGGGAATTGCCTTAACACAACGATTGATTTAATAACTTCGTAGAAAGTATTCGGTGTAGATAGCAGGAGGACTGACGATATCTTTTTATAGAATTCGCACGGATTCCTCCCCCTCGTCAACTGCATCCAAGTCCTTCTCCCGTGGAGGTGGATCTGCCAGCGTTGACACTTCTTCCTCCCGCACCTCCTCCTCCCTTTCTCCCTCTTCCTCTCTCCGAGCAGCTACAACCTCGCCATCCTCGACTGGAAGGGTGTCTCCCACTTCACAACCCTCAAGGTTCTGTTCTGGTATTACTGTTAAGATTGAAAGATTCTTGGATGAGAATCATATCTTGAAAATCTAGCTTTGAAAAGGGACCCACTGATATTTTGTTTACACCCTTTTCATTTCAGTTTCAAGGTTGCATGAGGGTGTCACATAAGGATTAACGTTGATCTTGGTGTCTGTAAATTTTAAGGCATTTTAACAGTGCCAGACGCAATATATATGGCATTTTTAATAATTTGCCCCTCAATAATATTGTTTATTGCAAATAATTTTACATTGCTTATTTGAAGATACATGTTCATATTAATAAATAAAATATTGTCTATGGCCACAAGAGAAGAAAAATTCACAGGCAGTTTGGATTGTTAATTTATAGCATTCCATAGTTTTCTTAGATATAACAACTAAAGTACTTCACACAATTAATATTAATTCGTGCATTACAAAAATTCAGCAAATGGTATTGTTTACTGTTCTTTCTTTTCTTTGTAGCCACCCATTCTATTCTAAGAGGAACTGGTTTGACGGGTTCAAAAAATTTTGATGGCCCTAAAAATCAATACTTGTGTGACACCTCCATAAAATCTTGATAACTATCTAATTAATTGGATCCTATGCATAAATGAGTTTATGTCTAAAATGAATTTAAAAAGGATCAAGCAGAATTAACTTTCACCATGAGTAATTTTTTATTAGTTTGAAACTGTACAGATATATATTTGCCCTTTTTGGTTTCTAATTAATGGTCACTTTAAAATGATGCACATCCAAGGCTTTCTTTATTACAGGATTGGTTTTGATTCTTGTAATTACTAATTTTGTTATGAAATTTAGTCACTAAGATATAAGTATTGATTGCTGTCTTGGTGAATCTTGATGCACGCGATAATTTCACTTTTCTAGTGGAAGTCAAAGTATGTGAATATTTTGTCATTACACAACGTCTGCTGCGAATGATGACTAACTTAATGATATAAACTACAAGAAATGCACTACCTTTGAAACTGGCTGTCTTCCTATCTCCAAAATATTCTAATGACGCCAAAATAACAATTTCCGTTATTCCTAATACTCTTCGGTGAAGTACCACGACAAACACTTATAACCATCATCTTTTTGTCCGATAAGTCTTATCTATTAAACAAGCCACAACACCTTAGTTCTTTGCATGTGATTGGTATAAATCTCTGCCATCTTAAACCCCTCAGGTCAAAGAAGATGTTAACTAACAAACATCAAAAGCAAGGCACCTGCTCTCTTGCATGGTACGGCATTCCTTTTGCATTTAGGGATGTACGAAATTGATGTGCATCAGTCTGCAAAGCAACCTTTCATACAATTACGTATAAGTGACAGAAGATTGTAGAAGTTCAGTTTACTAGTAAGTTTAATTATCAAGTAAAGATTAACGTGCACATAAAGCAGTTGGAGAATGCTAGTGGTGATTTAGTGGAAATCCTTGCTTGTTAATATTCCTGCATATCCAAATTGAGAGAACATGTAATCAGTAACGAGAAATGGACACAAAATTCAACTTGAACTAAGAGATGAAATAATTGCGTTAAGGTTTTCGTAGTTTTATTAAACACATTGTTAGACGTGAAAGAAAACAACAATTCTTATAACTTTATGAAAAGGAGGCATTATAGCTTTTTTTCAAATATAGGAAATTGCATGATTTAGAGATTATTATATTTGTCCATTGTTATTCTTGACACTAGTTTAGGGTAAAACAAGATCATGCTGTAAGACCATTAGAATTCGCACGAACAGATCAGTTGTAAGTAGAGTTGGTTTGCTCTAATTATTTTGCATTAACCTTTTCAACAGCATAACACTATCATACATGGGTTGTGCATTCATGTAGTAGGTAACATTAAAAAGTTCAGGTTATTGTTATCAGACGAAACACACATTTTTAATGTTTGTATAGATACTTATCGTCTTAAATGTCAACTTGTTTGATAAAATGATCAACAGAGTACATGCAGTCTTGAGGGTATACTATACTTAATAAGAAAGCTTTTCCCTCTTTCGAAGGATCAAGATTCATAATTAGAATTATGATATTGTTTTGCATTTTGAACTGATATTTTAAAGTATTTTGAGAATCACTTTAGTCTAATAACCTATAGTAAGCAATTGGTTTTTATTGCTAATATAATATAACTATTTGCTACACAAGGGACTAGCTGGTATTGCAATATTCGTATAATTTAGTCTTCCAACTCCACACCAGACCTTTTAGTGTAGTGTATTTTTTCTTTTATTTTGTAAATATGTAAAAAAGTTTTCTGTTTTTAAATTTTCTTTGTAAAATATGAAGTACCATTTGATCACATATTCTTTAGCATTATCATTGATACCTAGGTACCGGGTATGTAATTAAGAAGCATGATTTGCATGCATTCCCAGTTATAACAATATATTTAATCTCGGAACAAGAAATATAAAAAATAATAAATCTTGGTAAAATTATGGAATATTATACTGTTTTGATAGCGAAATGAAGACACGTTCATGTGTTCTCTCTAAAGGATTTTCGGCTATCAGATCAGTAGCCACTTTCCATAATAGCCCGAACAGATTCGAGGTCCTCATGGTAATGTTATTATTACAGGGGTGGTCAGAATCAGCTCTTCGAATTTTCCAACTTTGACTTTGAATCTGCCCGTGCTAGTTTGCCCTCCTCCTCCTCCTCCACATCATCATCTTCTTTCTCCTTTTCCTCTTCCTCCTCCTCTGCCTCGTCTTCGTCCTCTCCCTCTGCACGTACTCGTACTTCACAGTCCCAGTCTTTAAGAAAGCCCCAACAGGGGACCCAATCCCTGTCCAAATCAACCTCATCAAGAAATCGCGATCAATCTCAGCCTCATCCTGCAAGAGTGCAAGCCAATCCTCCTGTTAAAAGTCATTCTCAGAGAGTGTCGTCCACCCAGACGGCTTCCCAGGCTCTAAGAGCCACAACAAATTTACCCTCTGTGAAAGAAACCTTATCTAAAACCTCCTCCCAAGCTTCATCAACAAGCAATTTCCCTTCATTCGAATCTGCCTCTTCTTCTTCTTCTCCCTCACGCTCCCCCTCCGCCTCCTCCTCTTCTTCCTCAAGTTCTCAAGCCCCTAGTGTATCCCAGAATTCCTCGAGGTATGTCCTGGAGTGGTACATTACAGCTGACAACAATAATGCCAATATAGCATGATGATGGTGAAGCCTAATGCATGGTTTTTTTTTATTGCTAGCTGTTATGTCTGCATGGAATGGATGTAATGCTTATATAATAAGTCTTTTACTACTTTACCTGAAATTTTGGTGTGTTTATTAATCCACAAATCCTAAATGCTTTCAGGTGACAAAAAAAAAAAAAAAAAAAAAAAAAAAAAAAAAAAAAAAAAAAAAAAAAAAACCACCTGAGTGTTATTCTAATCCAACTTGATGGAATCCTAATTTGCCTGCATATGTGCCTTTGATTTGCCTTACCAGTCTTCAATCTTCTTGAATACCCTCAACTTCTCTTTCTGACTCATCCTTCAAATTCTGTCTTCCCATAGAAGAAATATTTGCTCTCCTAAATTCTAGTCATCTATCCACCCATCTATTCTGGACATCTTATCGGCATCAAGATATTTTGGACGACACCATGACTCATAAATTGTTTATTTCTTCCCTTAAAGAGAGTTACAGGTACCCTTGAGATTAATATGGAGAAATGCTTATGGTATGCCATTTAAGTCTTATTTTTCACTTATGACCATAATGATGACTTGATCTTTAGCCATGTAAGGTGAACAGTAAAATCAACCCTTTTTTCAACATTTCTGTCTGAAACTCCATGGCAGAAACATGTAGAATGACATTCTATGTTAGATAAAAAATGGCCTTTAAATTTGAACATCAGGATTCAATTAGAATATAAAAGCTTTAATTTTACTTAGACAGGATATGTGTAGCATAGATTACATATAACATAAGGAAACTATAAACAAATCAATAAACAAACCCAAGACATTTAGGTTCATACGCATTTGCATGGCATTTAAATGATTCATAAATTCTATGAGGATAAACTTAGAGCTCGCATGATTAAAAATTATGGCAAATCATACTCGGGTTTTAGGTTAGTTGGATGGTAATTTTTTTTTTTTATGAACATATCAACTTACTATATATTAGACAGAGATAGAGTGTAATTTACAGATTACCTTTAGTAATTTTCTAACCTTAGATTAATTTCAAAACGTGCCATCACTGATATAAAACTTTTGATTTTAACTTTCACTTCAACTTATAAAGCTTCGAAAGACAACACACTAATCATGGAATCATATATATTTAGTAATCAATCCATATAGATATGATAGATGTTTCTTTATATATCATCATTATTTGATCCCTTTGATATAGCAGAAATTTCAGTTTTTTTTTATATCTATTAAGCAGGCAACCAACTGGAACTCCTAGTCGAGGAACTGGAACTTCTGGACAAGTACCACAAAGAACCAATTCTGCAACCACTGGACCAATCAATGTTGACACCGCTGTTCCTAAAAGGTTAGTATGCATGGCGAAAATTTTATGATAATTTATAAACCAAAATTTTTTAGAATGAAACATATGCTCAATAAACAGGTGGGATGCTTTCCTATTGCAGGAAAAGGATGAACATTTGTTCAAATCGTCAAAATATTGTAAAGGATTTTATGTTTATATATCGTTTGAAAACTGAAAATCTCATCTTAAGCTAAGTTTTTTATATATTCTAAAGACACTTTACATTGAATATATTTCTAGTATAATTACCATTTACATGGCAATAATATACCACTAATATCTTAAAGAATGGAATATGGTTTATTACAAAACAATTTTCTGGATATCAGTTTTTTTTTTCTCTCTAAAATATACTACTTTGCATTTTGCCAAAGAATTCTTGTATTGTACTAACAACCTTGCATGGTTTTAATTTCTAAACAAATTACCTTAAACTTCTTATATATTTCCAGAATTTCAGAAAGCAAATGTTTCTCCTGTTCTAATGTATATGGTAGCTTATGTTTCTATTAAACCCCCTTCTTGTTGTGGAGTTTATTTTATTTCTTTTTGATGACCTAATGAACCTTAAAAATGAAGTGCACATATCCTTAGTATCTAATTTTCCTAAGGTCTCTTCGCTATAAATTGGTATAACCTACCTCCACCTTTCCTTGTTTAAGTCATTAAATTCAAAATATCAACTGAAGCTGTCTCTATTCTTTTGCTGTACGTAAACTGCTTTTTTATAAGAATTTAACTGGTTAAAGCAATGAACCTCTCCCTGCTATTCATTTTCTTTATTTGCTATTGTTCCGTTTTCTGTGAATATCCATGGCGTTTGGTTGCAGGAATAGTCGTCCTACATTGAAGCCAGTGTCAGTTGTCGCCCCCACAAGTCCCACGATTGATATCTGGAAATATCCTCCCCAGAGGTAAAAAATTATTTCTCCAAAAGCTAACTTGATGGGTTTGAGAAAGAGCACCCCAAGTGCCACTGCTTGCCTAGTTCAACCACAAACACTTTATATACATTTTTTTTTTTGTTATTCATGTTGTCTATCGGCATCCCTTATGCAAAACCAATCCTCATGCTAAACAGCTATACAGCACATGCGTTTCTTGGTTTTTTCAGCACATAACCTCTAATTTTTCTTTAGTCTTACAAAATTGGTTAAAAGGACATATCCTGGACACTAAACACAGTTACACAGAGTTTTTTCTATGACTCCGTAGTTCTGGCATGTACTGTTTCTGATTGAGTGTTAATAGCATGCTTAGATTTTATGTGATAAATAGGATGATCATGTCATGATTACAGCTGATTATAAGAGGACATGATTTAAATTTTTTATCTATTTCATTATACACCTGTTGATTCTATTTCAAAAAGACTACAACCTAAAGGAGGTTGGGAATGAATGCCTTAAAAAGTATTTCAGAATACAAAATGAAAATTATTGATCTGAGGTCAGAAATCATTATACGTTTGAAGTAGCTAGAATAAGTATGTTGGGTATAGTTTTAGAAACGGTGAAAGTACGTTTTCCATAAATTATGTTTGTTTCGAACAACCCTGACCTTCACCATTTCTATTGAGAAATAATACTTCTGGAGATAGAGGTAGATGTTCCCTTTCCAATACAAACAATAATAGGGGTCTACTGTTGAGAACCGAGGTTCTTGGGTGAGGGGACAGGGAAACTGGTGAAATGAAAGGATGTAATCTAACCTAACAATCAACCTAACCTAACTTAGGATGCCGGGTACTAACCAGACAAGGTTATTAGTTTCACCTACCGTGACCCTCAATCAGACTTTGAAAACCTTAAATAAGTGTACTTGGGTTCTGTTTATTACCCTATAATTTCCTCAGAATCAGAAGTTACAGCTACTTCTGATAATGAGAATCTACTGAATTAGTAAAACCTGCAAGTGATATTGACAGTCATATCACATATTTTTCATTTCCCGTGACTATAGCTAGGTCGTGTATAGTTGCTTGGTTATCTACCCCTTTCCCGGAAACAAGCTTTACCACCGCAAGGGAAGAAAACTCTAGACGGTTTACGAGAAGCTTTACATTATTAATTTTCAGGATGACGTTCAACCGAACGTTGTGCTTGATGTAAATGTTGAATATTATTAGGTTAATTTGCTTTTATTTGTTGAAATTTTTATTTTCTCTTTTGGATTTTCAAACCTTCTCGCAATATCTAAAATTAAATTTAGAGTTTTTTCTTTATCATTTAGCTCCATTACCGTATTTGATAAACAAATTACAGTAA